>NW_027621956.1:174353-234353 GCF_034508935.2 Berghia stephanieae | reverse complement strand
TAGAAAGAGATAGACACACACACACACACACACACACACACACAGAGAGAGAGAGAGAGACAAAGAGAGAGAAAGAGACAAAGAGAGAGAGAGACAAAGAGAGAGAGAGAAGGGAGAGAGAGCAAAAGATAGAAAGAGAGTGGATGGCTTAACTCCCGTAAGTAAACACGCCTGAGGGATATGGGACTAGCAGGGATGAAGATGTTAATCTATTTCAAAAGAGTAAGAATGGCAATGATTTTAAAACAATTGAACTTGTAATTAAATAATATTTGTGTGGCAATGTTGTTTTTGTTATGATACTCGTTATCAGATCTGAAAGATATGGATTCGAGCCCTGTTCAGCAACAAAAGTTGAGTCCTTGGGAAATAATATTGACTCACATTCTCTCACCAAACATAAGTGTAAAATGAGTACCTGGCCATTAACAGCGTCGTCTGTCTGTGGAAATATTGTAATATCACCAAACCTAATTTTCTTTTGTTTCTTTCTCTCATCCATGTGTGACTAACAGATGGTAAGTATCAATCAAATACAGTCTTTCATTTATCTTACGCTCAATGGCATCGACACTATTGTCTATAATTATCCCAGTATTCAAAACCCAATTGCAATAGCTATAATGATATTTTTTTTCATTAGATATCTATTAGATTTAATCCATCAAAACCAATAACACAGTTGCAATCAACAATACCAATAGCATTATACCATTGTTTGAGAGAGAGAGAGAGAGAGAGAGAGAGAGAGAGAGAGAGAGAGAAGAGAGAGATAGAGAAAGGGAGAGCGAGTGAGAGAGATAGAGAAAGGGAGAGCGAGTGAGAGAGAGGGAGAGAGAGATATAGATATAGATAGATAGATAGAGAGAGAGAGAGAGAGAGAGAGAGAGAGAGAGAGAGAGAGTAAGTGGATGGCTCAACTTCCATACGAATGTAGGAGTAGATGGATGAACATGCCGAGAATCATAACTGTTTTACAAACAATACACATGTAATTTAATACGACTTGTGCCGTTATTTGGTCGTTTTGTATGCATTCATTTTTGGGTCGGAAGATTCTGGGTTCAGCCAATAGCTGAGTCCCCGGGAAATAATATTTACTCACATTCTCTCACCGACCTCAGGTGTAAAATGAGTTCCCGACCGTTAAAAGCTTCGTCTGTGTTTAAACGTGTAAAACTAGTAAAGAAAAGTGTACAGATCTGGAACGGAAGTGTGTGTGAAGATTTGCGTGGATGTTTTGAATGCACTGACTGGAATGTTTTTATCGAATCATGTGATAGTGTGGATGAGCTGAATGACTGTGTGAGTGAGTATTTAAAATTCTATGAACAGCTAGTGTGCTGTAAAAAAGAAATAAGATATTATCCTAACAACAAGCCTTGGATAACAAAAGGTCTAAAGCTTTTATTGAACCAAAAGAAAACTCTCTTTACTAGTGGTAACAAAAAAGATCTGAAAACAAAACAAAAAGAGATAAAGAGAGTAATATCTATTTGTAGAAACAAGTACAAAAATAAAATTGAAAAATACTTTTCTTCTGGGGATATAAAGGAAAACGTGGCGGGGCTTCAAACTGCTGTCAACTATAATCCAAAGCCCACGATTATATCAGAAGATATCGTAATTGAAACTCTAAATAAATTTTATTCACGTTTCGACACAGCAAACAAATTTGATATTGAAATTTAAAAAACTTAAGTTTGACAGGGCTTTGGAAGGTGAAATGACTATTGAAACTAAACGAGAGGAACATTACTGGGCCGGATGGATTGAAAAGGAAAATTATTAAAAGAATGTGCAAATCAGCTTTCCCCCATTTATACACATATTTTTAACCGGTCCCTCCAATGCGTTTCGGTCCCTGAAATTTGAAAAACTTCAAAGATTATTCCTGTTCCAAAAAAAGAAAAACTTGAATCTATGAACGATCTCAGACCTTTTGCACTGCCTTCAATAATCATAAAATCTTTAGAAAAAACGTGTTCTTGTTAGGATTATGAACCCGTTTATGCCATTGAGTGATAGTCATCAGTTTGCTTACAAATCAGGACCCAATATCAATAGCCATCTTGTTATATTTATTCTTATCTATATCAACCATTTCGTTTCCATCAAAACCAATAACACTGTTGCAATTAACGATAAAAATAGCAACATGTTTAGCACCATGATACTAATAATATCAACACTGTTGCAGTCAATACCTATATCAACAGAGTTGGTACCATCAATTCCATTATCAACACAGTTGGCATCCTAAATACCAATATCAACACTGTTGTCATCATCAATAGCAATATCATCACAGTTGCCATCATCAATAGCAATATCAACACAGTTGCCATCATCTATACCAATATCAACACAGTTGACATCAATACTAATATAAACACAGATGACATCATCAATTCCAGTATCAACACGGTTGGAATCATTAAATAGCAATATTAACACAGTTGCCATCATCAATACCAAATCAACACAGTTGCAATCAATACTAATATCAACACAGTTGACATCATCACTACCATTATCAACACAGTTGACATCATCACTACCATTATCAACACAGTTTACATCATCACTACCATTATCAACACAGTTGGCATCATCACTACCATTATCAACACAGTTGGCATCATAAATACCAATATCAACACTGTTGTCAGACAAGTAAGACCTGTAAATTTAAAAGGAACCTTAAATAGATGTTTAATGTTACACAATGTCAAAATGTTGTAAGCAGAGAGACGAAGAGATAGATAGCAGAGAAACACACACACACCAAACACACAGACACACATACACACACACATATATATATATATATATATATATATATATATATATATATATACAGAGAGAGAGAGAGAGAGAGAGAGAGGGAGAGAGAGAGAGAGAGAGAGAGAGAGAGAGAGAGAGAGAGAGAGGGGGGGATAGCTCAACTTCCGTAAGTGAACAGTCCTATGAAATATACGAGTACATGATTAAGCCTCCTGCCACTATGTGGACTTTTGGTATATCACTCGCTTTCGGATCGGAGAGTTCTTGGTTAGAATATTGTTCAGCAAGTAGTACCTGGCCATTAACAGCGTCGTCTGTGCGTGGAAATATTGTAATATCCCCAAACCTAATTTTCTTTTATTTCTTTCTCTCATCCATGTTTGACTAACAGCCTGTAAGTATCAATCAAATATAGTCTTTCATTTATCTTACGCTCAATGGCATCGACCCTATTATCTATAATTATCCCAGAATTCAAAACCCAATTGCAATAGCCATAATGATATATTTTTTTCATTAGATTTCTATTAGATTTAATCCATCAAAACCAATAACACTGTTGCAATCAACAATACCAATAGCATTATACCATTGTTTGAAGATGAGAGAGAGAGAGAGAGAGAGAGAGAGAGAGAGAGAGATGAGAAGAGAGGAGAGAGGACACAGAGAGAGATATATAGATAGGGAGATCGAGTGAGAGAGAGTAGAGAAAGAGATAGAGCACTATACAAAAGATCAAGTTGTTGTGTTTTTTAAAATCAATTCAAAAAAATAATAATATAACTAGATTTAGTGAAAAGGGTAATTTTGTTGTTGTTGGTTTCTTTCTCCTATCCATGTGTGCCTAACAGGGGGTAAGTATCATTCACTTATAGTCCTCCATTTATTGTTAGCGTAATGGCACCGAAATTATTATCCATAGTTATCCTATTGTTATCCCAGAATCAATAACCCAGTTTCAATATTATTACATTTTTCTTATCGATATCGATTATTTTTTTTTCCATCAAAATCAATGTCACAGATTCAATCAACAATGTCAATACCAACAGGGTTACCACCAAAAATACTAATATCAACACTGTTGTAATCAATACTAATATCAACATAGTTGGCATCATAAATACCAATATCAACACAGTTGCCATCATAAATACCAATATCAACACAGTTGCCATCATCATTTGCAATATCAACACAGTTGGCATCATAAATACGAATATCAACACAGTTGCCACCATAAATACGAATATCAACACAGTTGCCACCATAAATACTAATATCAACACAGTTGCCATCATAAATACCAATATCAACATAGGTGGCATCATAAATACCAATATCAGCACTGTTGCCATCATAAATACCAATATCAACACTTTTTCCATCATCAATTGCTAAATCAACACAGTTGGCATCATCAATACCAATATCATCACAGTTGCCATACAAGTAAGACCTGTAAATTAAAAAGGAACCTTAAATAGATGTCACATGGTTCACAATGTAAAATGTGGTAAGCAAAGAGCCATGGAGATAGATTGACAGACACACACACACGCACACACACAGACACACACACACATATATATATATGCATATATATATATATATATATATATATGTGTGTGTGTGTGTGTGTGTGTGTGTGTGTCTGTCAATCTATCTTCATGGCTCTTTGCTTACCACATTTTACATTGTGAACCATGTGACATCTATTTAAGAGAGAGAGAGAGAGAGAGAGAGAGAGAGAGAGAGAGAGAGAGAGAGAGAGAGAGAAAGGGAGAGAGAGTGAGAGAGATAGAGAAAGGGAGAGCGAGTGAGAGAGAGGGAGAGAGAGATATAGATAGAGAGAGAGAGAAAGGGAGAGAGAGAGAGAGAGAGAGAGAGAGAGAGAGAGAGAGAGAGAGAGAGTAAGTGGATGGCTCAACTTCCGTACGAATATAGGAGTAGATGGGATGAACATGCCGAGAATCATAACTGTTTTACAAACAATACACATGTAATTTAATACGACTTGTGCCGTTATTTGGTCGTTTTGTATGACACTCATTTTTGGGTCGGAAGATTCTGGGTTTAGCCAATAGCTGAGTCCCCGGGAAATAATATTTACTCACATTCTCTCACCGACCTCAGGGGTAAAATGAGTTCCCGACCGTTAAAAGCTTCGTCTGTTTCTAAACGTGTAAAACTAGTAAAGAAAAGTGTACAGATCTGGAACGGAAGTGTGTGTGAAGATTTGCGTGGTTGTTTGGAATGCACTGACTGGAATGTTTTTATCGAATCATGTGATAGTGTGGATGAGCTGAATGACTGTGTGAGTGAGTATTTAAAATTCTATGAACAGCTAGTGTGTTGTAAAAAAGAAATAAGATATTATCCTAACAACAAGCCTTGGATAACAAAAGATCTAAAGCTTTTATTGAACCAAAAGACAACTCTCTTTACTAGTGGAAACAAAAAAGATCTGAAAACAAACAAAAAGAGATAAAGAGAGTAATATCTATTTTTAGAAACAAGTACAAAAATAAAATTGAAAAATACTTTTCTTCTGGGGATATAAAGGAAAACGTGGCGGGGCTTCAAACTGCTGTCAACTATAATCCAAAGCCCAAGATTATATCAGAAGATATCGTAATTGAAACTCTAAATAAATTTTATTCACGTTTCGACACAGCAAACAAATTTGATATTGAAATTTAAAAAACTTAAGTTTGACAGGGCTTTGGAAGGTGAAATGACTATTGAAACTAAACGAGAGGAACATTACTGGGCCGGATGGATTGAAAAGGAAAATTATTAAAAGAATGTGCAAATCAGCTTTCCCCCATTTATACACATATTTTTAACCGGTCCTTCCAATGCGTTTCGGTCCCTGAAATTTGAAAAACTTCAAAGATTATTCCTGTTCCAAAAAAAGAAAAACTTGAATCTATGAACGATCTCAGACCTTTTGCACTGACTTCAATAGTCATGAAATCTTTAGAAAAACTATATATATATATATATATAGTATAGCGCGAGAATCTCTGGGACCGTTGAAAGGTGATAAGAAGTGAGGACCGGCAACCGTCCTCCACTTTGGGACAGGTCCCCGGTCCTCATCGCGGCACTAGTGTGTATCCGTGTGGTGTCTTTTTACATAGATAATCATAGTCTGCATACTCTTACATTAACAGTAATTTACATTTTGCACTTCTGACCAATTTAACTTTTTAAAAGTTTTTAATTTTTTAAAAATTTGTTACTGCGGGTTACATTTGGCACGAGTTCAACAAAGATTTGAAATTCGAAATAAATATTACGCTTACCTGATTTTACTTCTGATGATTGGAGAGAGAGAGAGAGAGAGAGAGAGAGGAGAGAGAGAGAGAGAGAGAGAGAGAGAGAGAGAGAGAGACATGGTGCTGTATTCCTATTTAACGCAGTCAGGTATAAATGCATGTTAGATCTCAGTTTATTTCAATTCTGTTCTATTGCGTATATTTAAATTTATCCTATCTCGCTGGAAAGATGGGGTACGAATTTCTTTCATCGCTTTTTCACGAATTGAAGCCACCTTTTAGCCAACTTAGCAACTAAATTCAACAAAATTGGCAAAATATATTAATCCCAATTGAAAAGGATTTTTCTCCTTTAAAAAGTAATTGTGCGATCACACATCATCTGCTGGAACCAGAAAATATTATAGCTAGCTCTCTTTTAATAATTTCTCCATTCCTTTTCTTTAATTATGAAATATGATTTGGAATAACATTGTTCAGTACACCCAATGTTAATCTGTTATCATCGATCACAGAATTACTTGCAAATCTAAAAATTTACAACACGATTTTTCTAAGAATGGTATAGACTCCTACCAGTAAATTGAAAACCTTTCTTTAATAATGGGCAATTCTATTTTTTGTTGAATAAAATGGTTTATTATGTCCTTAACTCTTTTACTGCATTTCATAATTAGAATAATGGAGAATTCCATTAATGATAAGGTGGTGTCATGGCGATGTCAAGGCGATAAATATAGGTGATGGCACGGAAGACGTAGTAATTCGATTGGGCTAATTTTAAGGCATCCTATCGTTGTCGCGGTAATCTTGGCGCAGACGACATTCAAGACTTAATTTGACCTTTGTCCACAGGATTTATTACAATTTGGCCGCCCTTTAAAACCGAGCAATCATAATGGCTCAATATATTTGATTCAATTTAGTTAATGTCCACAATACACCAGTATACTAAATAAGGCAGATGAGTGCCTGTTCAAAATACCCATTCTTGGTCCGAAATAACTGAGATTTCTTCATTTATCTTACTCACGGAGTCACCCTTGTCACTATCGTATAAAAAGTTACCTATTTGTTTTTTGTCTTGTTTTTACAACCAAAAAAATTATTTCTAAAGCTTTGAACTATAAATAGAACGGTGATTTAGCATTAATACATATTTTATATTTAACAAATAACGTGCTGTAACTGGATCTCACTTTTTGTACATTTCGTTGACATTCATTAAATTATTCACGAATCTTAATTTCAAATGTTAATGGAAAACTACTAACTTTTTTGATATTGTCTTCAAACATCACATATTTCTATTATGAGAATAGATAAAGTGAAAGGTAGTGCGTGTCCGCGTCCTTGTCTCTCACTAAAAAAAATATAAGTAATAGATTAGTTCATATTGGTTAATAGACGCTATACATTTCTGTGATTTACTGAGAACAAAACATGAAACATAGCATCAAACAAAACTAAGGGTAACCTAAAATGTTTATATGAATATTCAAACATTTGTTAAGTGAGAACGGACCATCCAAATGTTTTCTAAAAACAATATCAAAGAAACTCTGTTTGATGTTTTACTTTGTTAGTTATGTAAGACTTTCTGTTCGAAGCTCAAAGAATAAATAACAATATGAAATTGAATGTACCCTTCAATTTAATGTACTCAAATAGATAAAATGGACGTTTGGGGTTTCCCCTTTGAAACACAAAAGGATGATTTTTTTTAAAAGGGTAAACCCGAAACGTCAATTTCATCTGTTTTTGTATATTAAATTGGAGTTTACCTTCAATTTCACATTGTTATTTATTCTACAAATTGTTGGTAGGAAACTTACAAAAAAATTAATTCCAAGATTAAACTTTCACGTTCGGTTTCTGTTCTGTTCTTAAACTAATACGAGTGAGTTGCACTCAAGTTGCTATGATAAAACAAGACACCGACTGAAAGGAGAGTTCTAATGGACGGCAAGACGAACCGGAGAGGAAAATGAATGCACTCAGATTACCGCCCAACAGCCTTTACTAGCTCTGCAAATATTGCAGGTTCTCCACTATGGTATTAAAATATATGATAAAAACATTTGTCACTAGATCAACACTTGTAATTCAGACACCAATTGTTCCAATTACGACACCCAATTGTTCTTATTCGGACACCCGCTTATTAAAAATTCCGATATAAGTCTCTTGGAATTCAAACATGGATTGTTCTATTTTATTTTTTTTTGTCGTTGTTGTTAACTTGTTATCAATTTAAATTCTAAAACATTTACTTTTAATTTTTATCATGAGTTTCAATGTGTCCAAGGAATCAGATTAGTTCGTGTTAAATTAATTGGTCCACATGATGGAAATTGTCGTGAAGTCCCAGGTTTGAGAGTTATTTGTTGAGACGACGGGTCATTTTAATGGGTCGATATTTAAAGGACTTGTTTTTTTAATACGTACATTTCCCGGAGTACGGTAGTTAACTGGTCAAAACGAGTTTTTTCTTTATAAAATTTCATATTGTTTATTCTAATCATCTGGTCTACTGCTAAGTATTTATAATGTCCTTTTTTACTTCTTATATTTATCAGATGCAAAATGGAGTTGGACACCGTGAAACATCATTCAATTCCTGACAAGGGTTGTGACATGTTTGATTTGTGTTGTCCTGCTTAATAAACCTGATTTAAAATGTTCTGACGTTTGTTTATGTTTTCCTTTTTGTTTTTCATTTTTCAAAGTTATTTATTATTATATTATTATTATTATTATTTATTATTATTATTATTATTATTATTATTATTATTATTATTTATATTATTATTATATCATTATTATTATTATTATTATTATTATTATTATTATTATTATTATTTTATTTTATCATTATTTATGGGGGGGGGGGGTTAAGGTAGGTGTGAAGGTGGGGGGGGGGGTGTGATTAGTGTCTTCAAATGTAATGTCCCCTTACATTTTTCCTGGGTGCTAATTTGGGATTACTATTAGTTGTATGTAAATATACATACTTATTATATATTATAATTATATATATATTATTATTACATCTGTTCGGGCTTTCTTTCTGGGACATTTATATGGTGCATTTTCAGAGCATGGTTGAGGGAAGTATATTGTATATAGCAATGGCCCCATAGCAATGTTGGTTTTTTGAGTATATATATAATGCAGCTTATCAGCATTGATATGGATATAGGCCCCATGTTAATGTTGATTTTGGGGAATATATAATACCCAGTATCAACATTGATAAGCATATAGACCTCATATTAATTTTGATTTCTCAAGTATGATTAACGGGTGGGGAAAAGGTCTCAACGTTTGCTTACCACCTGTTCTTTAGTGGCTGAAATGAGTGAAAATTTGTCAGGCCATATCTGGAAATCAAGCACAGAATCAATCTCTAAATACCAAAACGTAACATTTTGGAGCTATTATTCCCAAGCTCATTAAAAACCTTGTTAGTAGTTTGCATTATTAAGGATATATTGCAGCATACTAACAAAGAGGTATTTGCTACGACAAGCTGAACAGTCTTGATGTGTGCTTTATTGTCACATAGGCGAGAATTTACCCAACTCATTCAGTCATATGGCACTGCAGTGTAGCCAACCAGTCAAGTTTGAATCATCTTTTTCTTACGCCAAACGGCAACATAGTCTATCTTGATGACAATCCCAATCTAACACTCCCATTGCAAAAGCTATACAAAAGACGCTAATATGGTCTGATCTCGTCAAATCAGAGGTGCACTGTAACACAAAATGCCTCATATGCACCTCTCATCTTTTGTAAGCTCTAGTTCAATAATTTTTTATAGCCTTTAATGGACCAAGGTCGCTTCAACAAGGCCACATGTCTAGTCCCAAAGACCTCGTTAAATCCAACTTTCATTTTTAATGTTGTCAACCTTAAACCCTAGTGAATTTCTCCTTTATATCATAATTTACAGCATTTTTTCCAAATTAAATAGACAGTGATAACCTGGCATACATTATTATAAATTGTAAAAGATTAACAAGATAGAGGAATTGCCAGACATTCAATGAAATTACTGTTTACATTTAACATCATATCAAAATAAAGCAGCAAGGTGATGAATGTGCTTGGTATCTATTCAATAATAATTATTTTTGATTCAAATTGTGTGGCAGGAATATGTCATGCCAGGTTTGATATTTGAGTAGGCCCTTATATACACTTCTAAGTATTACATAGCGATTCTTTGTACGTTTTATTGGTGCATTTATAATAATTAGAATTAGAAGCAGAATTATGGCTCGTCAAAGATGGAATATTGTGGAGGTAACTGTTTACTGAACTCCAGTGATAGAATTCTGACTGCCTGCACTCACCAGCAGACAAGTCCCTGACTAAATTTCTTGTGCGCCACAAATAAAATCTCTTGAAAACATCGATATAGTAAAATGAAAACACCACTGCTTTTTCATTCATTTATTAATAAAGAATAGTGATCAAAAAACTAATGCCTAAACACATTGAGCATGGCAAATACAGTGAATATTCTGTATCCTGTACCGATGTGGACAGTCAGCTGACAACCAGTTCTCCACAATCATTCATAAGCACCTGAAAAGAATAAGAATGTAAAATCATTGGATCTTCAAATCATATTAGAAGCAAGATATAAAAAAGATTGCTCATACCTTCTTTTCCATGAAATAATTGTAAGAAAGGCACAGCATCATAAAATAAAATCTGATTTATTATTTTGCTTGCGGGGCTAATCATCATCAGCTATTTTATAACACGAAGCAATTCAAGTATATGTCCTGTCTTAATGATGACTCCTAAAAAAAGACTTTATTCAATTTTCTCACCCCACTGAGGTGTAAATGGAGTAGGCTACCCTACCGCTTACAGCGCTTGTCCCTGTCATTTTTTTTATCTAATAACGCCTTATGCCTTATAGGCAGATATCTCATCCTACAATGGGTTGCTGTTGGCTTGGGATTCCTGTAAAGCGCTTTGAGCATTCATGGATACTGTGCTGTATAAGAATACCTCTCCTTTTTATCCTGACAAAAAAGTAAGTCCTTAGGAGCCTAAAAGCTCTTGGAGCTGAAGCTTATTCCAGTTTCTGCAGCATGAAGCGGACAGTTAGCTTATTTGTTAACTTCTGGAGTGGACACCGGTCTATTGCAGATTACTTTCCCCAGCAGTGCAGGTATCCATTTACAAATGGGTGGGGTGAAGCAATTGAGAGCAAATTTCCTTGCTCAATGAAAAATCTTGCGGTAGTTTTCGAACCGGATACCTCCCTAACTAAACCAGCAGAATTGATTAAAATCAAAGAACCCTGCATAATAGTTGATAAGGACAGTATGATATATATGCCTAGTGGGCCAGTCACTTGCTTGTTTATACACCCAACCAAGGTTTCCTCAAACTCCTCGGTACATGCAAAAAAGTTCTAAGAAACCATACTCCATCATTCTGACTTAATATGACAGAATGCAATGGGGAGTATCAGTGATGTGTGTCTGTGTGTGTGTGTGTGTGTATGTATGTGTGTTTGTGTGTTTCAGCATGTGTATGCATCAAAAAAGTTTACACAGCTGCAATGTTTTGTAGCTGGGGTTGAACACACACATTGCTGTCCCAGA
Organism: Berghia stephanieae; assembly: GCF_034508935.2. Taxonomy (NCBI): domain Eukaryota; kingdom Metazoa; phylum Mollusca; class Gastropoda; order Nudibranchia; family Aeolidiidae; genus Berghia; species Berghia stephanieae. The sequence goes on along the minus strand of NW_027621956.1, from coordinate 222,649 downwards.
AAATTAATGATCGAAATCACAGAGTGCATTCAAAAGTAAAATGAAATTATATCTAATTTTGAGATTCATAACAATAGAACCCAAACTTACCTTCATGTTGCGAATGTGGTTTCTCTCCTGTTGTAGAATCAGCAACTGTTTCTGCGGCTCTGTCAAACCCATGGGAAGTTCAAGTATTTGTGCCACTATAGTTTCCTTTTTGTGGTAGTTCATGTATGTTTAGATATCTTTGAGGTAAACATTTTCTTGCAGTAATCTGATTTTGAATACATCTTTTTTTCTCTTTTTGGAAATGGCATAGTTACTAGAAAATGAAAACAATAATATGACAGAAATAAAACTCAGAAATGACATCAGAAGAGAAGGAGATAAAATTAAGAGTTAAGCAAGTTCCTTATTTAACAGTCTGCATACAGTAGACAGCGCTTATACTTATAACGAGAAATCAGTTATAATGAGGCTGATACAAATCCCTGTTTATTTTCCTTCTAAATCCTTCTTAAATAGGGTCACCAATAAGGAAGTCCTAATTGCTGAAAAGTCACTATAACTATAATGTTGATTAAGTTAATCTGTCGACTTGTATGAGTGAAAAAAATACTGCAAAAAAACACCCACACCTCAACACTTTATTGCTGACCTTCCGATACAGAACCTCCATATTATTGGTACCAACCGTCACACATGTAATGAAAGGTTAACATCACATCACCATCATATAAATAATACCATGAAACTTAGTCTCGAGTGTCAATGAGAGTGTTACATTCACACCCATGTCATCGAACAGCAAACACTTTGGCTATGGTCTCTCATAACAAGTCAGCGATAAAAAGGTAACCATAACAGTCCTACCTCAATTTAAGCGGTGTCCACTGTATTACAGTCGACTCCCGATAAGCTCAACTTCCTTAATCGCAACATTTCCCATGAAACATAATTAACTCTATTTAAAAGTCACTGGTTAATCGTAACTCCACTTCGGTTAATCTCAACAAATTTTTGAGGCAAGGCTACTACACTCATGAAAATCGAGTCAACAGAAATTTCAATTTTGTCATGTATGACATGCGATCTTGAGTTAAATTTTGCAATGCAGTGAGAGGGGGGAGGTATGGGTTGTCATCTCACCTCACCACATTATCCAAACCAGCCGGTCCCAAGCTATGTAAACTCAAATAGCAAGTGTAGCAATATATAAACAGAGCAGAAACTGAACTTCACTTAATCACAACTGTTTCCCGTCTCCCGAGGAGTTGCAATTATCCAGAGCAAAATGTATGTTTTGTTTTCAAATGATCTACATACATTCTGTATAAAGACACGGGCTGCCTCAGCCTGCTTTGAATTTTATTTCATTCCTTATGATGTAAATGTCATACATTGAAGAAAATGAATGACAGTCATAAGGCAGCACAAAATAATTGTGATATGTGTCGAGGAATCATCTATTTTACATACAAGTTTATGAATGAATTTAACTAAAAATAATTCAGGTGCGCTGGTCTTGCCCAGAGCTATCTTCGTTGTGTCTAGAGATGTCAAATTCTTTACCTTGAAAAATAGTGATGACACGGAAAGTTAGGACAGTGATCAACTAAAGTGACAAAATATTGTTTGAGAAAAAAATGCCTATAGATTATGGCATGACTACACTTGAACATGTGTCCTAGAACTCCTCAGGACGCAAAAAATTCAGAGAAACAGTGCTCTATCATTACAACTTAAAACGACTTTAATGAGCAAGGAAAGGGGTGGTTGGGGGTGTCAGTGATGGGGCGCTGGGTATAGGTCTATTTATATGTATAAAATACCTTACGCACATGCATTGAATGATTATTACAGCACTACGTAAATTGTGATAATGTCGAGGATACTATTTGCAACAAGTTATGAATGATCAACTCAAAAATATTAGTGCAGAGGAAAGTTTATTTAGCACTTGTCGTCAAGTCTAAATCCATTTAGCTGCACGTTAAATACTATACAATTGTGAGAAATATATTTAGGCTAGAAAAAAACTTTCAACAGGTGCGTTGGTCTTGCCCAGGCTATCTTCGTTGTGTCTAGAGATGTCAAATTCTTTACCTTGAAAAATAGTGATGACACGGTAAGTTAGGACAGTGATCAACTAAAGTGACAAAATATTGTTTGAGAAAAAAATGCCTATAGATTATGGCATGACTACACTTGAACATGTGTCCTAGAACTCCTCAGGACGCAAAAAAATTCAGAGAAACAGTGCTCTATCATTACAACTTAAAACGACTTCAATGAGCAAGGAAAGGGGTGGTTGGGGGTGTCAGTGATGGAGCGCGGGGTATAGGGTCTGATTTTATATGTATCAAAATACCTTAACGCACATGCAATGAATGATAATAACAGGCAGCACACGTTAATTGTGATATTTGTCGAGGAATCATCTATTTTGCAACAAGTTTATGAATGAATCAAACTCAAAAATATTTAGTGACCAGAGGAAAGTTTTACTTTCTAGCACTTTGTCAGCCAACAGTCCTCAAACCAAGAGCTGCAAGTTAAACAATACATATTATAATTGTGAGAAATAACTTACTGTTAGTGCTAGAAAAGAAACTTTTCAAACAGGTGCGTTGGTCTTGCCCAGGGCTATCTCTGTTGTGTCTAGAGATGTCAAATTCTTTACCTTGAAAATAATGATGACAAGGGAGTTAGAACAACGATCAACCCAAATGGAGAAAAAAATGTTTATAGCTAATGGTATGACTACACTTGAACACGATTTCCTCAAACTCCTCGGGAGGCTAAAGAGTTTGAAGAAACATGGCTCTATCATTACAACTTAAAAAGAATTCAATGATCAAGGAAATGGGTTGTAGGGGGTGTCAGTGATGGGGGGGGGGGGGGGGGGGGGGGGGTGGGGTCCGAGTTTGTATGTATCAAAATGCCTTAACACACATGCAATGTTCAGTTGCTGGGGTAACTCGCACAGGGTTGTATCAGTAAATGTGCGGTCCCAGACTGCATTAAAAAGCAATTATATTTATTCATTTTAAAAAAATGTTGTCAGGGCGAATTTAGTTTTGAGGAAGGAATAGACAGAAAACAAAGAATAATAAAATCCGGGATATTTGAATGAGTTCAAGACAACCGTGTTCGAGTGTAGTGTTTGCTTGTTGGTCTATTATTGCTATAGGTCTCTAGCAACACAATGTAGCTTATATCAGATACCGCTGAAACAAAACATACAATTCAAAAATCAATAAACTATACTATACAATAAAAATAAACTCATAGCCTAAATAATCCTACATATAATTACAGTAAGACTAAAAACAAGGGTAAAGATGATTTACAATGAAAACAATATCATCTGCCATACAAGATAACAAACACAGAAGGGAGAAGAAGAAAGTAAGAGGAACAGAAGGAGGGAAAATAGGAGGAAGGAAGAAAAGAAAAGGACACCCTACCAGTAGCGCATTCCAACCACACCTTGAGTGCAGTGACTGCATATTTTAAACCTGTAACAATCATTGATGAAAGTTGGTATATAGAGCACTTATAAACCAATTAATAGAAACAGTTGAAAAGGATTATTCTTTGATGAATCCATGTATGAATTAACACACAATCCTATTTTATGTAAACAGTGAACCAGTCACCCTCTGGTTTAAATTCCATGACTCAAAGTTGTATCTGACCTTAAGTGACCTTGGTGCTGATGACTTTCGAACAGCCTGGATGACCAATGTAATGTTGGCCAAAATGTTGTTACTGATGGTACAAATGGGGTCTGATAAACACAAACAACTTATTGTATACAATGACCACCTACCATATTGGAGAGCCAGCAAGTATATCTTGGAACATTCACTATCACTGTCACAGTGTAAGTCTGGTACTAAGTAATCTTCGTTTAGGCCATCCTTGTTTACAGATTGGTCCGGATCCAAGTCCATTCCTCAATAAATAAAAGAAAAACTTCATTAGCGTACACGAGATACACAATACATATTTTTAAAATGTGCATCAGTGTGTGATGACTCTCTGCTTATGTCACTGAATGAAATACATCACACAATGTAACGTATACAACCCTCTCACATGTGGGTCATCTCAGAAAGTGTTAGAGTGAAATGTGGGCATTTGTAAAAATGATTTAAATAAAATAATTTTTTACATTTAAATTCAACACATATCTCTTATCCCAAAATTTAAATGACAAATATCAAGATCATCTTGGAAAAGTGGTAAGTCTGCGTTAGAACTTGTTTCAATGTTACTACTGTCACTATATTGTAGGTAGTCAGAGTCCTCATGGGAATAGGGGATTGACTCATGAAAACAAACAATCCCTTGTTAGTGGTAACAAAATGTAATTGCCTCCTCAAACTATTTCATTCCCACCCCCACCCCCTTCCTAAAAAATAAGCATATTTCACATACTACAAAAGCATGATACGATATAATGATAGAGACGCGTGTGGGATTTGAAGTGTAGACTACCAAAATTAACACAAATAATGTCAAAATCGGTAAAATAACAAACCTGAAATTCATTTTCAAGTCTTGGGCATGAGTTACGATGATGATAAAGCCAATGATGGATTTTTCGTCAGAATATTCTGTTGACAAAACAATTTTTAAAATCAATTCAGCACTAGACAAGGGTTGCGGTCCCTAAAATTATGGCAGCCATAATGGTTGTTTATGCTGATTTTACAGTAGAAACAAACTGCCGCCTTAGCAATTTGCTGCACATTCATATTTTTGTATATAGCAAATTATTATAACTTGTTTAATGAGACTAAGGGCTACCGGGACCCTCACTCCCCCCCCCCCCCCCTGGGGATTTTACGAGACCAATTTTTCTAGTTAGTATAACATCTAAGCTATCCATTTATGGCCGGCTGCCAAAAAAATAGTGTCATTTTTACAGAGTTATTGCCCCTGAAAGGTCAATCGGTGCAAAAATTACTAAAAATTCATAAAATGCATTTTTGTATTTTAAAACATGTCTAATTTAATATAACTAAATATTATGTTTGAAACTCATGATTTGAGGGTCATTTTGAAATACATACAAACTATCTTTACTAATGACAAATAGAAAATTAATAAACAAAAACATCATTTTCTCGAAATACATATTATAGCATTTTAGGATGAGAATGTGAACTACTGAGAATAGGTGTCCTTGAAATACATTTATATTATAATTATGACACACATACTCACCAAATTCACACATAATATATATATATATATATATATATATATATATATATATATATATATATATATATATTCTGTTATGGTTTGAGAGGTATGGAACATACTCATTTTTCTTAACAGTTCATCATCCACCCATTGGTCACAGTCTGAAAAATCATCCTCTGATTCAGAAGACCATTCCTCTTCACCATCCTCTTCCTCAATGTCATCTTCTTTAGGTTGCTGTTCATCAACAATAATGTTAACTAGTTCTTTTGGTATAATGTCATCATCTCCAAACCAGTCGATCACCAGACTACCAGAAGCTGTCCTTTTCCAAACGTTTTCCTCGGGTTTTGGAATTTCAGGGAAGTTTGATGCTGCTTGCTTCCAAACCATTGCTTGAAAGTTTGCTCTCTTGCTATGCATCTGTAGACCTTTCTTACAGGGAGGCAGCTGGGACAAATCAATGCCTTTACAGTGGGAGAGGGGTCTGTCATCTCCAGGGGTGAATCTTTTTCTCACCGTATCAGCTCTTAGTTTGTTGACGTCATTTGCTCTGCTGTCTCCATACATTAGACACACAAACTTTTCAAGCGTTGATAAAACATCTTGATGTAGCACTTCTTGATTTCCCAATTCAGAAAATAAGTGTGTGAAATCTTGGTGTTTTGTCAATAGGGCAAATGGACGTACTTTTCCTTTTCCAGCAAAGCAGCTGGTAGTCTCACAACCTGTGAAACTGTGAAATCCCAACATAACGTCACAAATTTCTGGTGATAATTTGCTAGAAAGGTTTGTGATGTTGAGAAGCCTTCTCGTTTTCCCCTGAACCTGTGTCAAAAAGTAAAGGGACTTCAATTTTCTTTGCAAATGCCAAAAGCAACAAAAAGACATCTGTATCTGGTGATCTTACTACAATTTCTTCCTTGAATGTTGAACTGCATATGTACAGTGAACAATAATTTTGGTGTCAGCTTCTTCGTGACTGCAATCCAGCTCAGGCATTGGTCTAGAGTCTGTGGTTATTCCATCCTCACTGCTCAGCTGTACACATGTGTTTTCGATCGCAAAGAAAATGTTTCTGCCTAGGAGTTTTGATGCATATTTGTCTGACTCCCATTCTTGTAAAATTAGTTTCATTAGGTTTATTTTATTCTCCCCACTTGATAGAAATAGCTTCCAGTCGCTTGGCACTTTTGTTAACGGTCCTCCAATAAGAAAAGTGTTATTTGAAGAATCACCCCTTCGAGATCTTTCTGTTGCTTTTATTGAATCCTCGAGGTATCTGTCTGTAATGAAATGAAGGTCTGTAGACTTTGGGAGTGTGCTGAACAGTTTCAGAGCCAGTTCACCAAATGTTTCTGGTAATGAAACCAATGCTTGGAGAACTGCATTGCCATCAACAATGTAGATGCTCTTCGGGAAATTCCTTCTTGAGTCAGCAATTTCATATTTCTCCATTCTATTCATAAGTGTAGCTTTGTTTGTCTTCAAGAAAGATCCATCACTTGTTGCTAAAGCCCACGGAACTGGGCTTAGTGGATAGCACATCACTTAACGAAGATCAATATTATGACACTGGCTTAACATGATCAACTGGCCAAACATATCTCTTTGGGCTGTAATTTTCAATGTTTTCGTTTGTTGGAACTTATTTTACTATGACGAGCATCTTTTTGAGTAAATTTCTTCCTGCAGCTTTCATGGTACTTTGCTTCAGGTGATATCAGACGATAATTTTCTGTCAACCCTATCAAGCGGCTATTTCCTCTGAAATGGGCAGCTTCACATATGGAAGATTTTGAAGACTCTGTTTGACACTTTACAAGCTTATCTTTTCTTCTGTTTACATATTTCTCTTTTCGCTGACAAATGATACATTCATCTGAAAAACAAGGTCCCTTCAGTGATTCAACACATCTTCTTTTAAGACTATTATCTTCATTACTGTCGGATTCCAGTTTTCTCTTCTTTTCAAGCCGTACATATTTCAGGCTAGTGAAACTTTTCAAACAAGGACGATGGAAGTCATGTTCTTGACATGGGTGATCTGGAAGATTGTCACAGATGTGTGCACATCTTACATTGATGTCATCACTCTCAAGTCGAATTATCTTAACTTTTTGAACATTTTCCCATGCCTCCTCTGTAAAAGTTTTTAAGAAACCGTGATTTGCTAAATTGGGATAATGAATAATACAGGTTTTCTTCACTGTCTTTGGTAGCTTATGTCTATCTTTTTTCAAAGAAACAGGCTCTTCGGAAGCCGTTACACAATCAAGTTGATGAGTTAATATATTGATGTGAGCTTATAATGTCAATTTATTTTGTCATATTATTTCATTCTGAAATTTAAAAAAAAAAGAAAGAAAAACAATGGGGAGGATTACTGTACTCGGTAGTCATTTTGAAATCAAATTTTATAAAAAGAGCTGGCTAGTCTACTAAGACAACTAATCAATGATGAATTATTTAATTTTGGGTCAGGCATACAGAAAGAGTTCTTATCTTAGGTCATGTCTAAGGGCAGGCACACGGAAAAGGAAACATATGGAAAGGGACACATGAATGTAAACAGTGAAACACAAAGCAGAATTTTCATGTCAACACAACTTTGTTCTCATAGAACGACAAATCAGATGATAGGGTATACTACAGATATCAGCATCTTTCAACTTTCACATTTTCCCATCTATTAAGCATTCTATCATTTAAAGAAAACCAACAATATGATGCTTTTCATCTTAGTTGGTGTTATCTTAATACATGTAGCAGGCTTTATGGACTTACTTATGGACGTACTTATATGATGTCAGCTTTTATCAGTTATAATATGAAAACAGGCAATAGGCAAGCACAAAGACTAACCCTCATTAGTCATAGGTTTAAAAAAATAATTGAAGCATGTTGTTTTCTTTTGGGTGTTGAAGAGGATATACTATTTTGGTCTCTCTGACTAAACCTACATTTGGGCACTGATATTGATATAACCTATTTGAGGTGCTAGCGCCCTAAAAAGGCCAATAAACAAACAAAGTCTAACCTGAAACCGAAACTAAAGAAAAATATGGGAAGGGACACATGAATGAAAACAATGGAACACAAAGCAGAATTTTCATATTTCATGTCAACACAACTGTGTTCTCGCAGAAAAGACAAATTGAATGATAGGGTACATTATAGACATCTGCAGTTTAGTGTTACTTTTTTCCTTTCATACGTACCAATGGTGAATCTAATAATTCGCATTATAATATTTTTCTATGACAAGAACTGCAAACCCTTATTTTTTAAATAGTTATTTCAGCAAAGCTGACACTGAAAAGCTGATTTCAGTAATTACCTGGCCCCCCCCCTAAAAAAGTGAGTGAGCATCATGCTTACCGGACCCCCCCCCCCCTCCCCCCAAACCAGAGTCAGACTAGATGTGACCCCCCCCTCCCCATCTCTCCTTGGGCTGATGTAATTAAAAATGATCCCTAAGTACCAAATTTCTCCTGTCATATTACAATAAACTGCTTTCATTTTGCTATAAACCTTTCTCTAATCCACCAAGGGGAATAACTGCTCTGTCAACAGTACAATCACAAAATATCCAATATCTTGAAAACTAGTGAATAAAAATTTACGAAATTTTTTATTTAGGTCTTGCTATACACAGGCTATAACACTTTCTCTTTGATGTATATAGAAATATGTAATGCTCTAAAGTTATATAACAGTGTCTGTGAAACTTTTTTGAAAATTTGAATATTTTAAAATTCATCCTTGAAGTTCATACATACTAAATACTCTGAACCTTGAATTTAGTTATTATTTATCTAATATAGTCTATATACATCAGTGCAATCCAAATTTGTGACATGTGTGATGAAAACTAAGGAAGCTATGGCACTTCAAAGTTTGGCAGTGGCAAGCTCATTTTAACGCACTTGATGACCTTTCAAGGGCAATAACTCTGTGAAGATGACACTTTTTTGTTGGCAGCCGGCCAGAAATGGAAAGCCCACACATTATATTTACTTTAAAAATTGGTCTCATAAAATCCCCAGGGGGAGGGAGTGTTTCGCCCATTGGCCCTGGGTCTTAATGGGTAAGTTTTTAAAAACAAATCCTAAGTGACATGTGACATGGACACTGGAATGTCTTTTCTACCCTAACTCTACCAATTTTAACAAATGTCACAATAACACGTAAATAATTAACACAACAGAACGTGCTGTCTCTTAAGGTATAGAACATCAGGTTTAGAGCCATAGAAATACATTACATGTTGTATTTGAAACAGGCAAAATAGTGAATCCAACGAAAAAAACAACAAAATTACACATCCTAATTCAACTTTAATTGATAAATAGAATTTGAATTGAGAATTCATCTCATGTCCTTTCCATTACACAAAAAAGCATGAGCTGTATAGGGCCAAATTTTAGTGACGAAGAGAATGATTTGCTCGTGTTACTTAGACTTATCGCATAATATATTGACACCTGTCAAATACAAATCATAAATGTGCATGATGAGGGAAAATAAACCAAAACTAAAACCAAAAATAATATTGATTGGATAAAAAATCCAAAATAATTAAATTCGAACAGCCAAAGTTAAGACGTCAAGGTGGCAACTTCATATACAACTACAGCGATGACAGTGACAGTCAAGATATCTCTTGACCGCAATCCTTGCACAATGTCGTCAACTCGCTTCTACCGTGAAATCAGGATAAACCTCAAAGATGGACGCCATCATATTTTGGGACAGAAAACACTCATACCTATAGAAAGTTATCAACAAATGCTGGCCTTGATCTTTGGGCTACTAATCCTAATCCTAAGACTAAGACTAAAGTGGACTTCATAAATTCTATCAAGATCGATCTATGCAAGATATGTATGAATTCATTAAGGGGGCAGGGTCACGAGGGAGACAGGCATGAGACCGAAAAAAAATAATTAAAAAAATAGAGCCTTAAAGATATAGTCTTTCCCTTTGAATATAACACTAAAGAGTAATTTATCTATGATATAAATGTGTTTTTGTGTGTTTGTGCTAATTATAATGTGAAATATTGCATTTTTGTGATAATTTCATATTTTTATTGATAGAAATGGAAAACAGACCGAGCGCAAAGTTTTGTAAAAGATTTACCTAGCAGGGTTTCGAAACTTTGCCAGCATGTAAAAATGATGTTAATCTACAAAAGAGACTATGGATATGATTGACCGATACAATTTTTTTGTTTCGTACAGCATCAAAGTTAAGCCTTTTGACTGGTATTTTTTCGCACAATTGGCAGATGGTAAAATCAAATTTTACAAAGATAATATAATAAAATATCCATAGTTTATTCTATAGAAGATGTGACAAGTCGTGGAAAATGGGCTTACACGCGTCCATAATCGCAGGTGATAGGCTATTGTCATGCGACCGTTTCGCATTCATCCCCCTATACTTACACCATTTTTCATCGCATAGATTGTGGTACGGCTACTCATCCGTGGATAGTTTATGGAAGTAAATGGCCCAAATTGCTTTTCGCATACCACTCAAGTCATGTTTATTGGCACGGATAGCATTGCCGTAATAAGTTTGTATTTCATCTATCACTTTATCTGTCAATCTGCCTTTCCCTCCTATTATCCTCCCGTCACTCATTGTTTTTCCAGACATAGAATTTTTCACATTCATAAGCCGGATACCCATTCTTTTTTGTACGTGACCAGTACATTCCACCTTCTCAACTGTTGTTTCCCCATAAGGTTTCGAATTTTCTACCGTTCTAAAATTATTTGTATCCCCATCACCGATAAATAGGGTGTATCGCAAATGATGCTTCTCCGCATGGCGTGAAAAAAAATATGTTGCTACAGCGGGCTCTATGGAACCCGAAGAACCGAAATGCGTCAACGCACAATCCTTTTCATGCGTTATTCTCCATCTTACGAACTCTTCCGAATCTTCCCATGCTTAGCTTTCCACCAATCTCATGACTTACATACCTTTGATTTTACACCAGTGTCGAGTGTTTTCCCTGTCGCACAGCCTATTGCCGTCACTATCCCACACTTTGCCGATAACCCCCTACTGTCCACTGATACGTCAATGTCCTTCAAATCACCCCCTTCGTCGCCCTTTTCTTACATTTGAAACTCAATTTCACCCGCCAAACGACAACTTTCAACCTGAGACTTCACAACAGCATCATGACTAGTCTCTTTTATTTTCTTAAAACTAAATTTCTGAACAGGAGGGGGTAAATTCATCATACCACAAAATCCTTGAAGTCCCCTATGTCCACCATCTGCGTAACGCATCGCGATTGCTGCTCTCCGATTCGCAGAATTTACAGTAAGGCTACCAGTGTCATTTGCATTTATAAGAGGATCAGATGAAAATGGAGCTAACTGCTTGGAATGGCAATTTGTGGTATCACAAACAAAACCAAACATACTTCCTAACCCACGACGCTCAGTTTCTTTCAGTTCAACGTTACTATAACACCCATTACACACAAGTCTGGAAGAAATTTGTTCTTTTAAAATGCTTAGATCAATAATTCTAAATCCATTCTCATGTTCATTTTCCTCTACAAGTTGATATAACATGTCGTTATCAGAATCTGATTCTGATAGCTCATCCATCACATCATACACATTGCACAATTTTATTTCACTTCGAGAATTGGGCGTGGCAGGCTGTTTTACTAAACACACTTGATTGACCACATAACCCTCATTAGCACATTCCAAAACAGCTCCATAACTCTGATCAACTACACTACTATCACCACTAACACTAATACTAAGACTAATCGCACCTTCTTTCTCATTATTTGTAAACCGATTACCATGATATTTACGTTTCCTTGTTCTGACAACTGCGAGAACGATTTACACTTTAAATCGAATTCAGAATTTTTCTTGGAATTCATAATGAAAAGATTAAAAACCGGCTTCAAAACAAAGTATTCTTGAAAGACGCTATTTAAAAAGGACGCTTTGAACTACTCTCTTTGTTTATAAAAGACAAAAATAGAACTAACGAGAAGATGACCACTCATTGTACTTTTAGAATAGCGAACAATCAATCCTAACCTCAAAACGAAAGTCAAAATTCTAATTTTTTTTCGCTTGCTAACCCCTAGACTAGGTCTGAAAAAATATTAAATAACTAAAAAACTACTGGATGGATTTTTAAAATTCAAAAAGTATAAGGAAATTTGATAGATTCTCCATAAAATTAAAATACTATTTTCGTGGAATTCTTCATTCACCTTTTTTTCACTTTTTCCTGGTGACCACTGTAATGATTGGGATTCTAAGGGTTGAATGAGAAATTTATTGTAACCTGTATGAAAGATGTATGAATGCCAATTATGAACAAAGGAATGTAACCATGTATATATTTTAGTGTAAATTACTAAAGTAAGAATTATTTCCCTTGAATCTTTATATCCCGTTATTTAGTCAATTATAATTATTTCCCCTTTTTGTCTATATGTATATAAACAATGACAGGAAGTAAATAAAATCATTGTTCACAAGTGCTTACAAGACTCTTCAGAGTTCATTCTTTATTTTCACCACATTGGCTATCCAGAGCCATTAGGCTATTAAGAACCTTGAACATAACAACCACGCCCCCTTAACAATCTTACCTACCTGGATACCTGGATACCTCTGTATAGAGCTTTTAGACTTGGTGTAGTCTCCTTCGCTCCTCCTCATCTATTAATGATTGGACCAATTTTTATAATTAAACTTGTTTCCTAGGGTGTTGCTTATCTCCAACTCTGCTTTGAATTTATTCAAATTTTTTGCTGATACTGTGGTTTCTTGCAGTTTATTCCAGTTATTTACAATTCTAGATGAAAAAAAGTTCCTTCTTTCATTTGTTTTAAAACGTTCTTTTTCGAGTTTCTTGCTGTTTCCTCGTGTCTGAATGTTCTTGTTTGGTTTAAGAAATCCTGCCTCTACCCTGTCTATTCCCTTTACTATTTTATTTGTTTGGATCATATCTCTCCTTCTTCTCCTGTAATCTAAGGTCGGGAGATTTAATTCTTTCAATCTCTCACAGTAGGTTTTGTCTTTCAGGTGTGTGATAAGTTTTGTTGCTCCCCTTTGCACTCTTTCCAAACAGTCTTTGTCTCCCTCAAACTTCGGATACCATATGCAGGTAGCATATTCCAGCTTTGATCTAACCATAGTCTTGTAGATGATAGTCATGTGTTTTGTTTTCAGATTCTTGAAATTTCTTTTCACTATTCCGAGTGTTTTACTAGCCTTAGATTGAACATCTTGAATTTGCTTCTGGAAGTTTAGCTTCCTATCAATAAATACCCCTAGGTCTTTTTCCCCATTGGATTTCTGCAGGGGTTTTTCTTTCATTATATAGTTTGCTTCACTGTTGTTTTTTCCTAGGTGAAGAACTGCACATTTATCTACATTGAACTCCATCTGCCATATTTCGGAACATTCTTCAAGCTTTTTCAAATCTTGTTGTAAGGTGTTTCTTTCTTCTTCTGTATTAGCTACTCCATAGAGCTTAGTATCATCGGCAAAGATTTTACATTTAGATGATAGATTGTCTGGCAAGTCATTGATATAAATCAGGAAGAGAACTGGTCCCAGTACACTTCCTTGTGGAACTCCACTTGTTACCAGTCTCTCCGTTGATGCTGTTCCATTCACTATCACTTTTTGTCTTCTATCTTTGAGGAAATCTCGGACCCATTTGACTGTCTGATCATTAATTTGATACTGTTCCAATTTCCTGATTAGGCGCCAGTGTGGAACTTTGTCAAATGCCTTTCTGAAGTCGAGGTATATGACATCTAAATTGTTGCTTAATTCCAGGTCTCTCGTCCAGTCATCCATTGTTTCAAGTAGGTTTGTTACTGTAGACCTTCCCGCCATGAAACCATGTTGATCTTTGCTGAATAGTTTGTTATTGGTCATATGATCAACCATTTCTTCTCTAATCAGCTGTTCCATGAGCTTGCAGACGACATATGTCAGGCTCACTGGTCTGTAGTTTTCTGGATTTTTTTCTGTCTCCCTTCTTGAATATGGCTGTGACGTTAGCTTCTTTCCTGTCCCTTGGTAGTCTTCCTTCTTTCATCGACTGGTTAAATATCTTGGTTAGTTGTTCTACTATCTGCTCTGCTAAGTTTTTTAGGATGTAAGGATGAAGTTTGTCAGGTCCAGGTGATTTACTCTCCTTTAGGTTTTGTAGTCTCTTCATTACTCTCTCTTCTGTAATCGGCCATTGTGTAGTATCTATATTACTTCTTTTAGCAATATCTGGCACGTTTTTTCTGGTTCTCCACTGTAAAGACACTTGCAAAGAAGAGATTTAGCACCTCTGCCTTGTCTTCATCTTCAGATGCCCAAGTGCCATCTTCTTTATTTATGTCACAGGTTCCCTGTCTTGTCTTCATTTTACTGTTTACATAACTCCAGAATACCTTAGTATTTTCTTTCGTTTCCTCTGCTATCTTGTTCTCATACTTTTGATGCGCTTGTCGGACTATTTTAGTAGTTGCGTTTCTCACTCTTTTGTATTTGTCCCAATCCTCTTCCTTTTTGCTTCTAGAGTATCTTCTATTTACTGCCTTCTTCTTCCGTAATGCCTCTCTCACTTCCTGCGTCATCCAAGGTTGATTTCTTCTCCCAACCCGGTTCCCTCTGCTTTTCGGGATGTTTTTCTCGAAGCATTGGTTAAGTTACTACTTAGATGCCTTTCGCGTCTCGACCGAAAGATCGGGTCGCCTTGGCTGTTTCCAGTATTTCCTGTGTGAGGTGTCTCCAATATTGCCGGTCCTCTGCTAGGGTTCTCAGATTTTCAAGGTCCCCTGCCGTTATGAGACTAATGCTTTGTCCAAGTGTTGTGAGGTTTTTGTTTAGGATCACAGGGAGTGTTGTGATCGGTCTTCCTCTGAAAAGGTTCCCGTGTTTTTGGAAGTATCCCGACATGGCTTGGTTTGCTGGTATGTTTTTGTCCCTGCGTAGTATGTGACCGAAAAGTTGCCATCGTTGTTGTAAAATGTCAAGGGAGATTGGTCTTTCTTTTGTGATCTTATAGAGTGATTCATTTGAGATCTTTTTGGGGTATTTGATGTCCAGTACCCTTCTTAGCTGTGTGCGATGGAAGGCATCCAGATGTTCTTCTTCGGATTTTGTCAACGCCCAAGTGCCGCAGTTATACAGAAGTACCGGTTTTACAAGAGCATGGTACAGTTTCAGTTTGGTTTTTCTCTTTATTTTGTCACCTCTAATCCATACATTGGTGAGTTTACTGAGTGCGGCGTTTGATAGCTGTTTTCTTCTTTGTACATCCTCGGTGTCTCCAATTAGTGAGCCGACTTTCTTTGTTCTTTTCCATTCCTCTTTGTTCCTCGATATTGTTGTAAATTCGGTTTTATTGGCATTGACTAGGAGGTTATATTTCATGAGGGTATTTTGTATGATGTCTATATTTGCTGGTGTTGATCCAATAAAATCGACATCATCTGCATAGGCGATTTCTCTAGGGATTGCATTCTCAATATGAGTCGTTGGTTTTGGAATGACTTTTCGAACTTCTTTCAGAGCGTGTTCTAAGTATATTGTGAACAGAATCGGGCTCAGACTATCTCCTTGGGGGGTCCCGATGTTACTTTCGAACTGCGTCTGTTTTGTGGCCCGTATATCCTTGGTTGTATCTTTGTGTTGCTGAGGAGAAATCGGATTATTCGGAGCTCGTCTTCGTCTACTATTTCTGTTAATATCTCCAAAAGTTTTCCTCTGTCGATCGTATCAAAGGCTGCGGACATATCGATTCCGGTTATTGTTATGGATATGTTTTCTTTGAGTGCCTTTGCTGCCAACCATTTATGTGTCCATACAACGTCCGATGTGCTTCGGTCTTGGCGAAACCCGCTTTGGCTATGTGATAGATATTTTTCTATTTTCGGTCTAATTCTGTTGAGGACAATAGTTGACAGTGTTTTTCTTATGGTATTCAGTAATGTTATTGGGCGCCGGTTGTTTACGGGTCCTTTCGTTTTTCCTGGTTTTTGTATTGTAATTAGGACACCGTTGTTTATGTCCCAGTCTTTGTGTGTTGAGAATGTTTTGTTCATTATGTTTGCAATGCTCAGATCCAGGGAGAGGGTACCGCATTTCAGCAATTCAGCGGGAATTTTATCTTCGCCTGGGGATCTGTTATTGTTTAGGCACTTTATGCTATTTCTAACTTCAGTTGTTGTGATGCGGTTGTTTAGGTCTCTAGGGTTTCCTGAGAAGGGCGATATTTGTGAGACTTGTTTGTGAAATTTCTGCTGGAAGTGGTCAGATACAATGTCAAGGATATCGTTGGGATTTGTTGTCTGTTTGCCAAATTTATCCTGTAGTTTTGGGTTCTCGAATGGTTTTCGGTTCAGAGATTTCGTCGCTTTGAACATAGACGATGCGTTATTTTTGGACTTTTCTATGTCTTCCAATTTTTTGTCTAATTCCTCGTTTCTGTGTTTTATTGTAAGTGATCGAATTGAATGCAGTATTTTGTTTCGTTCCGTTTTCAGGTTTATTATTTCTTCCGAGTCTTTCGTGTTTTGTATCCTGATCCTAAGTTCTTTTTGTTGCCGCGATAGATCGTTAATAGCGATGTTAGGCGTTCCATTTGGTTTGTTCTTAGTTGTATTAATAGAGCCTGCACTTTCTTCCCCCGCATATTTCATTGCCGCTTGCGTCTCTTTCCATTCATTGTTTGGATTGCTGTTTTGCTTTATTTTCCATAGACTTGAGTTAAGTTCATATTGGTAATGAATGCGACATTCTCGCTCATTTACTATTTTTGCCGTGTTTATTTTGACTGCCGTTTTACCTTTCTGTCTTCGTTGCCTGTACACATTTATGTTGAAATTCGTTTTTACAAGTTTGTGATCGGATGTTAGCAGTGTACCACCGTATGAGCGCGAGTTGGTTGAGTAGTGTTTATGGCGGTGTCGACATATGATATAGTCTATTTGGTTGTGTATTGTTATCATTTTGTCTTGGGTTTGGTCTTTCCTTTGTCCTACCCATGTTGTCTGGTGTCTTGATGGGTGGTTGAAAGCACTGTTTGTTATGAAAAGTTTTCTCTGTTCACAGAACTGGACTAATTTTTCTCCGTTATCGTTACGTTTTCCTTTTGAGTATGATCCTAAACATAGTGTGTCACTGTCGAGACGTTTTCCTACTTTGGCATTAAAATCTCCAGCAATTATTAATATTGATTTGTTTCCTATTTTGTTCAGTGTATCGTCTAGGTGTTTGTAAAATTTATCAGTTTCCTCTGGGTATTGTTTTGCGCGTTGACTTGTTGGTGCGTAAACATTTACGATTGAGATAGTGAACGTCTTCTTACCGTGATCGTCTTTGTTATCGTTATTCTGGTTCCTTGAATTGATCTTACACTTAAGCTCAAGAACACATATTCTGTCCAAAACATTCCATTCGTCACTAGTCAAATCCCTGCAGTTTTTATTTATGAGAAATCCACATCCATAGTGAGGTGAATTGGAAGCAAAGCACAGCAGTCTGTGACCATTTATTGTTTGGTCGACGCCATCTTGGATCTTTGTCTCTTGTAAGCACAACACATCGATTTTATAACTTTCTAAATCTTGACACAGTTGTTCCTTTCGAATGTTACTTTTAATAGATCTTAAGTTAAAAGTTCCAATATTAAGATTAGTCCACATCAGGTAAAAATTAAAGATTCCACACAGTGAATAAATGGAAACATAAGACTATCCACTGAGCCGAAGCTCAATGTCAACAGGTGTCAGCCATGTTGTCCGGTTAAGTACTCTGGTAAATCTACTCCAGTTGTTTCCTACGGTGTCCTCGATTAGTATTTCCTCCCATTTGATATGCCTCAGTTCCTCTTTCATACTCTCTAGATCAGCCTTCCTATATCTGAGTGTCAGTTTTTCATCTACAGTCTCTGATGTCGCCCTCAGTTTTAGGAATATGGTCGCATGGTCGCTTTTTCCCAGTGGGTGGCTCAGTCTTTGGTCGATAATGTCATTTTCTTCCTCCATCAGTATCAAGTCCAATACGTTGGGATTCTTTTTTTTTCTCTGCCTTGTGGGTTCTTTTATTATCTGTTGTAGGTAGCAATCTTCAATGGTTTCTATGAAACTTTCCTCCAGGCTTCCCTCTTTTGGTTCATCCATCCCTTTTCACTCCAGTTCCGGCATGTTGAAGTCTCCCATAATAATTATCTCTGAATGCTTTTTTGTGATGCTCTCCTTACCATCTCCAACATTCTCTCATTATTTTCTCCTGTGCTATTTGGCCTCCTATAAATCACTCCTACTAGTATCTGACTTTGTCCAGTTACTCCAATCGAGCACCAATCGCTCTCCCTAAAGTCGTGATCTGTGAATTCCTCTATGGGGTTAACCTTGAGGTTCTCCCTCACCAATAAGTATACTCCTCTGCCGGAAGTTTCAAAATCTCTGCTAGCTATTATAGTGTATCCCTCAATACCTAGCTCTGCTATGGTTGGGTGTGTTGTTGCATTCTTTGGCTTAGCTTCTGTCATTGCTATCACATCTGGATCTTCTTCTTCTGCCATAGCCTTTAGCTCCTCTCTCTTATTCATCACACTGTCTGCGTTCGTGTACATGAACTTCAGAGTATTTTTCATATTCACGTGCTGCCCCTCCTTATCATTTACTGGTACTTCTCTTTTTTTAATTTTCTTGTTGTCTTCGAATCCTGCTCAGAAACATTTTGGGCAATTGGACTGACACGTTTCCAATATAGTCATTCGTCGTCCCAGTCCCAGTCATTTCCTCCAACATCGCTGTCTCTCTTTCTTATTTGTTCACTAAACTTTTCCCTGAAGATGACCCTTTTCCTATATATGACCACATCTCCCCTGCTTCTCGTCTTCTCTTCAGCTCCTCTAATTCCTTGGCCTGCTCTCTTTGCATAATTGTTTGGTCAGCTCCAATATACACCTTCTGTAAGCATTCCCGTTTATGGTCTTTCAACTGTTTGCTGTTCCTAAGAGAAGTGTTACGCTGGTCCGTTGACATCAGACTTATTTTAATGCGTCTTGGTCTATCTTCTCTTCTGCCCAATCTGATCACTTGCTCTATAGGGTTTAGGCTGTTTTTGTCTCCATGAACCTGCAACTCTTTGAGTACCATTTGGGCTTTTCTTATGTCTTCTTTGTTGTCGCCATCTTTTGCTTCTGGTATGCCGTACATAATTACATTCTTCACTCTCTTAGCCCTTTCATTTCTCTCTTCTTCTAATTCTAGGTTCTTTTTCACCATTGCCTGCTTCTTCTCCTCAGTTTCATTAATTTTCCTCATTTCATTTATATCTTGTCTTACTCTATCTGACTTTTCTTCTGTACTTCTCTTGAGTCGCTCCTTAATCACACTCGCCTCAGACCTAGGGCAGGCCTCTATCTCATCCTTTGCTGTTGATTTCACTGTTTCTATCATCTCCTCTGTGAATTCACCTTTTTGAATGATATTCACACTTTTATCTACGTCTTCTACTTTTTTCCTGAGTTTATCTACTTCCTTTTCAAGCTGCATGAAATTGCCCAAGAACTTTGAGGCCACTTTGTTGCAGGACTTAGAGCAGTAGTAATGCAGCAGCGGGCACTCTTTTTCAGAGTCTTTCTTCAACAGTTGATAGGTGTCATCATCTATCTTTTCGCACAAAGTATGAAACCGCTGGTCACAGAGCTTGCACTGTAAGCATTTCTCAATATCTTTGCATACATATTCACATTTTCCGCAAGTCTCAGTCTCAGCTTTTGCTTTTGCCTTACGCTGTGATTATCCCCAGACACCTGTCTGGGGATAATGGAAATTCGTTATCCCTAGACACCTGTCTGGGGATAACCAAATTCGTTATCGCCAGACACATATTTGAAACTCCGCTCTTTTAAACAATTATCCACATTCCAGAATATGGAATGTTTCCGAATGCACATAGAAATAAGGAAAGTTAATAAAATATCTATAAAAACATAACATTAACCAACATTAAATCAGTTGTTCCTACATATACACAATATGCGTCGACTTCGAAGTGGGTGTCATTGCCGAATGGTTTAGTCGTCTGCCCTGGAAGTTTTACTAGAATCGACGTTATGGGTTCGAATCCTGATTCTGCCACTTTTTATTTTTTAAATTTAGATTCCGTCTTTTTTTTTACAGAACGGTGCAATGCAAGGGATAAATGTCCCACCCATCCTCCCCCCACCTTTTTCTTTTCTTTTTTTTTTGCGCGAGTCTATTATTTTCTCCTTTTTGTTTGACCTTTTGTTCCGTTTCTGAGCATGAATTTCTTAAAATTGCTTTTTTTTTTTTTAAATTATTGTTTGTATTTTTCTCCTCTACCTGACCCTTTGGTCGCTCTCTGAATATTTCCTTTCTGTTTGCTTATTAATTATTTATACTTTTTAGACACTTTTTGAGATCGAAGTGGGGACGAATATGACAATTTGCTAGAAACTAGAAAGGAACTAAGAGAGAGAGAGAGAGAGAGAGAAGAGAGAGAGAGAGAGAGAGAGAGAGAGTAAGAGAAGAGAGAGAGAGAGAGAGAGAGAGAGAGAGAGAGAGAGAGAGAGAGAGAGAGAGAGAGAGAGAGAGTTTAAAAAAGTTGGGTGGAGGATGGATGGGACATTATCCCCTGCACCGTTCCGTAAAAAGAAGACGGAATGTAAAAAAAAAATAAATAAATAAAATGGCGGACCCAGGATTTGAACCCGCAACGTCGATTCTGGTAAAACTTACAGGGCAGACGACTAAACCATTCGGCCATGACACCCACTTCGAAGTCGACGCATATTGTGTATATGTAGTAATAACTGGTTTAATGTTGGTTGATTTTATGTTTTTATAGATGTTTTATTAACTTTCCTTATTTCTATGTGCATTTGGAAAAATTCCATATTCTGGAATGTGGATAATTGTTTAAAAGAGCGGAGTTTCAAATATGTGTCTGGGGATAACAAAATTTGGTTATCCCCAGACAGGTGTCTGGGGATAATGACAGCCTTTGCCTGATTTGTACTCATCGGTGCAGGGCTTTCTTTCCTACTACTGCCACTACTAGTACTGGCACTGCCAGATCTACATTTCCTACTACTGCTGTTTAAGCTCATCTTCTTACTTGTTAAATGACTAGATCTGTCTAAGTCTTAGCTGTACTGTATCACTGTATCTTGTTGTTCACTCCAATCTGATAGGTATCTAACTAATCTCAACTAGATATCTCAATACACACAAGCCGGAATTCTCTCGACGAAGGCAGAAATTAAATAAATCCAATTCGAAAATGAACAAGTTTTGATGTCCGATATTTCATTCAAGTTTTGTGTTTCTGGTGAGGGGAGCGAGAATATTCAATATCAATATTGAATAATAATATTGAGTAATATTGTCACTGCCTAAATATTTCTAGAATTTAGATCAAGAAGATTGAATCAGGAGAGTGACTGGGTCAAATTCCTCTTCCAATTTTAAGTTTTCAAAACTAGAATATGGGGCACAGGAAACAAATATTCTATACACACTCCACCACACTAAATACTACGTTAGGTAGCCATTTGGGACACCTAACTCAGGTTTTCATAAGGTTTGTGCATTAGGTCACCCATTTTTCGGGCTACCTAACTCAAACGCATTCATCTTTCATACTCATGATGCAATGCCTATAAATAGCCCTGCATTGCTTTGGTCTGTGTCTTTACTTTCTATATTTCAATTTTAAAAGAATTCCAATCACGTAATAAAGATATATCAGTGTTTAATCAAGTTCGTAGTCATGTCACCCATTGTGTAAATGTCACTTACGTGACCCAGGCATGACACATGATATCTCACATGTCCGGATATATATCAAGGCGATTTCAAGGCTAGAATTTTTTTTTCAATCCAATTGATTTTTTGGGAAACAAATCCAAAACCAGAAATTTGACGAAGTAAGTTTTCTGGTCTCAACCTCAAGATATACATTTTTTCATCCAGCTTACGATGGCATCGCGATTTTCTATTTTACGACAATTGACCGAATCTTTTATTTTACGACAATCTATGACCCAAAACGAAAGCACTACGGGGAAAGAAGGAAAATGAAAGTAGCACAGAATTTGCGGTCTTCGACATGGAATTCTCGATTCTTGTCACCAGTAGACTTAGACTGTCTGTCAGTCCGTTTGTTGACAAGTAATTTATTAGTTTAATTCCACCATTTAGTAATTTCAACATGGCGGCATTGACTAGAAGCAAACGTTTGGTTGAACTTGGCATTCAACGAATGTTAATGTTGGAGTCCAGACAAAAAGGTAAGAGAAGAATAAGACTAAGAGACTAACTCTAGATAAAGATATACTCTTGCTTTTTCTAGAACTTAATTATAAGATTTAGATTTATCAAGATGAATGATAATGTAGACCAATTTTCAGTCACTGTACTCTAGTCTAGTCTCAAAGGTTAGAGGAGAAGGCAATGTTGTTGTTTCTTCTTTGCCAGTTTTGTTTGTCACAGATAACATGAGAGACAAAGTGTCACAAAGTCAAAAGACAGCAAAAAAAAAATGATAATAATAGATGACTCAAGACTAAAGATTTTTATGTGTATATATTATAGTCTCTATACTCTAGGCTAGTAGTAGGCTCTATGATGACTATGCACATTTACTACTCATTCTCATACTTTTATTATGAAATGTACGTTATTCATCGTCCACATAGATGAAAGCTTGGAATAAATTGGAAACAGAAACCAACTTTAAAGTTTTGTGCATGTCAATCAAGATGAACATAAGTTAGAGGAGGCGCATTTTGATTCTTAATTTTGTACTTAATTAATTAATCCTAAACTTTTATTCTCTTCCACAAAAGATGCTGAGCAAGAAGTGCCCTCCAGTTCTTCATCTCCCGTTCCCTCTGCTGACAGAGATATTGACCCAGATGTAAGATTGAAGAAAAACATTGTTTCTTTTTTAAAGTAGATTCTAGGCCTACTGTATTAAGATAAAATGTATTTTTTATGTTTGTTTTAAAGCTTCTCAAATACTTTTATACTTGAGTATTTAATATTTATTCATTTATCATTGTTTGATGCTGTCTCTGTGTATGTTAATGTTAGATATTCCATGCCTCAACCCCATTAAAAAAAAGAACTTATTTTCTCACACATGAAATGCTATAATAATGCGATGCTTATTACTTATAAAACCAGTGCTATTGAACATGTTATGCTAATCAGTCTTACGATTAGAATTATTAGTTACACATTTTGAAAATAATTATTTAAAAAATAAAAGTTGTTACGATTAGTGACTGTCCTAGTTCTTTACAGGCTTCTCCCTATTCTCTCACTTTAATGGTGCATCATTTCCTAGGTCTAATGCTATGTCACATTGAAACCTATTTTCTAATCAAATCTAACCATATTTAAATAGAGCATTACCTGTAATATCAGATCACTTGGCAGGCACCATTACATTTCCATTTCTACATTTGAATCAATCAAAAACTTAATTTCTTTTATATCAACAGTTTGTTCCAGCACGCCATCACAAACAAGTAGTGAGGATGAGGGAGAAGAAATGCTTTCCAAATTGCCAGCTTTGAGGTTCAAAGAAAAGATCCTAAATTGGAATCAGGTACCTAATAGAACAGATCATTAATTGAAAAGCATATCTTCATCTCTCTGCCCTCTTCTTTAACATGTCATTTGTTCTGCATTACAGCTCCTTACTTAATCAAACATCTGTGTTTGTATTATGGATGATCACCTTGTACTGTTGCATTCGCTTAGCAAATTTCAGGCTAAGAGTTAGAGAGACATCCCAAAAAAATTTTGATGGAGAAGAGCGGTTAAATACTGCTTTAAACATGTTAAATCTTAATAAGTCGTGTAAGCAAATTTCTATGAAAAATCTGTCTGATGTGAACAATCTTTATTTTGCATTCTCAGGATCCAATGCTGATTGACAATGCTGAAAGTAATTATTGCGAATCTGAAATTGTTGAATTTCATTCTGATGGATTGGTTGACAATATAAGGTAGGAAAAACCACTATGAGATACATTATCCTATTTATATAAATGATAATTATAAGCAGTCATTTATCGCTGTCTCCCCTAAGATCTAACCAATCTGTATATAATTTCTTAAAGTCACATAAAATACAGTTTCACATTATACAAAGCACATATAATAAGGTTGAGAACAGGTAGGAATATAAAAAATGCTGTCTAAAATTATTTATTTATTTCTTAAAAATGATAATTTTTAAAGTCAAACTCTGGTATATGTTAGTGTCCTCTGTTAAAATATTCCATGTTTAATAATAATAATAATAGGATATAACTCTTGATTTTTATCTTGATCATGATTGGAGCAACTAGGTATCTACTTATGCTCTTTAATCTAATTTTTACGAATTATATTTATTACTGGTTACTACTATTTTGCATCAAATTTCTAATAAAAAGAATATGTCTTTAGGCCTGATGAAAAGTTACCAAATCCACAAGAAGTCCGTCTTGAACCATCCCAACTGAATGAAAATAGGAATGAAAGCAGTTATAAGGTTAGTCTTATTACTTTATTTGACGACTTGACTTTAGCGAAGGATAAACGTCTGTTTTGATTATGCAATATCAGAGGAACAATTTGAGTAAATTGGGTCTATATCTCCAATTTTTTAAATGTCTGCTTGGCAAGGTACATTTATGGTGCATTGCTTTACTAGCAGCATAAGTGTCAGGTGTACAAGGTGTTAATGAGTTTGGATTAGGAGATTAGAGTTGTGATTTTATTAAGAGTCATTAACTGGAATTTGTATAAAGAAGACTGACAGCTGGTCCAGCCAAACTGTATAGGTACATTAAATCCAAGTCTTTGGAGATGTTCTGTATTTAAACATAGAATGTTTCCTGCAAACAGTCTTTGTCTCGTGGTCTCAGGGATCAGGTTAAATGTAATGTAATTCATATTCTGAACGCAGGCTCTTCCATGGCACTATATTCAGTAACATCAATGTCAATCACTTAAATTTACACAAATTCACATTTTTGAATGTCTCTTCATGGTTCACGGTTTTAAGTTAAAATAACTATAATATAGTACACAGTGTTGATTGAAATAATCGTCCAGTGTGATGAAAGCCCATGTAGTATAAAAGATGGATCCGATTTGAATTATAGTCCCCTAGTTGTAGAATTATAGTGGCCGAGTGGTTAAGGCATTGCACTGTGTCCCGGAAGGACCTGGGTTCGAGCCCCGCTTCAGGCACTTTCGTTTTTTTCCTTGAGCAAGTTTATTAACCCCCAATTTGCTCACTTGGACAACATAGGTGATCGTTGTTCACATCAGACATCTTGTTTGATGAGTTATCTATATTCCTTTGTGGAATGCTTAGGCGACGATATCTTATGATGTGGCGAAAAAGGCATAATTTTTTTTTAAATAATTAATAACAAAAATTTAATTAGAAATTAGTGTGCAATTGTAAGAGGATTGAGATTCTGGGAGTCGAGAGTTTAGAAAGTGGCCATTATAAATTTTGGTCGTTATTGGGAAGATAGTTAGATTTCATTAAGTATGTTTTTGTTTTTAAGCCTACCTTCATAAATATCTGAACATCAACACTCCACTATCTAATTTATTTAATAGACATTATTTTTAAAAGGTGATTTGTCCTCAAGGATTTTTTTTTTCAAGCATTTATGAAATCACTGCTTATGGCATTATCATCTGGGCAATGAACTTTTCTTTGATTTACATTTCAGAAACCAAAACGAATGTGTAAGTTTTGTGATGAATTTCCAACCCATCTCACTCGTCATGTAAAAAGAAAAACACGGTACAGAGGAGGAGGTGATTGCTGCTTTGAAACTACCGAGCAAAGAGCAAAACAGAATGTTTGATACCATGAAAAAAAGCGGCGTTTTTAAAGCAAATGCAGAAATTCATCGCAAAGATAAGCAAGCAACTTTAATAAGGGAGAGAAGCCAAGGCAATGCTGATACAGTAATGTGTTCTGGCTGCTTAGGCTTTTTTGATGGCAAAAATATCTTTCGTCACAAAGAAAAGTGTTCTCGAGTGATGTCTTTGCAAGCTGACACAATTAAAATGACTTCTTTTCAGGCTGTGCAAAAGAAATAGGTGTTGATGTTGAGTTTAAGACCAATGTTATTGATAGGTTTAGAAAAGATGATGTTGGAGAGATTTGCAGAACAGATTTAGTTGTATTGTTGCTTGGGAAAAAACAATGGGCAAGATCAGTAAAAAAGGAAAGATCTGTTATAATGGGTGAGATGAGATTGTTTGCCAACTTAATTTATTTATTACGAGCAGAGTCCGAAAATCAAAATGCCTCGGGACTAGATGTGTTAGACTACAAACAATTCAATGTATTTGAAAAGGTTGTCATCAAATTGTGTGACAAAGATGATGGCCAAAAGGCCGGTTTGAAAGTGAGAATCGGATTTGTTCTAAAGAAGGCAGTCAACGTCATGAAAGGGTACTTTATTATGAAAGGTGTATTTGACAAAGAGCAAGATTTGAGCAGATTTATAGATGTCCTCAATCTGAATTGGAGCTTTATCTTTTATTCAGCTGAAGTAGAATGTGAATTAAAATGGGGTGGTCTTCGTAAACCAGCAGCCATGCCATTGGAAGAAGATATTTCAACTTTCAGAAAATACTTGTTGCAGGAAATGACAAATGGGATGGCTCAATTTGGTATCTGGGATAAACAGACTTTTATTTTCATGAGGAATATCATTTTGTCAAGGATAACCATGTTTAATGCTCGAAGAGATGGTGAGCCAAGTAGGCTTACTTTAGCTGAGTGGAGAGATGCCATCACAGGTGCTTGGATCGATCCAAATTTAGTTATGGATGTTGACGATCCAATGGAAAAATATTTGATCGATAATCTGAAGCTGGCCTACCAAGCTGGCAAAAGTAATAGAAGACTTGTTCCTGTTTTGTTCCCAATGGACACAATAGAGCCTATAACAAAACTTCTAAGTGAGAGGATAAATTGTAATGTTTCTATTGAAAATACATATTTGTTTCCCAACACTGGTCAATTAACTGACCATGCCAGTGGATACCATTGCCTTCAGTCTGTTGTAAAACGTTGTCCTGGACTGAAGCAGCCTCACCTCCTGATTGCTGATAAGTCTAGACATAGAGTTTCCACCATGTTTGTTCAATTAGACATTCCAGAAGAACAAAGAACCATTTTTATCGGCACATGGGACACTGAATCTGTCAATAGAAATGTGTACCAGTGTCCATTGGCAGTGACAGAAATCACAAAAGTGGGGAATTTCTTGTTGAAATCAGTAGATGATACACCACAGCCTCAAAGAGTTTCACACGAAGAAAGGGAAATCAGCAACTCAGATATTTGTTCTACAACATTACCTCAACAACATGAACTGTCCAGCTATCTTTCTGAGCAAGCAACAGTAAATGAACAAAATGTACAGCTTGCTGGAAATGGAAGCAAAAAATCACCAGACGTTACTCAACGTCAATATACAAAATGGTCTGATCACGAGTCCGATATTGTAAACTCTTACTTTAAGAAATATATCACAGATACCTCAAATAAAGGATGTCTTCCCAACAAAAGAGATGTACTTGAATTTTTATCAAAATACAAAGTTCTTGAAGGTTATGAAAATAAGGCAACTTTGGTAAGAAACAAAGTCTTCAACGAGAAAAAGAAGTTCAGAAGTTTCTGTTCATAGCATAAATATGATACAAGACATAAGATGAGTGACAGGCGCATTAATTCTTGTTTTTGATGCTCATACATATATAATATACAAGCTGGGACCACCCCCCCCCGCACCAGGTCTTAAAAGAGAGGGTAAAATTAGGTAATTGCTAAATTAGGGCTAAAACTCCAAACTTAATGAGCTCAGTCTGTATCTTTTTGTGGTCGCATATTTGCCTGATCCCTGCATGTAAACAAATTATAAAACCCTCTTTATTCCATTTGAAGACATTTCAACCATTAGATTATGCTCTAATTAATTATAAATCATAAATCAGTTATTTTTAGTGTATAATTTCATGAACTTTTGTTTATGGTACAAATATGCATTAAGTGACCCAATGGGTGACATAAATCATATGTTTTTGATGTATAATTTCATCAAGTCTAGTTTATGTTACAACTGTGTATTAAGTGACCCATTGGGTGACATAAATCATGTATTTTTGGTTTATAATTTCATTAATGTTTATGTTACAAATATGTATTAAGTGACCCAATGGGTGACATAAATCATGTATTTTTGGTTTATAATTTCATTAATGTTTATGTTACAAATATGTATTAAGTGACCCAATGGGTGACATAAATCATGTATTTTTGGTGTATAATTTCATCAAACTCTTGTTCATGAGTAACATCACGTATTTTTATATATGTTTATCTCATATTGGTTTTTAATAACTTTTTATTTTAAAATCCAAGTCGTTACCGTCATCATTTGTTTACTAAATGTACTTATCCCTGTCCGTTTATACTTCTACTTCTATCGTTTGTGTTGGGTACTTGTCTGGATAGATTTTTTTTTATGCTTTCACATGTAGGTACATTCAATTTTCTATCAACCTAAGACAAGTGTGTTATTTACTGTTCGAATGCTGGTTAAATCACTTGTTAATTGGTTGGTGCTTTAAACAATCCTACTGGGATGGGGTTCCCGACCTCCCATAGTGGGCAGAGAGGTACTTACTGTGTCTTCTACCCCCCTATATCTGTTTTCCAATTGCTTTCTTTTTTTTTTGTCTTGGAATGAGATTGCTTAGTTTTGTCCTGACCCTGGCCGGAGTTCTTGGCTGGGAGGGAAACCGTCGATTGTATATTCATAGTTTTGGGAGATGATATTTTTTCCTTGTAAATCATCTCTCTTTTGTACTGTTATTTTTTTTTAATCTTTAATATAGCATTTGTAAACATTTGAGTGTATCCTTCTTTGTGGGATCTTGTACTGGTGTCTGGATAAGACTTAGGTGATCTCAATCTAAGTACACTGATAGTATGTTCTTGGAATCTACATTTGTTCTCTATTTGAACCATTCCCATTTGCCCTATTTTTTCCTTAAGTCCTTTTAATTGTACATCTAGAATGTTTTCACTATCCAATTTTCTTCCTTTTTACTGGCGCTGATATAACCTAAATGTGTTGCAAGCGCCGTAAAACCCTTAAAAACAAGCAAAGACATAAACAATCCAAAAACACCAAATATTGTCATGGGTAACCTAACTCACATTTTTATTGGAGTTCCTAACGTAGGAAATACACCATTGCAATTTGTGGGCTGCCTAAGTAAGTGAAAACAGTTAGTAAAAGTTAGGTCATCCAGTTAATTTTGTATCTCTTTCACTTTGTAGAATTTTTACGCACATTTTCGTGGAACTATTCATTGTTTCATTTTAACATGTTTAGTGCCCCTGTGTGGCCGAACTCGTCTTTAATAAGAGATATATAGCTGGGTGACCTAAGTGAGGTTTATACAATGGGCTACCAAAAGTAGTAAATAGAATTATATATATATATATATATATATATATATATATATATATATATATATATATATATATATATATGTAGATGGGTTTGAAATTTAATAACGAAGAAAGCGTAAATATCCCGACTGCGATGCCCTATTGTAATCGCCCACTTCCTCATAAATAGAATCCAGACAAAATGATATAGTATTTTTTACTTTAATAGTTCCCATTAAACAATCAGCATTTTTCTATTGAGTTGACAATAAAAATAAGTAGGATAAAAATGTCAAGCATTCAAGTTAACTAAAATATATTGACCACAAATATCTTCATTTAAATCTTTTAAAAACAATTTTCCAATCAGATGTTTTGAAATATTTGAGGAGAATAATGCAAGTTTTCCTTCTAATCAGGTATTAGGAAACTAAAAATTGATGACAAGAATACAAATTTTCCTTCCAATTAGATATTAGGAAATCAAAAATTGAGGCCACGAATACACATTTCCTTCCAATCAGATATTGGGGATAAGAATACAATTTTTCTTTCATCCTTGCTTTATAAAATATAAACGTGTTCCTACCGGGTTTGTCTAGTGATTCAGAAAGACGTCCGGAAACAAAGTGGCAATAGCGCTAGCATACCAAATAGTAAACGGGAATATCCAAACCCACCTTCAATTGATATTCATAGAAAGCCATGTGGAATTATGGATTTAAAAAGTCTTCCTGTCATAGTCGTATTAACACTTAACTTGTTAAGGAAAATAACCATATATTAATTTATAATTTTAAAAAAATCAAAATATTATTATTAAGACAAAATAAACTAATCAAATCTATCACCTGCTTTATTTTACCATAAAACAAACCATTTTTATTGTTGATGGAGATAATACATTAGAAAATATTACACTTATTGACAACTGTCACCAGTCTACTTATAAGTCAAAACCGTTCCTTAAACAAATAGAAATACTTTATTAATAAAGTACAATGATGTTTGGACCAACCTTCGATAAAAAAGTCATAATAGATAAATCAATGAAAAAGCAAAAAGCACTTCTAATACAATCATGTACATTGCTAAAAAGTACAACAATCTTATTCAGCAAAGAAACACACACAAATTAAAAGAAAAGATCGAAAAGCTTCACCTATTATGAAGCGTATTCAGTTCTAGATGTTATGAATGTTATGGATTGAAAAGAATTTTATTATAGAGAGACAAAAATAATATAGGAATGCATTTGCAAAAAAAGATAATAAAAATAACTTTTTGTTTTAATGTATACTAAACCAGCACCGTGCATAATGCAAACCCCAAATGTTTAAAAGAACTAGAAAAAACATTGTTGAATTGATAAGAACTAGTTCAATTAATTGTCATTGTGATATCAACATTGGTGTTCAAATATTATTTTCAAATGTAATAATGTCATATAATTGATCCGATCAAAATCCGTTTTCATGAACGCGGACTAACGCTTAGTTTCTGATTACCTCTGAATCTAGTGCTCAAGGACTTGAAAAATTGGCATTCCATGTAAGCTTACTAAGCAAGTCCCTGACTAAAATAGTGGCATCTTCGGACTAAGCTTGGCAAAGTTTTAGTCATTTGTTGAATCAGGATTTAAATCTTTGTCTGAGATTAAATACCGGGATGCATCATAGCGTCGACAAGATAACAACTATTTAAGACTGAGAGAGCTTCGACATGACACTTGTTTGTTGGTAAAAACTAAAAGTAGATACCTCAATCTAATCGGCTCCCGAGTTGCGAGTGATCGGGAACGGAGACTCGAAATCGAAGGGCTTGAGTCAAAGATCAACAAAAAAAAAAAAGAAAATAGAAAGTATAGTAAAGACAAAAGTTATTCTACTGGCAGTGTAAACGGAAGAAATTATGTGATCAATCAGAACACACTTTTTCTCATTTTTTTGTTCAATTTAAGTTCCAACAAAACTTTCATTGGCCTAAATATAGAATTCACAGTCAACCATGGATATTATAGACATTGTAGTCTAACAATCGAAAGTCAGTATCGCGTTATTTGATTCATCATGGCAAGAGTAACTTTAGATGTCACAAAGAGAGAAATATTATCTTTACCGGATGATGTGTTGCTAATTTCCTATATGGACATCTTTTGCGTGAAAGTATGAAGGTGGATATCTTACCTGTCGTCGTGTACTAGAGAGAGTGATGTTGCCCCGAGAAAATAGCCGAATTAGTCACCTCCTTAAAACGCCAAAAAGGCAAGAGACTAGCTCTTCAGAGGCTAACAATGTTCATGAAATCTGATTTTTTAAAAAGTCCCTTGCTCCGCTTAGGATTAAGACTAGAAAGTCATTCACCAGACAATAAATATCTAAATCTAGTCCTCGTTCATGAAAACGGGCCTTGAGAATACAGGTCCAGCCAAAGTATTCTAGTAACAATTCTGACTGTGTCAATCTGGTGTTATGTTGAAATTATCTAGATGAAAGTAATGGAATTTAATCTAAACATAATAAGAATTAGTATAATTAAAAATGGATACAATATGTATATCGCCTGAACATGACTAGTCCGTGTTCTATGCGGTTACATTTATGACCTATTCCAGCAATATGGTATTCCATCAGAGCTAATTTTATGAAAGAAGTAGAACGTACAAGCACAATGATTAAAAATAAGATAAGCCACAATTGATGCATTTAGTTTAGCTTAATTAAAACATAAATAAAAGCGTTAAACCCAATATTAACCAATTTGTTCCCACTCAAATGATATAATTAACACCAAAAATAACATAATAAATTCATTTCGTCTGTATGGTGGAGTCACTGGTCTTGCTTTCTAATTTAATTTTTACATGTCGACTGCATACATCCGCCAAGTGAATGCATGTCTCCAAAAGGACGAGCATCCAGATCTGGTGGTTTTTTTAAGAATGCCGATTGAATCCACATGCCATCTCTGTATGCTTAATCTGTTGAATTAAAATGCCAAAGCGCTATAAAAGTAGATACCACACACACAAGAGCATACGTATACTATATATACTACTAGTAAAAAGCCCGTAATATCGAGGGGAAAGAACTATTTTCATTATATATTGTGCCCACCATCATTTAATGATGACAGATTGGTAAACAACGTTGTCTGGGTAACTTGGTAATCCTCTGTTGATTTTTCTGTGTGGCCCAACATGATATGTAGGACACTATAGCCTCTGACCTGGGAACAGCAACATACAGTTGTCCGTGTGTGAAAACAGGTTGTGGTTAAAAAATCAACTTCGAAAATAGACCTGAAGTAGCAGACGTCAGCAGAGTTGAAAGACGATCCTGGGGAGGCTTTCTGAAAGCTCATACAAAGGGAAACGACTAAAATAATATTCACTCAACTATCCCCAAGAAAAGATAAAACCTAGAACCTTTAACTAACCCTAATAGTAATAGGAAAAACAAACACCCGAGCATCTTTGCTAAGACTTATAGCTAACCCTAATAAAAAAAAAATCCCCTGATCTCGAGCTAACCCGAATCGAAAAAAAACCCCTCGGACTGCTATGCACTACTTTTCAATACTTCACAAATCAAAATGACGGTCGAGAATCAAAACAATAGTCAAATTAGGAAATTTTAAACTTTCACAAATCTATCAAGGTTTATTCTTAATTTTTTAATGCTATTTATGATGACAAATTAAATAAATAAACGCCTGACAAAAGATCTACGGTGACTGAAACACCACAGATGACTTTCTGCTGCTGTCATTATTGGTTATTATTTGTTTATTTCTATTTATTATTTGTTGTATTTATTTTAAATTCCATTGTATTTATTTTCCAACAATAGTCTACACGTTTTTATATTTCACTTTCTAAACTGCATTACACAGAACCTCCCCGCCTCTTTTCATGTAAATAATTGCGCACCTTTTAGAAATATATTGTATTCTATTTTAATTCGTGCTTCCTTACTAAGGAGCATACTATTTCCTGTCAACCAATGTTTTGTTTATTCATCTTAACTACGCCACTACCACATTATCTCATTCATCTGTGGTGTTTCATTCATACTATTTTGTTGATATGGGGAAAACCCGAAACGTTCACTTGATCTGTTTTTTGTAATTAAATTGAAGCTTACATTCAATTTCACATTATCATTTATTTCTTCGAACTTTTAACTTCGGTAAAAATACAAATTGAAAGAATACTGGGGATGTAGGAGCTTTCGAAATGTCTCCCCTTTACTTCACTTTTGAAAAACAAACACCCTAGCTCCTTTACTAAGACTTATGTCTAATCCTAATAGAAAAATAAATCCGCCGATTTCGAGCTAACCCTAATAGAAAAAAAGAGTCTCCGACTGCTTTGCACTACCTTATAATACTTCACAAATCAAAATCGCGCTGAAAATCAAAACAATGTTCAAATTACGAATTTTAAGCTTTCACAGATCTATCAAGGTTTTTTCTAGAGTTTTTAAAGTGCTCTATATGATGACAAATTGAATAAATAAAAGTC
The DNA here is from genome assembly GCF_034508935.2 of Berghia stephanieae. Lineage (NCBI taxonomy): Eukaryota > Metazoa > Mollusca > Gastropoda > Nudibranchia > Aeolidiidae > Berghia > Berghia stephanieae. Next base: position 188,371 of record NW_027621956.1, on the reverse strand, counting down.
TGACAAAATATCAACGGTGAAAAACAAATTGAGATAATACTGGGGAAGTAGGAGCTTTTGGAATGTCTCCCCTTTACTTAACTTGTGGAATAACAAACATGTTAGCCCCTTTACAAGGACTTAAGTCTAACCCTAATAGAAAAAAAAATCCTTCGATCTCGATCTAACCCTAATAGAAGAAATGATGACAAATTGAATAAATAAACGCCTGACAAAAGATCAACGGTGAAAATACAAATTGAAAGAATACTAGGGATGTAGGAGCTTTCGGAATGTCTCTCCTTTTCTTAACTTATGGAAAAACAAACACCCTAGCACCTTTAATAAGACTTATGACTAACCCTAATAGAAAAAAATCCTTCGATCCCTAACTTACCCTAATATTAAAAAAGACAATCGGACTGCTTTGCACTACCTTTCAATACTTCACAAATCAAAATGGCGGCCGAAAATCAAAACAATGGTTAAATTCCATTTTTCAACCTGTGGTTATTCTTCCTGTCGTAAAAATGCCAAACTGACAACTTTTTACACTGACGAAATTGGTTGATTTTGAGAGTGTTAATGTCGTCGGTACCTATTTCATGATATAGTTGTGACTCAACAAACTTTCAAACCGACTTTAAATTATAAAAGGAAATCAAGTTATCTGTTTATCTATCTGTAAAAAATACATTTCTAATATTCAGTAGAGTTGTGCACCGTATAATTTGTTTATATAGTCAAATAAATAATCACACTGTTCTCCACAATGCTATATTTTTTAAAAAGAAAAAAAAATATATATATATATATATATATATATATATATATATATATATATATATATATATATATATATATATATATATATATATATTTATACTCTTCCACAAATGAAACTAGACAGTTGTATTCCGCTAATAGTTCAACACTAGTTGAAACAAAGACAATGACATAAACATATTTGGAAATTAGACACAGCTAGTGTACTTTTCGTGTCCCATTCATAGAATTTGAGTAGAATATTGAAAAATTCCAGATATTTAAATCCTATCATTAAAAATTGATTTTTCCAAAAAAGACCACAAAGTTGACATCATTACAAATGACACACTTCAGTATGTTGTGTGTCCGCCGTTAGAATTGACAATGCCATAGCTCTTGGCCTCATTGATGATGTTAGTTGATTGACTGTTTCTGTTGGTAGCTATGTCCAAATTGTATTCTGTATTGTCGAAATATTCATTGAATTTTACAAAGCGTTTTTGTCTGTTTGGTCTTATTTATTTATTTATTTATTAGTTTTCATTTAGTAACAAAATACCACAAATCACAAAGCAATGCACTGGTTCATCACAATTAGATTTCCATTGGTTCAGAAAGCAGCTATATGTCAAGTCCATGTTCCTAGGGGTTATCAAAATGGAATATCACTATTTGATTATTCTAATTCCGATTAAACGGGAAGATCATTGGTTCAAAAATATCGCTGATCTATTTGTTTGACTTGATATAGTTTGATTCTTAAAAGCTTAGTTTTTTCCTGCCCCCAATTATCCCTACCCACACTATAAAAGATCCAAAAGTTCGATTTGTTACTTCAATGATAGATCCATTATTAAACATTCTTCTCGACGCCGATAGCACGAAGTTTGCTGGTCTCTGGAATTAACATTAAATAAAGCTAATCGTCTGTTACCAAATTGCCGTCCAACATATCCCCGTCATGGAGTTCCCGTACCGATCTCAGTCGTACAACTTTGTGGAAAGTAGGAATCTTTGGAGTTCCCGTACCGATCTCAGTCGTAGAAAATTTGTGCAAAGTAGGAATCTTTGGAGTCCCAGTACCGATCTCAGTCGTACAATTTTGTGCAAAGTAGGAATCTTTGGACGAATTATGTGTTTCTGACATTTCAAAACAATCTCACAAATATCTGAAAGGTGAATATTTTGGTGAGCATTTACAACATGTAGCTTTTGTACCAGCATGCTTGGCGGTGTACATCTGCTTCTTATTTCAATATATCATCATAAAGTAATATGTGTCTAGTTTATTAAAACATTTCCATATACGAATATGTTTACCCTTATGTGAAATAATAGCAAAACCAAACTGTCTAGTTCTGTTGCAGATCAATTAAAAAAATATATATACGGTTGTTTAAAAATAAATAATTTGAATCGGAGCAGAAACCTATTTGGCTATGTCAGTTATATTTGTTGAAATTTGTGTCATTATCTTCAAGATTTCTTTTTTATTTTAATATTCCATTTAATGATATAAACGTTCAATTTATGATTGTGTGAAAATATATAGACGTCTAATTTCTTTTTTTGTAAAAACTCATCAATTTCTATTTCTATAATAAATTCACTATTCGTATTTCGAATTCCTTCCAACTGACTACCGATTTGAGAATGCAAACTTGATGGCTTTTGAAATAGTGTGTAGAGAAAACGCATTTGGAATCAATTATGGTCGAAAGTATTTGTTGTTGTTAGACCAAGCAAATTTTCCTGCTTTTACCTACCTCATTTTGCTTCCTGTACTATGTTTGACCATCCTTCAAAATGTAAGTTTATTCCACGTGTATATATTAGCTAAGCTGAAATCGAACGTATTTATGGGGCTGATTTTACAGTGGTCTATGGGAAATACAAATATGTTGGTGAGATATTATTTCAATGACAACAATGAGCCCATAACGACGTGTGCTTATTTGCAGATCATAAAAACAATTGTTATGGCCTCATTGTTCCATTGGAAATACTCTCAATTACGAGCCAAATAATATTGGCCATTAACCAGTGTTTAAACGGGCCCATGAATTAGTGATGTTTTCATACAAACTTGTGAGTCTCAGTCTTTTACCAACAACCTGTATGTAAAGGCGCATGGACTTAATCCTTTTTCTTTCAGGTCTGTCATCATCAATAATTTCTTATAAATTTATTACTATTCAAAAATATATGTATACGTATTCAAAATATGGGGGGGAGGGTGGTGGTCGAGGGGTTAAGGTATTGCACTGTGACCTGAAAGGTCCTGGGTTTGAGCCCCGTTTCAGGCACTTTGCCTTTTTTTTCCTCGAGCAAGATTATTAAAGCAAAATTTGGCCACTTTGACAACATGGGTGATTTCTGTTGAAATCACATCTTGTTTGATGAAATATATCATGGTGTCGTGGCGGAAGGGCATATTTTTATTTTAATTCAAAATATCATCCACTTTCTTTAGCATCTATTTTTTTTTCATTTTACGCATCTGCTTGCTGGGCTAGGTTTTATGTCTGCCGAATTCAGGATGTAACCTTTTTTATATCTTTACAATTACATTAATTTTCAATGACGTCATCTTTACCACATTGTTTCCACGTTTCATTTCTTCTTGTTTTTTTTATAATATTATGAAATGAGGACTTTCCACAATGAGTAAATTTGAATTTGAATATGTATACATTATGATACCGAGTCACTCGTGGGGTGATGGAACTCCTTGCCGTTGGCAGGCAGTTAATCTATGAGAAAGACAACTCGAAATTTTAATCCTAAACTACTGCTTGATGAGTCATTTTGGAAAGCTATGTGGTAAACCGACAAAACCGCAAATGGACCGGAAGCGACTGATGTAATTGGAAAAGCATGACAACAGAGTTGCATTTAACTACACACTGATTGAAGACCTTGGACCGATAATGTTTTATCGTGTATCTTTTGCCACTTTGCTGAAGGAGAATTTTGGCCAGGAAATTTTCCGTTCGTGAAAATTATATTGATTGTTGATCGTAATCTTCTCGAGTCCAAAGCTTTTAAATCAGTTTTGTATTCATTGTTAAAAGTTTTATCTCAAAGTTGCCAATCTGTAATCATATGTGATCGATTTAATGGGAAAAGTATTTCTAAGCTGAAAAGATTGAATTATATGTTGTTCTTCAAATGCCTTACCACAAGTCCCACACGATTTGGGACAGTAATATAGGGAATATTCCGGCTTTAGACAGGCGTGCGGATGACGTTTAATTTCAAGGGAGCAGTTTTTAGTCATCCTGAAAGTCCCTAATTTTTGGACAAATGGCCTGTCACTGCAAGTCTTCGTTTGAGTAACTGTAGTAAAGAAAAGCGTACATAATTTGTTCTAATTAATCATATTGACAGGTAATTATGTGTTATATGCTTTATGAAAACAATCTAATTACTTGGAGGAAAGCATTATTTTTTGAGGCATATCAATTAAAAGCTGAAAATAATGTCATAATTTTTAAATCTTGTATTTTAAGAATACCTTTGTCACAGTTTATGACCATTCGTTGTAAACAACTCAGTGAAAACTAAATTGAACACAGCAAAAAAGTAAACCGTGTCATTTATTGCATACGTCGTCTTAATCATTATTCGATAGGATTGCATATTAATAATAGTCATATTTCTGTTATTATGAACACTTAGAGATGGACATCGACTTAGGAAAGTAAATACTCCCAAACACAATTTATTGATAGAGCACCATGTAGTGACAAAGACAAAGTGCGATCGAGGGCCCCTGATAGATTCGAACAAATAAGTCCACAAATACAGGAAATGTGATTGTTGTTAGTGATTGTAACATTCTTTTTCACGAGAACACGAGAAACACAAGAATGTTCAAACCATGATTTTTTTCACCAATCGTCAATACAACTACTGTCATCCCCAACTCGTAACAAGGAGAGTACCATCGACTGGGTGACATAAAAGATTCCATTAAAGAACTCTATAACACAACCATAACTGATAAAAAATAACAGAAATAAATGTCAAAGATGAAACCATAAAGACTATGAGGGAAAACTTAATCTTACCTTATCTTACAATAGGCTTAATAGGAATTTTCCTTTAAATACGTTATACAATAGTTTATAATTACAGAATCTCATATATATTACATTGTATCATTCACAGACAGTTTTACACAGTTTTGATAAAGCTGAAATAGTCGTTGTCTTTAGGCCAACAAATAAAATAAGTAGAATCTGAGCAATCGTTTTACGAATTAGTGTAATTTAACTAAAGTTGTTCAAAATTTGATTGTATTTATTGATCCAGATGTGTCTTTTACCAACCAAGTATATATCACAACATAAGATAAATATACAATGAAATAAAGAGAATACATAGTGTTAGACATCTCATCACAATAGTCATCTCTGCCTTGTTAATTAATTCTCTAATCCTATTAAAGATATATTATTTCAATCCTCCTATAAACAAAATCAAGATAACATTCTTTCAGGTAGCTCAGAACCATGTTGCCAGACTTATTTATGGAAAGAAGAGAAATCAATCTGCATTTTGGTTTGTTAAGAGAACTCTACTAGCTTTGTGTAGAGAAACGTACATAATATAAGATCTGTACTATTGTTTATAAATCAATGCACTCTTGTTATCATGAAAATATCAATGACATGATTAAATTCTACATCCCAAACAAAAATCGGAGATCAAAGTCAGAGAATCACATATGTGTGAAGCCAAAAGTGACTATCAAAACTGGCGAGCATGCGTTTGAATATTCGTAATCTGGAACTCCCTTCCAAGACATATCATAGATAACTATGATGCAGAATGGATCTATTAAAGAAAGCTTACTGCACTACCATTGAAAGCCAAATAAAAAGAAGAAGATGGCGTTGGCTGAGTCATGTGGCCTGAATGGAAAAAAGGGTCACTTCCCAAGACAACCTTGTACTGGACAGCAGATGGGAAGAGAAAGCGGGAACACCAAAAGAAACCTGGCGAAGGATCATGGAGGAATAATTAAAAGAAGCAGGCCTGTCCTGAAATACAGCCACCGCAGAATCAGGCGGTCGCAAAAAAATGGAGAAGTCTGGTTGATGCCCTATGTGCCTCAAGGCCTTAAGAGGATTGTGTAAGTATGACGCATATTATTGAAAAAAAAAAAAAAAAAAAAAAAATTAATAATAATAATAATAATAATAATAATAATAATAATAATAATAATAATAATAATAATAATAATAATTTAATATAATAATAGATCTTATTGTCATAAATATGGCAATTTGTCATTTAGTTACACTTGTTATAATGTTAAACGATAACTAAGATTGAACAGATATTTCACTCCTACTTATTTCTCTCTCTCTCTCTCTCTCTCTCTCTCTCCTTCTCTCTCTCTCTCTCTCTCTCTTCTCTCTCTCTCTCTCTCTCTCTTCTCTCTCTTCTTTCTTTCACACGTGCGATATACACAACATAAACATATTCATTTCGTTTTCAATTTGTTACGATTGTGGCAATTCAACACCAAAAATTATCATCATTATCAATTGGTCAGTTAATCTTAATTAAATAAATTAATCAGTTAATCAGTCAACGAATCAATCCTTGGTTTTTCTGTACCATATGAAATATTCAAATTTTTTATTGCTGATGGAACGAACGTTGATTTATACTTGTTAGTTCTACATTTAATCTGACAAAACCTTCTCCAGATGGTAAAAGACTAAATTCATGGTATAAAATATGTTTTTTATTGTTGGTAATTGAGAATGCTTTCCTTTCTATTGCTTTTCCATGAATTCTTTCTACTCCATCAAGAGGATGGTTTATTATTTTTGATGCCTCTTTAATAGATTTTGAAATTTTTGATTTATCTTTAAAGCATCTTAAAATGATTATTTTCAATATGGAAATCTGTATAGTTATATTATTTGTTTCATACTGCATCTCTGAGTGGTTGTATACCCGTTGTATATTCGAGTGAAAGTTGTCACGTTACTTTTAAGCGCATTGATCCTGTTGAGATAAGAGGTAGGACTATATAGAAACCATATATGTCATTATATTATTTTATATTATTATTATTATTATTATTATTATTATTATTATTATTATTATTATTATTATTATTATTATTATTATTATTATTAATTATTTTTTATTATATATTATTATTATTATTATTATTATTATCATTATTATTATTATCATTATTATTATTATTATTATTATTATTATTATTATTATTATTATTATTATTATTTATTTTATTTTATTATTATTATTAATATTTATTATTTTATTATTATTATTATATTAATTATTATTATTATTATTATTATTATTATTATTATTATTATTATTATTATTATTATTATTATTATTATTATTATTATTATTATTATTTATTATTATTATTATTATTATTATTATTATATGAAATTTACATTTATTCCACTCATCATTTGATATTTGAAATTTTGTCATGAATGATGTCAATCGGTCTTGTAGAAGTTTGTACATTATAATATGAAAGTAAATAGCCTACCACGATTTTAGTCTTCATCATTTTATTAAATCGATTCTGTATTATTATTTACATCTATCACCCGTGTAGAATTTCTATTAAATGGTAAACAGAGATGCTGAATTTGTCATTTACATAAGTGATTCGTCAGTAAATTAAATATAAAAAATATTTTTAACCGTATTTTTTTCCTCTTGTACAGATTTAGGGCATGACATTTTACCCCATGTCTGAAAAATGGACAGAATTGCCCCAAATCCGAACTGTTATTCCACGTATCCCAATATTACAAATAGATCTTCACTAAATGTGACAATCTATTAACACTGAGAATGTACAAAGACGTGCTGATAAACTTTTGCCTGACATTTGATATTTTCTTATTTAGAAGATTAAAGTGTCTCTATTTGCTTTCACTAAAATATCGTAGAACAAGACGTGATCTTATTCATACATATATAGACTCCTGTATGGTTATTACAATATGGATTTTTTTTTCATTTAATTATGTATTGCATCAATACAGGAGATAATATTGATTATTTGTTGAAAGCTCAAGATCATAAATTAGGAAAAACACTCTAATTCAAAGAACTGGCAATTTGGAATGATCTTTTAGACAAAAAAATATAATTTGATTAATATCTTTAGAATGCAATTGATAAAGAATATACCAACAAAATACTTCAAAACCATACTATAACACTTTTTGTGTTTTATATCTAATACTTTAATATAGTGTTTATATACTTTAAAATTGTCAAATAGTCAATGCATGTTGCTATGTAAATTTGAAAAAATATTGTATTTATCCACGTAATTTTCATAGAGCATTAGCTCTTGACCGATACTATACGAATTATGAATTCAATAAAAAGGTATAAAACCAGTAGAATTACTGGTTATGTATGGTGAAAATGCAGCTTAATTTTATTATTACTAATTCTTTTCAATACGCAACAGAGGAACTCGAAACCGCGTTGTTTAGGATGCGGACAAGGAAGAATTTAAAAGTAGGAATGCATCTAAAATGTAAGTGAAATTTGCATGTTTTTGTACTTGTCGATAACCAATAGAGTTATGACTTTTATGTCATGTTGATATTTCTGTCGTTTGATTAAAGGAACATGAGACGTCAACACGATTCGTCCTTCAACATAAACTGAAGTTAAAACATTACCACAACGATTGGTATTAATGATTGGTTTTGTTCATGTCTTAGCTAGCGGATTGGGGGCGATTTTTATCCCTTTAATGCTTGATAAGCTCATAAGGCTGAGACGATGGAACGCCATCTTTCTCGGTTTGGAATTCATTTTTTTGTCATCTGTCCCCAAGACTTACCACTAGCTTTCATTTTTCTCTCAATGCTCCTTCTCCAGGCCTCCAACAACGGCCTTTCTTTTAGTTGCATGGGGGCTCCACCTAAGCTCTATCCTTGGAATGGCACTCGGTTCCATTCTGAGGACATGTCCAGTCAAATTCCAATCTTTTCCTTTATTTTTCACGCGGGGTTTGTCTTTAAAAGAAATGTTGTCTGTTTATAAAAAAAAATCTGCTTAAAAGGCCAATTGCCTCAAATAAAAAACATTGAGTAATATGAACATTTTCCAATGACTTACCGCAAGTTCCACATGCTTTACGACATAAGTACTTGTAAAAATAAGGTATAGCACAAGGGTCACCTGTTGAACCGTACAGAAAACGATCACAATTGTCGTCGCCAAATTTATTCTCGCAGACATTTGGATCAGGATCTATGGTGAAAAAAAACAATTCAAATTAAATTTGCTATTAGTATATTAACAGTCAATTATTTGTTGAATATTCTATCAATATAATTTAATTCTTTCGATGTATAAGGCCTGTTATAAAGCGAATAATCTATTGAAAGTGACTATAATGTCAGGATTATCAAGTCTTGTGATATGGGTATGTGTTTATCACAGTTTATGTCTCTCAGCTGATGCCAACACAGAAATACTCTTATGGGGACAACACAAATGTAACCTTATATTTTATAATTGGTTGTTAATAAGCATTAACAAATCTGACAAAACCACACATTTAAAAACCAAAAGGAGTCTCATCACTGATATACACCAATTCCATATGGGCTTTTTAAAAATATTGTGCCACTAGTCAAGAGACGAAATTAATTGGTAACGAATACATAATAATAATAATATTAATATTAATAATAATAAAATTTAATAATAAAATATAATAATAATATTAATAATAAAAATTTTAATAATAATAATAATAAAAATTTGTATTGATAATAAAAATAATAATAATAATAAATTTAATAATTAATAATAATAATAATAATAATAATAATAATAATGATGTTTAATAAAATAAATAATAATAATAATAATATAAAAATTATAATAATATAATAATAAATAATAATATTAATTAATAATAATAATAATTATGATAAAATAATAATAATTAAAAATAATATTTTTTATATTATTATAATTTTATAATATAATAATATTAATAATATTAATAATATAAACATCCCTAAAAGCGGTAACTCGGGCCCATAAGACTCTAAGCCATAAAAATTAAATCCATTGGCTGAAATACTCAAACATATACCCACAAAACACACACACACCCCACACACACACACACACACACACAAACACTTTACCTCATCCTCACAACTAACACAAAACAACACACACAAACAAGAGGGCCCATTTTCCTTCTCATATCATATTATTCGAAAGTTTAGTTTAAAAACAGTTTAAAAAAAAGATTCTTTCTCTCGATTTCTTTATGGTGATCTCTTTCCCAGCATTTTTTTTGGGTATTTGGGGCAACCAGTTTGATGGAATTATTCCCGAAGGGGAAGAGGGGGGGTTTTTTTTAATTCTCAATCGTCCAAAAGGGTGAAAAGGGGCGAAACTTTCAGACAAATATTCACAAAAACCAGCTTTGAATTTAATCTTTTTTCAACTGGCGGGACAGCTTGTCGAGAAGCAGCGGTCTGGCAGAATCACCCCCAACGGTAAACTTATAAAAACCCCACGAGTCGGGAAAAACTGAAGATAACGGGAATTGATAAATTTTTGAATCCAAATGGGTTGGGGTTTGGGGGGTTTGGAAAAACCTCACATTCTCCTGACTATTTTTTTCATTGTTTTTTTATCTCATCGGGTTCTAAAAAATAATACTTAAAAGGGAAAAGGGCGAGAAATACAAGTGTTTTTTTTTCCTTTTAATAAACCCCCAACATAAATTCTATATAAGATACTTCAGAAAAAAGGGAAGGCATGGAAAAAAACCAATCATAAAAATATGTATGAATGACGTGAAGATGGATGGCTTTAGCATTTAAATTTCGCCAAAAAAGCGGGGAACAGTAAGAGTTGCCAGTTTTTTTGCTGGAATTTGTTTTGATGGTCTAAGATATCAGCGCAACTTGTGGTCGGTCACCAAAATACATGCAAAATCTGAGGGAAATTTGCTCAAAACAAAGATAACGAACTGCTTCTCTGTATTCGGATTTCATTTTCGTTCTTTATAATTTACTCTTTATAGTCAAAGGATAGGGAAACGTTGAAAAGCGTTGGAGCTGTTTCATTTATTATGCCCTTTTTTTCAGACGGCAAAATTTTGGTGCCATGGCAGCCAACGGACATTCATTTTATCGGACTTTCCCTTTCCCTTTAAACTCGGATTAAGGTCGATGCTGGATTGTTTGTTTGGTTTGTCAAAAGAGCAACTTTTAAAATTGCTTTGGGGGGGGGGGGGGGGGCGTTTTAAAAAACGATCCATACAGATCTTGAATATCTTTCATCAGGTTTGTATTGACTTAATATACGATTAAAGCACTCAGTACATTGTCCATTTATTGATTAATGCCGCTGGTCTGTGACATTATTGAATAGTTTTGCTCTTTTCATACGCTTTTACATAATATTAATTACCTTGAAATTTCCCCCCTGCAATTGAGTGACAAAACTATATAAGGTCATTCACATTCAACGGGTATGTTATTTACAAATAACATGAATTTGTAGGAACTCCCGATCTATTATAAATATTTTATATATTTATATATATATAAAAGTTTTTCATATAGTAAAATATATAGTGTCAATAAACCCTACAAAACCAATATTTATGCACGATTTTGGGGTTTTTTGTACAAAAGGGGCACATTGTATGTAACACTATGGGGCGGCAACTTCGTTACATCGGGGGGGTGTCCATGTCCCGCAGTCAATTTGAAAAAAAAAAGGAAAGAAATTTTTTGTGTTTCTTTTTAAAAGAATTTTTTCCCCCAATTCTAATTAAAATTTTTTAAAATTTTTGTGAAAAAAAGGAAGTCTGTAAAACTGTTTTCATCTAAAAAAATGTAAAAAAAAATAAGATTTATTTGAACAGTTTTCAATCACCATTTTTATGTCTATTTTTTTTTTAAATTTTCAAAATTATTAGTTGCATCACGACAATTCGAAAAGGCTTGTTCTAACCAAAAAATAAAAAAAAACCTATCATCTTTACAACTACTTCCAGAAGGTTATTTTCAATTGTCGGGGGAAAAGAAAAAAATTTTGAACAAGTACTCTATTTTCTTTTCAGTTTTTAAAAAATAAAAAAATAATAAAAAAAATAATTAATAATAATAATAAAATAATAATAATAATAATAATAAAATAATAATAAAAATAAAAAAATAAAAATAATAATAATAATAATAATAAAAAATAAAAAAAATTTAAAAAATAATAATATAATAAAAAATTAATTTTATAAAAAAATAAAAATAATAATAAAATAATAAAAAAATTAATAATAATAATAATAATAATAATAATAATAATAAAATAATAGTATAGTGGTTCCTTCCGTTCGGGACGTGGTTTGCGCGTATGTTTTTAGTCTCATCAGTCTTGTTGGGCAACGAGGGTGGACTCAGCAGCCAATCCTGCATGGCAGTCTCTCCCGCGTTGTTGCACACAAGTTTGACTGGCGTTTGGTATTTGGTCTGTCCTCTCTTTCCCCCCTTGCTCTCCCTCCTTAAAACTTCGTTTTTCCCCTCCCCCCACCCCTCTTCCTCCCTCCCCACCGCATATCTCCACCCCTGCGGTCGTCAGAAAAGGACCCCCCGGGGTTTGAGTCGACCCCCGAAAAATTTATGTTCGTTTGCAGACAATAGAAGCGCGAGTGGACGGCCATTTGGTCGCCGCCCCCGAAGCTATTCACCGTACATAGCTTTGGGATGGTCCTTGTCCACCCCCGTTAGTGCCCGGGGCCTCGCAAAGTGGGGAGAGCATGAGATGCATATGGGGATTTGCTCTTTCTAGCACTGTTGTTAGTGGTTGTCGGGGCCACCTGACCCCAAAATTTGTCGTAGACAGGAAGTGGAAGTTTTCCAGGGGTTCTTGTTGCATTGTTTGTCCAGGATTCACCCCCTCAGTGGCCTGGTACACTCCTGGTATACTCTGAGTTTGGTGTTCAAAGTGTTTTGGTTTTTGGTCCACACTCTCTTGCTCAGTTTGCCATGACCACGGCGCTTTGGCGATGCGTTGTAAATTTTCTGCACAAGTGAAGGTTGCTGGTGTGGTTGTGCCCAGGTATGTGAAGTGATCAGTGCTTCTGCTCCCGTTGTAATGTAAATTGTGGTAAGGGGGGGGACTCCTGACACTTAAGGTTTTCTTAGTGATCGTCAGCCCAATTTCCCCCTGCTTGGGGGAAACCCCTGCCCAATCCCCCGTAAGGTTTTCCCCTTTCGGTATGCGGCATAGAGCGCATCTCTGCAAATAGCTTTCCCCCTTATAGGACTGGGGGCCCCTTGGCTTTGCTCTCAGCCGTGCCAGATAAACAGCCCCCCCAAATTTGGGGTTTTTGAAAGGGGGGCCCTTTTCTGGGACTCTTTGAATGCGAACTTCGCAGTAAGGAAAAAAAATATACCAAACAAAGTCGGTGCGAGGACACAGCCTTGTTTCACGCCCTGCGCATGGGGAAGGGTTCAGAGGCTCCACCGTCGTAGCTAATGGTGCCCTTCATGTCGTCGTGGAAGGGGGCAATGATGTAAGTGTGAGGAGGACAGCCAATCTTCTTTAGCAGCTGGAAAAGGCCCCTTCCTGCTAACAAGGTCAAACCTTTGTCGGTCAATTAAATAAATTTGTAGAGGGGCATTGCTGTTCTTTGCATTTCTCCTGAAGTTGAGTACGAAAAGATCATGTCCCTGTGACCTCTTGGCTCTGAAGCCACATGCGACTCTGGGTAGATACGTTCGGCGGGACTTGAGTCGAGCGAGGAACGCGCGCAAAGATTTTCCCACAATGCCGTAGAGAGACCCCTTAGTTATTTTCAGTCGCACGGTTCCCTTTTTTTGTTTGAGGGTGATAATCTTGGCATCACGCATATCCTGGGGTACCTTGCCTTCTCTCCAGCAAAGACAAGGAGTTTTGTAGTGGTCCAAGAGGGTGGCTTTCCAATTTGATGATTTCGGGTGGAATGCTGTCGTCACCGGGGGGTCTGCACAGGCCAGGCTCGATTGCTTTGCTGAGTTATGATGGTTTCTGCGTTAGTTCTTCCAGTATGGCAGTTCTTCAATTGCGTCTAACGCTTTTTGGGGGACAGTGTTTTCTCTGCTTAAAAATTCAAAATGGTTACCCATTACCCTTCGTTGTCCTTGTCAGTGATGGCTTCCCCTGTCTTGGATTTAATAGGTCCGTTTTCTTTTGGGAGATTTGCTGTC
>NW_027621956.1:149353-171853 GCF_034508935.2 Berghia stephanieae | reverse complement strand
TACCTTATTGCATCACAAACAAACGTGTTATAATTTACACAATAAGATATAAAGATAAAGGAAAATATGTTTGTATATATAAAAAAGAGCAGTTCCAAAACCAGAGGCCCGCGTTTTATGTTTAATTCCAAAAATGTAAAACGTTAAACTGTCATATACATTTAAAATTAAAGATGCAAAACAAATAAGATAAAAATGTTAATTTTATATGACATTAATGACAAGAAAAGGAATTAATTTTAAAAATTAATTTTTTGTTGTGTCCATAAAGCATTATACTAGACGACAGAAATAGGGTTGGGTGTCTCTTTTTTTGTTGAAATAAGAAAGGGCGACCAACTCCTTCCTGCCCTAATAACTAATGATTTAGTGGATGATTCTGGTCATTAATATTTTAGTTATTTATAAAAACAAAATTTTTTCGTTAAAAGCTCTAATCGTTCAAAATTATTTTATAGCATTTATTTGATTTAGACTTTTGGGGTTTAAAGTTTTTGTTATTTATTTATCATTCCTCCAATTTTCTTTAAAAGTTCCTATCACAATAATTTCCCTTTAAATTTATGTAAGTTCAAAACAGAGCTTTAGCTTTATTTTATAGTTAACAACACTTAAAACGTTAAACGCTGTCAAATAATCATGACCAATAGAACACGTCAAAACCCAAATAAGATAATATGTTTTTTATATGACATTATGAAAGAGACAAAGCCCTTAATTCATACTAATTAGTAATGCGTAGTAAAGAAAATATGACGATAGAAAAGTATTTTCGGGTCTCTCTTTTTTGTTAAAAGCGAAAGGGCGTCTTCTGAAATACTAGGATCTTCCGATCCAAATGCGTATTTAATATACAAAATTTACATAAAACTCACACAAAATCACCCAATGTTTTTGATTTTAACTATTTTAATTATATATTTATTTATACTAATTTTTATAAATTTCTATACATAATTTCTATTTATATTTTGGGTTTTTAATTTTTTTTTAATGTTTGTATTTATTATTTTTTGACATTCTTGTCTTTATTATTATTATTATTTTTTGCTATGAAGAAAATGTACTTTTAGTTCCAAACGTATCCCTTACGATTGTCGTTATCATTGTATTAAATGTTAGTGTAAATCCAATTTCCATTCAACAATGACAGTTTTGTGACTTTATATCCATAATCTTATACTTAAACACCAACCTTCACACCTTTCTTTTATTCTGTCTGAATAACCAAACACACTGAAATCCACGTGAGGAACTAATTTTTCCTTATACTATACTAATAATTTATCATATGTGTGAAGATGGGAATTCACAGGTATGTTCCACACCATACGACGTCATTAGTTATATGCTTAAATGTGTGCACAACGAATTATTCAACCTTTCGAGTTGACAGACAGCAATGACATTGTGGTGATTTTTGTTACATTTTGTGTCTTGTACATCTAACGTTTTGTTTTTATCTTTTTGTTATAGATGCCTGCTTGTGGTAAAAGTTGATTAAAGCTTAAGAAAGAAAGTTCAAAGTAAAATCTCCTTTGTCTCATTCGTGATCCAAATCTACAACAATTTAATCAACGTTTATCTACAATGGACCGACACCTTCGACCAGCAGTCTTGACAACGGACCCTAGCTCACCCGAGGCGCTGAAGACTTGGCGCCACTGGAAGAGAACATTCGACTTCTTCCTCGACAGTCTCCCAGACACTATAGCTTCCAGAAAACGTGCAACGCTTGTAACCTTCGTCGGTCCTTCTATCTACGAACTCATCGTTGAGTGTGACATATATGAAGTTGCTATCAAAATACTCGAGGCTGTATTTGACAAACCTAAGAATGAAGTTTTTGCCAGGTATTTACTATAATGTTGCAAGCAAGAATCTGGTCAAACGCTAGACCAATATCTACAAAATCCTAAAAATCTTGCCAAGGACTGCAATCTGAAAGCTGTTACTGCTGCACTGAAGTTCACAAAAACGAAGCCATCCGAGATGCTTTCATCAGTGGCCTTATTTCACCTCACATACGCCAACGTCTACTTGAAAAGAACAAGCTCGATCTCTACACTGCTTTCGAGGACGCTAGATCTCTAGACATGGCTGAAAAACAGAGCTTGTCATATCGTTCAGACGTGATAACTGCGGTGTTGACGAACCACTAGACGAATATAAAGCCATGGACAGTACAAATGCTTCTGGATTCAATGAAGAAAAATGCTTCTTTTGTGGTTACAAAAAACACCCCAGATCCAAATGCCCTGCCAGAGAAGCTACCTGTAAGAAATGTAGTAAATCAGGACATTTTGCAAAAGTTTGTAAATCTGCCGGTGCCGAAAAGTCCCGTAGAACTGCCATAACTTCTTCTTTTACTTCAGGGAATCCAAACCTAGCAACTACTCTCACTGTATCCGCCATCAATTGCTTAAAGAAATCCCAAATAATTGTTCTAGTAAATGGTGTTAAACTCAAGCTTGGTGGATACCGGAAGCTCTGAAAGTTACATTAACTCTAGTATCGTTAAAGAAAACTGCTGGAAAGTAAACCCTTCTTCATGTAGCATTAACATGGCGTCGACAAGTTTCACCAAACAGACGCAGGACCATTTTATAGTGCCTCTTTCCTAGAAAAAGGGAATATGCACGCAAAAGCTTTCACTCCTGCCCGATCTCTGTGCTGACATTATCTTAGGTCATTATTTTTTTAGGTAAGCACTCTGAAGTCTGCTTCCCGTTCGATGGATCTCAAAACCCACTCAAAATCCTTGGAGTAGCAGCGGCCAATGTTGAAGCTCCTTCTCTGTTTGAGAAGAAGACTGTAGACCTATCGCTACTAAGTCACGCCGTCATTCAGAGTTGGAAGAACTTTTCATCGAGTCAGAAGTGCAGAAGCTCCTCAAGGAGGGTATCATCGAGCCTTCATCGTCACCACGGAGGGCTCAAGTGTTGATTACGAGTGGAGAAACACACAAAAAGAGACTAGTTATTTACTATAGTCTAACTATCAATAAATATACTCTACTTGATGCTTACCCTTTACCAAGGCTGGATAAGATGGCAGAGTCTTACACTACCTTTGATCTGAAAAGCGCTTACCACCAGATCAAAGAAAGTGACATGGAATATACTGCTTTCGAAGCTTGTGGTAACCTGTATCACTTCAAAAGAATCCCCATCGGTGTAACTAACGCTGTTGCCGCATTCCAAAGAACGATCGACAACATAATTAAACAAGAAGATCTCACATCTTCCTTTGCTTACTTGGACAACGTAACTGTGTGTGGAGACGACTGGAGTGAGCATGATTTTAATGTAAAACGCTTCAGAGAAGTTGCTAAAAAACACGGACTGACTTTCAATTAATCCAAGAACGTGATATGTGTTGAACTCAATGATGTTACTGGCTACATGATTTAAAAGGAGATATACGACCTATCCCTCGAGACTAACACCACTTCACCAAATGGAGCCTCCTACTTAAAGTTCAGAAAAGGGCATGTGGCATGTTCGCTTATTATTCCCTCTGGATATCCCACTTCTCTGATAAAATTCATTTACTGAATAATAACACCACATTCCCATCTCCACCTGAAGTACTTCAGGCCTTTGACAATCTAAAGGAGGAACTCGAGACAGCGGTCCTGGTAACTGTGGATCCTCAGCTTCCTCTTACCGTAGAGTCCGATGCATCAGACATAGCTATTTCAGCTACTCTTAGCCAGGAGGGTCACCCTGTTGCCTCTCCTCCAGAACACTCTCGTCAAGTGAGAAACACCACGCTTCGGTCGAAAAGGAGGCTTACGCAATTGTGGAAGCAATCAGAAAGTGGCGTCACTTCTTAATCAATACTCACTTCAAACATGTTACGGATCAAAAGTCTGTGGCTTTCATATACAATTCGATGCAAAAAGGAAAAGTTAAAAATGATAAAATTCAAAGGTGGAAAATTGAACTGTCTTGATACAACTACCATGTAATCTACCGTGCCGGGCCAGAAAACCATGCTACTGACGCACTCTCTCGAGCTACATGCAGTGTTGCTTCTTGTGACCATTTTAAACACCTTCGGGAAGCCCTCAGTCACCTAGGAGTGACTAGAATGATTCACTTTGTACGACCAAAGAACTTACCGTACAGTGTTGAGGAAGTAAAGAAAATGACATCTGGATGTCCAGTCTGCTCTGAAATCAAACCTTGAATTTTACAAACCAAAACAAATGCCCAACCTCATCAAATCTACCCAGCCAATGGAAAGGCTTTAGTATTGACTTTAAGGGGCCACTGCCTACATGTACTAGGGATAGATACTTATTAACTCTGATTGATGAATAGTCCCGATTCCCATTTGCCTTCCCATGTGCAGACATGACTACAACCACTGTAATTTACTGCTTGAACTCAATATTTGGCATGCCTCACTACGTACATTCTGATAGAGGTCATCAATTTGTGTCAGAGGAATTGAAGTCATTTTTCCACGAAAAAGGAATAGCAACTAGCTGATCAACTCCATATAACCCTATAGGGACTGGGCAAGTGGAACCACTAAACAACACAATATGGAAAGCAATCTCTCTCTCTCTCTCTCTCTCTCTCTCTCTCTCTCTCTCTCTCTCTCTCTCTCAAATCAAAAGGACTGTCTATCAACCAGTGGGAACTGGTTCTACAGGACTCCCTGCACTCTGTTCGTTCGCTTCTCTGCACTGAAACAAATGCTACACCGCATGAACGCATGTTCCAGTATACCGTCGCTTTAATAATGGCAGCTCCTTGCCCTCATGGCTCCTATCGCCTGGGCCTGTTTACCTCAGACGCCATATAAGAAAATCATACCGATTGTGGATGAAGTTGATCTACTCGAAGCGAACTCACAATACGCTCATGTCCGTTTACCAGATGTCAGAGAATTACCTGTTTCCTTAAGGCATCTAGCTCCTTTTGGGAATGAAAGGCAGATTGAACCCACGCCAGTTGGTACACCGGGTGGTGCTAAAGCTTCTTATATAACACCTGGTAATCAGACAAAGTTGACTGTAGACCCAGATGTCGTCACTGCTCCAGATCAAAAACCCGATGTTACCAACCTTGTGTCTGACAATCCACCTGATTCTGTTTCTTTGCCAGAAACTCGTTCTCTACCTAAACCGGTCATAAAACCTGCCAAGACTCCCATCATTAGAACGAGAAGTTTTAATTTAAGAAGTGGACCCAAATAATGATCTTGTTGGTTTGAATTTAAAGCCGCGGAGAATGTGGTGATTTTGGTTACATGTTGTGTCTTGTACATCTAACGTTTTGTTTTTTTCTATTTTTGTTATAGATGCCTGCTTGTGGTAAAAGTTGGTTAAAGCTTTAGAAAGAATGTTCAAAGTAAAATCTCCTTTGTCTCTTTTGTGATCCAAATCTACAACAGAATGTGCATGTATCTGTTTGAAAAAACATCCACAATGATATGCAGGCTAAGACGGTTGCACGTCAGGACAACACATTGAAAAAGTGTTGATATCTGGATGAACTCATCCTTAAACACCCACAGACTAGGTTCGCCACAAAGAGGCTTGTTTGGGCCATACCAATACACTTATATCAACAGAATCGCCTTCTTCAGAGAACAAAATATATCCACGGAAAAAGGACCCCGGTTTTGTTTTCTATTAAGTAATGTATCATTCTATTATGGATTCCAATCACTTCCTAGGCTGGAATATGAAAAGGTATTTGACTCAAACACCCTTGCATCATCCTGCACAAA
This sequence comes from Berghia stephanieae, assembly GCF_034508935.2. Lineage (NCBI taxonomy): Eukaryota > Metazoa > Mollusca > Gastropoda > Nudibranchia > Aeolidiidae > Berghia > Berghia stephanieae. The sequence goes on along the minus strand of NW_027621956.1, from coordinate 166,105 downwards.
GCATCAAGTACCAGATGGCGGCCAGCAACTGGTAAGCTACTCACAAGATAAGCGCTTCGAAAACAAAATCACGTGTCTATGTTAAGTGCTCAATTATGTCATATAACATCAATCTGAAAACTGCTACATTTGCACTTAAAAATCATAATAAAATCGACAATACTCTGTTGTCAAAATAAGTGTTTACTGCCCTAGGCCTGGTTGCTAGGAATAAACCGAACGAGTTGCCCTTGCCTTCTCCGAGTTGCAGGTACTCTGAACACCTCACCATCCAATCAAGGGGTTCGTGCCAGCAGGCTTGAGAAATCATAGTAAGTTCTTGTGAATTTCGTTGGGCTGAACACAATACAGGGTATGTTATTTACCATTAACCTTATAGTGGTGTCCCTTATTCGTTGATTTCAGGAGAAAGACTAGAAAAATGAATGGAAAAGTAGAGCTGTGTCATTCCTATTTCTGATTTATATGTATCTTGCTAGTTAATCTTTATTTATCAGTGTCAATATTGATCCGTCCTGATAATAAAATGTGAGTATCCTTATTTATTTTACACTATCTGATTTATATATATATATATATATATATATATATATATATATATATATATATATATATATATATATATATATATATATATAGACGTAGATTTCTGTGGCTTTTGTCCACGTCTTCAATTGGCATAATGTCGGAAGAAGAAAATGTATTCCGTTTGAGGTGTTTAGACTCCGAATGTCCTTGCTTCCGTTGTGTAGTGGTGATTAGTGTTGATGTGTAGTGACATTGCTGTAGTGTGCTCTCATTGCTTATATTATGAGTGTGTGTGCGTGTTTGTGTGTGTAAATGTGTGTGTGTGGGTGTGTTGTGTGCGGTGTATACAGTGTGTGTGTGTATGTGTGTGATATTATTGTGGAATGTGGATGCATGGGGGGGGGGGGAGGGGGATGTTGGGGAAGGGGGGGGGGAGGGGTATAATAGGGAAGGGGGGGGGGCGACTTGAGGAGGGAAGGAGGGAAACCCAACAGCGCCCCATTATACATACACAAACACTCCAACCACCCACCTACGATGATAAAACAAATACCCACTATGATAGAACAACGGCTAAACAACCTCTCTTCAAATGAAAACACATTCAACAAAACAAAACAAGACTACGAAATGGCACTCAAACAGAGCGGACACACCTCAGCACTGAAATAATAAAATATAATGCACGCCACAACATCAAAACTAAACAGAAAAAGGAACATAATATGCTTCAACCTGCCGTTCAACAACGCAATCACTTCAAATATCGGCAAACAATGCCTTGCACTCATCGATAAACACTTCCCGAAGAACCATCGCCTGCACAAAATAATCGACAGAAACAACGTCAAGATAAACTACAGCTGTGTACAAAACATGAAACAGATCATTACCAACCACAACAGACAAATCAAATCCGAACCCAACAACATCATTAAAAATAAAGACAACTGCAACTGTAGAAAGGACAATTGCCCTCTAAAAGGAAACTGCCAAATAAGCGCCATAGTCTACAAAGCCACCATAACCACTGACAACACCGCTGCACAATACATTGGCAGCACAGAACCCCCGTTCAAAACAAGATACAACAATCACAAAGCCTCCATAACCCATGAAAGCAAAGCAAAAAGCACCAAATTAGCAATGCACTATTGGGAACAAATAAACACTAATAAAAAACCAACGATAAACTGGGAGGTCGTCAGGCAAAGCAGCCCCTACAGATGCGGTGCTAAAAAATACAACCTGTGTCTGACAAAGAAACTGGAAATATTACACAGCCACAGAAACAATAGCACCTTAAACAAAAGATCAGAACTAATGACAATGTGCAGACACTCTAATAAATTCAAGATCAAAACGCAAGTCAAATAACCCTTCCCCTCTTCCCTCCCCCCCCCCTTTCCCGACACTATTATACCCCTACTCCCCTTACTCCCCCTCCCCCCCCCGCCTCCCCAGGAAACCACATTCCACAACAATATCACACACACACATGTATACACCACACACAACACACCCACCCACACACACACACACACACACATTTATACACACAAACACACACACACCCCACACACAGATATATAACATAAGCAATGAGAGACGCTACAACAATGTCACTACACATCAACACTAATCACCACTACACAACTGAAGCAAGGACATACGGAGTGTAAACACCTCAAACGGAATACATTTTTTTTCTTCGGACATTATGCCGACTGAAGACGTGCACGAAAGCCACAGAAACGCATGTCTTGGCCATATATAATGTGAGTGACAATTTATATTTTATATTAGCTCTAACCATCATTATCGAGCACTTCGTAGCTACGAGTACCCACCAACACTCATATATATATATATATATATATATATATATATATATATATATATATATATATATATGTGTGTGTGTTTGTGTGTGTGTGTGTTAAAACGGACTCACCACAAAATCCATACGATTTTCGACAGAAAAGTGAGTAAGCATGACAATCAAACGGAATGTTGTAATTTAACTTAAATTTAGCCCGGTCTTTGCAATCAGGGGTCGTTTCTAGAAGAGAAGGAAAAAGCCCAAAATTAATGACTTCATTGCTGGCAGCTTCAATACGTGTAAAGATAATCTCCCTAAAGATTTGTGTAAAAACATTACCTTGAATTGAATTTAGTATGGAATAATAAAACATAAAATGGGCATTTCAGGTTTCCCCTTTTTCAACAATACAGGATGAATAAAACACGACAGACAAATGAGATAATGTGGTAGTGACGAAGTTAAGATGAATAAGCAAAACATTGATTGGCAGGAAATAGTATGTTCCTTTGAAAGGAAGCACACATTAAACTAGACCAATAGATATTTCTAGAAGGTGCGCAATTAATTAAGTGAAAAGAGGGGAAACGGAGAGGAACTGTTTAATGCAGTTCAGAAACTGTTTCATTGATAAAATGGAAACCCGAAACGCCCATTTAAGCTTTTTCGTATATCAAATGAAGCTTAAATTCAATTCCACATGGTTATTTTTTTTCTTCGAGCAGCAACATTTACATATGAAATAAGATAAAAATGTGACACTATCTACAACATCATCTATTGTATAATTGTTATATTATTCTGTTTAAGCAATCCTATTGTATATTATGGTTGTCTTGATATAATTATTTATAAACAATTCGAGAGAAAAAAAGTTCGTTTTCATAACCTATACTCACATGATATAAACAAATTAACCGTACAGGTGGCATAACAGCCGCTACAGCTGTGAATTAAAATGACTACTGCCCAATTCAAAATCAAGGAAATCTGCAATAGCCCCAACAAAATATCACACACAAATACGAATAAATATCTTAAAAGAAATACATAATAATATATATATATATATATATATATATATATATATATATATATATATATATATATATATATATATATATATATATATATATTCTTTAGATTATTCTTAAGATGAGATTGGAACTTGAGACAAATGTTTAAGTCAAATTATTAGTAATTCCAGATAGGGGATATTTAATCTTTTTGATTCACGGGTCGATTTTCTCAACGTCTCCCATCAATCACAAATTAATCCCAACCAAATCGAAGACCACCGTCAAAGCATTACGTAGCAATGACTATCGCGTACAAATCTTTGGGCCTCTTTTTCGCTCACGAAGTCCCCAAATTCGCGACAAAATATTGGACGAAGCCATTCCGTGCATGCTATTAAAAAAATTAGTTACGACGCTGTTTCTCGACCAATATGACTGAAAGTTGGCAAACAGTTAGAAAAGAGGTCATTTTAGATTATTTGAAGCGAAAAAACTCGGACAATTACCAGAATACCGTTAAAATTGATTTTTACTTTTTGGAGTACAATATTTCTAAAACTACAAAGAGGAGAGATGTTGTCGCTCATAAGGTTATCTATTCACATTTCTTCTATTTCTATTTCAAATTTCATTGGATTATGATAAGTACTTTTCCCGTATTCTCTCAAAACATCAACCCAATTTGCATTTCAATGAGTGAAAATATGGAGAGGGCCATTTTGCTCCCCCATCGCGCGACACGAAAATGACGTGAACGAGCCAAGGCTGCCAGATGGCCAGACTTTAACCTGACTTCAAATGTGGCTAAATAGAAAATCATATGGCTTTCACTATTAAGACTGGCCCACTTAAAATGAACTAAATTTTAACAAACAGAAAATTGAATATAATAGGATAAATGTCACTGAGACAAAAATAGATGAATAAAATTTATTAAAGAGATCAAATTATATATTTGGCCACACACTTGGCCATCTGGCGACCTTGTTCGCGATGACTGATGACACAAATCCTCGCGCGCTTAAAAAAAAAAAAGGTATTGTTCCATTGTCATGTCATAGGGATATTAGATTAACATCTCTCTCTCTCTCTCTCTCTCTCTCTCTCTCTCTCTCTCTCTCTCTCTCTCTCTCTCTCTCTCTCTCTCAAATAAACACTAGAACTAACATAAGCCATGGTCTCACGGGACTGATTGATAATAATTCAGCAGGCTTTTTTCGTGTCATTTTTATGGGTTGTAGACACAAAATTACACTTCGGAAAAGTTTCAAATGATCAATATTATGTATATTTTAAAACAAAATTATAGTTGACCCTAGCCATACAGCTCTAAAACTATACAAGTTAGAACTCTTTTGATGTCTTCGTCATGTTTTCTGATAACTTTGCCATAAAATTGGCAAGTTTTAATATCTAATTCCACGAGATACAGCCACAAACCAGAGTAAATCGCAGAAAAAGCTTCCCACATTTTCCGTATTTTTTTCTCTTTGTGAGTCATCCAAATAAATGACACATTTGAAACTGCATAACTTTGTTATATATCAATGGATTTTCAAAATTCAAAAAGGTTTTTACTCAGTGGAGATAGGGCTTTGATTTAAGAGTAGTATTTCCTACAAAATTAGATAAAAAATTGTCATAGTCATTGATACATTACGCTATACGTATGCATAAAACTTGATACCTTTCTTAGTCAGTTTGTTATGTACAAACTGAAAGTAATAAATATCATAAGCGAGGAATATAAAACCACACTTTTAATATCATTTATTAAAAAGGCGAACATTAGTCTTTGAAATGTAACAATCGGTTAAGAAATACCTGTTTTAAGAGTAATCATTATTTTGAAAGTTGATTTTGTCCATGTGTGATTATTTCGATAACTTATTTATTTCTTCTCAAATGTTTTTGATTCTTAAATCATTTTTTTTTTTCATTTCTCTATGAGACAAGAACATTGATGTAATGTGTTTCAAATATAACTAACTCATACATTGTTTATAACAACAAGAGATGTAGTGAGTAGAGAAGTGCCAGAAGACAATAAAGAATACAAATTTCGCGGCTGTGATAGGGGTTTGAACCCTTAAACATACCGGTACGACAACTCCGCCTGGCCTGAGAGAACGTGACTCTACCGTATGAGCTATCCACAATTTAAAAAAATCGTCTCTAACTCCGAGTCAATAGTAAATAATAGTAATTAGTAATAGTAAATTATGAATTTATATAGTGCCTAAACATCCACGTTAATCGTGCTCTGCGGCACTTTATATAATAAAAATGTTTTAAAACAACAAAATTAAAAATCACGACACTACATAATAAGCATGGATACAAAACCAAAATCTAAGCACCATCTATTTCATGAAAATTAAGCCTCACTGAACAATTTAGTCATCAGACATCTCCTGAAAGATGATTAATTTTATCAGGACTTTGTCCGAGGACTAAGTGCGTTCCATAGGAGTGGAACTATGGATGAAAATACTTTTTTTTACCGAAAGTGGTCTTTGAGGTGGTAACTTTTAGAATTTGGAACTGAGATGATCTTAAATTTCAAGTGGGTTCAAATTTTTAAATCAGTTTCTGCAAATATTCAGGTGCCAGTCCATCCAGACATCGAAAAACATAGCACAATATCTTTGACAGCCAATGAGAAGGGCATTGCAATAATCTAATCTGCTAGTAATAAAAGAATTACCAATCATATTTGTAATATCTTCATCAATATAATGTCTGATTCTTCCAATGTTTCTAATGTTATAGTTACAACATTGGCATATTTTTTAACATGAAATAAATACACCCGAAGATTTCTCACATAATAACAAGGTTCAAAAGCATGTTCACACACTAGTATATCTTTTGTAGATATTTTTGAGAGTTGATACCTATTTCCAAAAATTATAATTTCCGTCTTTTCACCATTAAATTTAAGTTTGTTTAGTTTCATCCAATCTTTTATGTTAGCAATACAATTTTCATTAACAGACACTGATGACAGCTCTGAATCATTATTTTGTTTTGTTTAGAGCTGAGTGTAATCAACATAAACATGAAAATTAATAGGGAAAGTGGATAAAATATGAGAAATGGGAGCAGTATCCATTGTAAAAAGGAGAGTGCCGAGAATAGATCCCTGAGGCACTGTACAAGTTAATATGTATGGAGTTGATTCCCGGTTTTCTGTAATTACCGACTGTGTTCTTCCAAACAAATATTCCTTTAACCAGTCCAAAGCTGTGCCACTGATAGTAAATTGACCACGTTGGTCTAGTCAAAAGTAAATTTTGATCGATAGTGTCGCATGCCGCAATTTAATCTAGTAAAACAACCTTTTATTATCCAAATCATTTACAATATCATTGAAAACTTTAATTAATGCCGTTTCCGTGCTATGTGAGACTTTGTAGGCTGATTGAAATTTAACATTTATGGCAGTCTCTCTAGCTGGTTAATAATACGAGCAGCAACGACTTTTCAATTAATGTTGAAATGAAATTTTAATTTGAAACAGGCCGAAAACTATTTATCTCATTGCAGTCAAGATTTGCTTTTTTCTTCAGGGGTCTAACCAAGGCATGTTTCAGCATATTTGGAAAATCGGGCAACGCTAGACTTTCATTTACGATGGATGCAATTACTGGAGCAAGATAATTTGTAAATTCTTTTAAGGGCCAAGTTGGTGTTTTATCTAGCGGTCATGAATTATTAGGCACATCTGACAAAATATTTTTAATGTCCCCTATTGTTACGGGTTCAAACGACGTTTACATTTTATAACGGTTGTTCATAGAGTTAGTTGGTCGTGTCGTCCAGGTAAGTGTTGTGTTTTCCTGTTGTGTCTCTTCAGTAGATGTTGCTCTTTCAGGCGATGGCACGTGCCTTGTCACTGTCTTTATGTTCATTGGTGAAGTCACATGACTTCTTATTTCAAATCGTGATGTCATGCTGGGATGTTGAAAAGATTGTATTGTGCCGCTGTCGTTGTCTAGTTCCTGTCGGATGTTGGAATTTTTCTCAATGAAAAATGTGTTAAATTTGTCTCAGAGTTCTTTTGAAGATGTATTTGTATATATATATATGTGTTGTATTCGATGGTGTGATCATTTCTTTGACAATATTATAAAGCTTTTTAGAATCAAGTTTTCAGAGTGTCCGTCACATATTGCCGCTTGGTACTGACTATTAGTTGATTGGTATCATTTTTGGCTTTCTTATACATTTGATTGTTAGTTTCATGTCGAGACTTACGCCAAATACCTTCTTCTGACGTCTGTCATGTTTGGTCTTTCGGATTTCAGCAATGAACCATTTTGAATTTGGTCTTAGGACAATCGTTTTGGATTGAAGAGGCACATGATTTTCCAGACAATTATTGAGTGATGTGTAGAGAAGATCGAATTTCTCTTTGAGGCCGTGTGAATTCATTACGTTATCATTGATGTCCTTACAGAGAGAACGTAAACATGGTTTTGCGTATGCGTCTCTTGTCCTCGCTTCCGTGAAATCGCGAGGTTAGTTAAATGACACTCGGTTTCGGATCGGAAGGTCCTGGGTTCGAGCCTCTCGCTAGGCGCATAGTTGAGTCATTGGAAAAGGCTCTTTACTCACACTCTCTCACTATCCTCAGGTGTAAAATGAGTACCTGGTAGTTAACAGCAGTGTCTTTGTCCGAAAAATTGTAATATCGCCTTACAGGTGGCATGTCTCTTCCTACATGTTAAATGTTGCTGCTTACCAGGGACGTAAAACGCTTTGAGCACATTTAGTGGATATTGCGCTATATAAAGCTCAATTTTTAAGCTCAAGTTTTAAATCGTTTCTAAGTGATCTTTAAGTTTTATCGAACCGTGTGTTTAATTCTAAACATGTTTTTCTCTCACCCCAATATCATTATATTTGAAAGCTTGAAATCATGTTTCATTCTGTAATTCTTTTTCATAATTAGTGAAATATCCTTAACCAAAGGAAATATATCCTCAATTGAACAGTTTATAAATTGTGTGGTCTATACGGTTCGAAAGTTTTGTTGGTGCACCTTCGATTTAACAACTTATGCTGTAGTACCTTTTAACATCACTAGTAGGGCTACCATCACCGTGCCATCCGCCGACTCCTTTCGGTATTTTTGACGTATATCATGGCGCACAGACTTATAAATGAATTTTTTTTATTGAACTTTTATATAGCACAATATCCACTGAAAGCATTCAACGCGTTTTACAAGGGTCTCAAGCCAACAGTAATACTTAACATGTAGGAAGAGACATGACGCCTATTAGACGATATTACAATTTTCCTGATGGGTGAAAAGATCAAAGTTTCAAAGACTGTGAAAAATTTGGTGTCTATTTTGATTCAGAAATGAAAATGTCAGCTCACATTTCTGCTCTCTGTAAATCTTTATACTTTCAATTGAAGAAAATCAGTTCGATCCGTCAGTATATTGCAATTGGAACATGTAAAACATTGGTTGTTTCCCTCATTTTTTCGAAACTAGACTATTGTAACTCGCTGCTTGTCAACTTGCCTCAGGCTTCTATTAAACAATTGCAACTACTGCAAAACAGTGCAGCAAGATTAGTTTTTGGCAAAAAAAAATTTGATCATGCAACCCCTTTGTTGGCCTCTCTCCACTGGTTGCCCATTGAAAAGCGCACATATTACAAAGCAGCGTGTCTTGTTTATAAGTGTTTGGCTGGTATAGCACCGGCATATCTCACAGATCACGTGGTCATGTGTAAATTTGAAAATTACACTTTAAGATCATGTAATGACCAAACGAAAATTTCGGAAAAAAGATCAAGAACAAAATTTGGTGATAGATCGTTTGCTTGTTTCGGCCCCAAGATTTGGAATGAACTACCACGTGGTCTGAGGGAGTGCAAGTCTTTACCTACTTTTAAAAAGAATCTCAAGACACATTTTTACTGTATTTGTTTTTCTTGACTCTATATGAATCCTTGATTTGGCTATGAATTGTTATTGTTGTTATTATTTTATTTTTTTTATTTTTTCACTTAAAATTGATATTTATATTGTAAAGTGCCCAGAGCTTGTGTTTTACACGAGAATGAGCGCTATATAAATGTGTATTATTATTATTATTATTATTATTAGATATAACGCTGTTAACGGCTAGGTACTCATTTTACACCTGAGTACGGTAAAAGACTTTGAGTAACGAGCCTGCTCCAGGGACTTAACTATGCATTCTCTGGACTCAAAACCAGGAGCTTCAATCCAATGGCGACTGGCATACCACTATGCCACATAGCCGCACATAATGTTAATTGGATACCTATTTAATTTTTACATAGGCTATAATAATACAAAATATTAAATCTTGGTGGAAAATATTTTCATAAAAAATTGGGTCTTAACGTTGTTCTTTGAAAAGAACTATTTTCAATCATACTCCATCCGTAACAAACATTTTTCGGTACTTACTTGCCGAGATGAGTAATTTGACCGATATTTTGTGAGTCATTAGTCTTATATTGATCAAGAGAAATAGCAGCCATTTTTTATTTTACCATAAAAAAGTAGCAACTTGTTATTCATGTTGCTGAAAAAAAGGATCAATTTCTAAAACAATGTTGCCAAGAAAAAAAAAAAAAACAAATTCGAAAAGTTTTGCCAAAAAGTAATTGCATTTGTATCGACTCGTGATAATATGACTCAGGATTGGTAGTCCAACCCCACCCAATTCATGATTATATATTTTTGGTAGCTTAAATAATTATCCGTGTCTCAGAAAGAAGAAGACCCCCCACCCCCCTCACAAAATGAAAGTATAATCCGAATAATAAATTGGAGTATATTTTCCCTCTTGACAAAATACAGGTCAGTCTCCTGATCCGATATTTGAGTAGCCCCACAATTTTCAAGCAGAACAGAAATGGTTTTCATCCTGGTTTTTAAAACCACCTAGTATCGCTGGTGTTGACCGTGTAGAGGATTTGGATGGTTTCAAAGACATCATTTTGAACAAACCCAGCAGAGTCATGCTTGCTGGATATGATAAGTAAACTGCTCAGCTGAAATACAGTCGACAGATTGAGTCTTACAACTGGCTGCATGCATTGAAAATGTTATTTTAACTTCAATATTTGGCTAACTACGGTGACTTTTAAGCATCAATTGTACTCATGATTTCAACGTATGTGTGAGAGAGAGAGAGAGAGAGAGAGAGAGAGAGAGAGAGAGAGGGGGAGAAAGAGAGATAGATAGATAGATAGATAGATAGAGAGAGAGAGGGAGAAAGAGAGAGAGAGGTAGAGATAGATAGATAGATAGAGAGAGAGGGGGAAAGAGAGAGAGAGAGAGAGAGAGAGAGAGAGAGAGAGAGAGAGAGAGAGAGAGAGAGAATGGGGGGGGGGGTAAGGGTGGAGGGAGACCATTGTTTCGTACAGTTCCTTTTGTGCATGATAACATATAAACTAAGTATGTTTCAATCTAAGTTGCACGCTTCATTAAAAAACGTATATCTGATTCTGAGTTGTGTTATCGTATCCACCCACTTTCATATACTGGTGAATTATCGGACAGTGAACTTCAAAATAGACTGGAAGGAAGTGACCCCGACTGAAGATGGTGTGAATGAAGATGGCGACCGAAATTCCTTATTCTTCTGAGCTGTTGTAATTCTTGAGGCCTTTTTGTGCATGTCTCTGTGATAAAGAATAAATCCAATTTGTTTTCGACGATAATATTAATTTATTAACACAGCTTTATTTCGCACAGAGTGGGGATTCAAGAGAGCACATTTTAAATTGTTTTCGTTGTCTGTACTCCTTTCTTGTTGCTGTTTTCGCCGCTATTATTGTAGTAAATTAACAAGACGATGGCGATGGTGGTTTTGGTGGTAACGATATGGATGATGACATCGATGATGATGGTGGTGATGCTGACGATAACGACGACGACAACGACAATGTTAATGATCGTGACTTTAAATCAACTGTTTTTTTATGTGGGTGGGGTCGTGATGGTTTGTAATGGTGAGGGCGATGTGGTCTGTGGCCAGTGAACACTGGTATCGCCCTTTGTTTTCTCGTTCCGTCCCGTTGTTTTGAATTTGACTCAATGCCGTCAACAAAAGACATTGTTTAGTTGCGGTCATTGATAATAAAACGTCGACGTTAAAAATAAAGTGGTGAATACAAATCTCTCATAATGTTTAGAAGAAAAAGATTGGTAAAAATAAGGCTTTACCTTAAAATCCATTTTTAAAATGAGAATATCGCAACATTCAAGGGTGAGAACTTAAAGTAAAATCGATTAAAAAGATACATGTGAATAAAACCGTGTCCTATCAGTTAGGCGTGTTACAAACATTATTAGAGCCGTCACTTTTCCAGATTAATGGAGATCGCGGGTCCCACACACACAACCTCCGCAAAGTAAGTTGGCCAGTAGCTAAGCTTAAAAGCCAATATTCAACACAAACATATAACATTGAAACAATTGAGACATTGAGTATGCTCCGGTATTTGGGGTGAATTTTTAATTCAGAAAAGTGAGTGGAGCAGGTACTTTTGTTGATAAGAACTAGAATGAAGTTAGTAGGAAAGTGCAAGAATACAATAGAGAATAACAATTTCGCGGCGGTGATGGGGTTTGAACCCGCGACCAAACTGTTAAGACAACTCCGCCTGGCCGGGGAGAGCGTGACTCTTCCGTACGAGCACATACATTGTTTGTTTGTTGTTGTTTTTATTTTCAACACACGAGACTTGGCTGGCTAATATATCCAAAAGGGTACATCTATTTTGACGTATGTTTGAGACGGTCAGCGAAAAAAAGCTATTCCTGTGGCAGAAGCAATTATAGATTTCTAACATGTGAGCCGTCACAGTAAACAATCAGTAAAAAGCTCAGAGAAAATCTTCACATCTCACAAACTAATCTGATGATGGACCCATGATAAGGTTCTGGGCGGGTTTAAGTCGTGAGTGACAGTCGGAATCGAAGACGCGGCTTTACATATCAAAGATAATCCTTATAGCTGCTAAACTGTGAGCAGTCACAACAACCAATCAGTGAAAATATGTAAGTAATGGTCAAAGGTAAAAAACGGAAAGTCTTGACATCTCATGATCAAACAGTTTGAAACTCTGATGATGGACCTATGAATATTTTGTGAGCAGTATTTTGTCATGAAATACACTCAGAATCCAAGACGCGGCTATAGATATCAAAGAATAGTATAAGATCATCTAAAGATGTTACATGATTGACATGGCCATTTAGGGACCTTACCATCTAGCAGAAACAAAATCTGAACCCAATAGGGTAAACCTGTCAATACAACATCAATCATCCTTCGACGATCCAAGTCTGCCCCTTTGTGTCGCGAAAATCAATATTTCATTTTCAATGTTTGTGATTTCATGACTTAATACCACCCACCAATAATTTCATTGGACAGTCTCGCCAATCTCGACTCAGCATCTTGTTGAATTTCGTGATTTGACGATATATTATTTAACAATACAGCTATTGCCAGGTCATCTGCCGTCATGAAATCGCCAAATTATGATAGTAAAATCACTTTCACGAGTGTGGATAGTGATGTGAGTTGTCCGTTCGATCTTGGATTAAATTAATTTATTACTTAGCCAATATCAACTTGTTCAATGGTTACCAGAATTACGACTCGACGAAATATTGATGACAAGAATAACCGGGCATTCAATATAATTTTTCTTGAAATGTTAAAGATCTAAAAGATTTTATTCCAATTATAGAAGAAATATATAGGTATATGCAATTAATCTGTAAAATTGCGGCCTTGTCAGATGATTTCTATTAGACAAAAAAATACAATTCTTTTCTTTCACCATCGTGTAATTTGTCGAGATGATATATATCATTTGGTATTTTTATGTGCTTGGGGTGACAAAAGTTTTGGATAAATGTAGGAAGTGGACATGGAAAGACAGTGACATAAGATTATTTTTTTAATGGCAACATTTCTTTTTGGACAAGATCCTGCTCATAGCTTTCCGCTAGAATGATGTAACAATATACATGCAGAACGACACATTTTCCTTCAGTACAGGAAACAATAATATTTGTGACATTTCTTGTTATTGTTTTTCCAAACAAGTCAACACAAAATATTTGGTCACCAAAATTTCCTTTTTAATAAAATATGATATATTGTCATTTTGTGACTATAATCAAATAATGCGTCACTCCCCCCCCCCCTTAAAAACACTGACATGATGTACGTGTTATAAAAACAAATAAATAAATATAATCATTAAATAAACGAAATAAAGTTCTTCCCATGATAAAGGCGGCGCAGAGCAATGTGTAAGTCGTGCAGCATGCCGGAAAAGTCTGGTCCCGCCCCGCCCGCCTAAAGCGCGGCTGAATCAGCTGCGCTGCGGCGCCTTGACTGTCCTGAATTTCATGAATGGAGATGGGATCAACCAAGTCTGACTCGGAATAAATAATATTTATAGTATCAAAAGCGTATATTTTGTGCTTTTTAGCCACAGTCACGAACCCCCCCCCCCCTCCTTTTTGTAAAAATTATTTATATTTTTTCACTTTTTAAAATTATATATATATATATATATATATATATATATATATATATATATATATATATATATATATATATATATATATATATATATATATATATATATATATAAATATATATGTATATGTATTGTCTTTCTCCAACCCTGCCTCTAAATTTAAACAAAACCTTAACCAAGTATATAGTGCAATACAATGACCCTATGCTGCATAGGGAAATACCACGTGCAAAATAGTTAAAGCAGCGAATGACGCTCGGTTATAGTGCGGGATAGTGGGTGGTGACCCTTGGACTCCTTAGGGAGCAAGGGATTAGGTTTACTTACAATGAATTAAATGTTCTCTTTAAAATTAATGTAATCACCTTCATTACCACCTTCATCCGTACCCATAATTCAACAATAGCCCAAGAATAACAACCGACTACACACAAATATATAAGACTGCAGGACGATTGGCCCTTGTACTCAGCAACCAGCTAATAGAAACATCCATCCCCCCCCCCCCCTTCAACCAACATTAACCTAACCCCCCCCCCCCCTTTTTCCACTAATATGTATCCATGCACATATAAAAAAAAGCAAACAAACAAATTGCAATCTCATATCGAAATAATCTGGGCAACTGATAGGCTGCAGACTTCAAACTTCCACCAATCAAAACCCACAGAATCCAACACCCCCCCCCCCAAAAAAAAAAAAAAAAAGAAAGAAAAAAAACAAAAAAAAAAAAACAAAACAAACTAAACTTCTATCAGTCCCAGGTAAACTTCGCTAAACAGCATTCCACATCGCTTAATCATCCAATTCACCGAATAACTGATTGGTTTTGGTACCCAGTGAACCACCAATCAGAACATCACAATTGACCCCCCCCCCCCCCCCCCCATTCTACATCTAACAGTACCTACATTCATCCGCTACTTAATTGTATAATTGTCTAAAAGAGTATTATAATTACAATCTACCAACCCAATATATCCCCTAACTACCCAATTAACCCCTCATCCTACACAAATCCTCAGACATCATTAATAATCCTATCTTCTCAATATTTCAGTGTTTAAAAACAAAAAGAAAAAAAAATCAAAACAAAAACTAAAAAATTAGAATATTAAGAAATCCATAGATAACGGATGATACAGAAGAAGTAAATGACACAAAGCTATTCTACTGCTACTGCCAATAACATGTTGAAAATGTTTGATAATAAACCTGACTCATGCAATTGATACGAAGTCAGAAGGACGTTACATGGATTGCCTGGGATTATTATTCTATTTTTAGAATATCTTGATATATATCTCGATATCTTGATAATAAATCATCAAATTCGAAATGTCCCATCTCATTATGCATCCCACTCGTATTCCCCACGCATAGGCAACCCCCCGACACACGTAATTCCATAGCAGGATATAGGTGACTTCAATCTATACGTTACCCATTGTCATCTATAAGTAGATCTCTCTCTCTCTCTATCTCTCTCTCTCTCTCTCTATCTCTCTCCTCTCTCTCTCTCTCTCTCTCTTTCTCACACACACACACACACACACACACACACACTCTTTTTTATTTTACAGAGACTAATTCCCCCCACACTTACACACAGTAAATGTCAGATGGTCAGAGTTCCTCGTGGCCAATTTCATAATCATAGGTAGCCATATTCACCCTTATGTTAACCAAAGAAAAGAGCATCGTTTTTTTTTATTTATAAACGATCGACCACACTAAGAGAAAAAGGGGCTACGGAATAAAGTAAACACATTTAAAAAAAAAGAAGCAGAAGCACAATTCTAGTTGTGGACAATCTTGGCCAAATTGGCCATTCATATGATGATTTTGCAAATCATGTTAGCGTTGACAACCCTTTAAGTCAGAAAAGCAAAGTGTCACCAGCCGTTTCCCTTAATCGAGCCTTGCTATATTTCTTGTCGCCACCGTTATGACCACGAGGGACAACGTCCAGTTTATTTGGCAGATAACGGCCCTCCTTCTGTTGGTTAACTATGGGGCTTAAATATGATACTGTTTAAGCGCAATTTGTAATTGTTTCTTTCTTTTTTAATACTTGAGATATCGTTTTGAAAACGGTTGACAGCAATATGTTAAATGTGAAGATATATCCAATTAAGTGTGTCAGTAATAATATGAGACCTACGAATGATAAATCCAATTGAGGTTGAAAGCAATATGTTAAACAAGAATGATGAATCTACTCAAGGTATATTAAATATATTATAAGTATATTAAATGAAAAATATTTGATCCAATTACTGTTGAAATTAATATATGTTAAATAAGAATGTAGCCAATCAAGGTTAACACCGATATATTAAATAATAGAACCAATTGCCCCTGAGAACAATATGTTAAATAAGTATGATGATACCAATCAAGGTTGACTACAATATACTAGTTAAGTATAATAGATCCCATTAAGGTTGTCAATAATTATAAAATGAGCTAAATAAATACAATTAAGGTTGACAACAATTTATGAACAGTGGATCACATCGATGTTGGAAACAAGTTATAAAATTTGAAGTATGGAGAATAGACATAATTGTACTTTTGTGAATCTAAAAAATAAAGTCAGACTATTGTATAAAATTGACTAGTGGATTACGAGTTATGGCGTCTTTAAAGGAGCGAGAGATCAGAAATTAGTGGTTATATTTCTCCTCTGAATCTCGAAAATGATATGAACTTTACATCAATGCTAATGTTATCAAAACGTGTTCTAGTTGTTTGAGGTTATATTGCGCAGTTTATCTTTACAGTTAGTTCAACCTCTATGTGTAAATGTGAACAT
>NW_027621956.1:131853-141853 GCF_034508935.2 Berghia stephanieae | reverse complement strand
AGTCTACGCATCAATTTACCAGCACCAGGGACGTAGGTGCTTCCCCTGAGGTCCGCGCTAAATCTATTTTTAACTGCTACTGCTATTATTATGTCACTCCTTCATTATTACATGCCTATAGAATACGATACAAAAGAATGATCTGTTCCATTATTCTTCAATAAAGAATTCATCCTTATACATCCTGGCCTTTGTTGTTTGATCGCCTCTACCACTTTGGGGTGGATGGGCTAGGACTCGGGTAGACTATGGTGGCTCTGGGCTTGACTGTGGTTTATATATATATATATAATATATATATATATATATATATATATATATATATATATATATATATCCACCAATGTACAATTTAAAAAATAATTTGCCGAATTCATTCTTGCATTATGTTATCAAAGTCTTTCAGCTGCTATTTTTGTTATTTAATACTCGTAATTGAGAGATCCCCAGTTGAACATGTCAGTCCAAGAAATCACTTAGTGAAACAATTCCCCCTTGGATAAGCAGAATCCTCACATAAATGCATGCGAGCATTGAAAGTATTCCTGATCCTCCAATTATACTTCATTTTGTACGTGGTCATAGAGAGTCTAAAAAGGTAGACAACACCACAGCGTTATAGTAGGGGCAATTTAAAAACCCTTGAATTATGCAAATCATTGCTGAACCCATGAAAATTACGCATATTGTAGAATATAAAAAATCATAACGCATGATATAGAACCACTCTGAGAGATCAGTATTAGTTGAGGTACAAGGTTTTTAAGATATGAAAAAAAAATGAATGGACGACGAAAATGTATTTCATTGTTATTGTTTAAACATTCGAGGCAAGCCGACCCAAGGTTGTTTTACGTCATCCTTTGGATTCCCATTGGTTATTATTATTAGCGTCGAAACGGATGTTTTCCTTTTATTTTACTTTCGATTCACGAACCATACAAATTATTATATCGTATATATTATTCAGTTTCACTTGTTTTAAAGGACGTCTACGGACCAATATTCTATAATATGATAATTTTCTGCATCTGATTTAATAAGTATAATGAATTGCTCTAAATCGGACGGGCAGACGAGCAGAGGGTAGACAAAACAGACTAACAGAACACAGCTCAATAAATGCCGATAGCCGGTGTTGACAAAGGACAGTGCTCCTTCTCCCCCCTCTTATTTTCTTTTATTTCCAAAAATACTGCTATAATTATTTTACGTCAGTTAAAACCTATTTAGGCCAAACGTCATGACAGTATAGAGTCGGCATACCACTTAAATTTTATAAGAACGCTATAATTATCAACATCATCATCGTCATCATCATCATCATCATCATCATCATCATCATCATCATCATCATCATCATCATCATCATCATCATCATCATCGTCATCATCATCATCATCATCACCATCATCATCGTCCTCGGTATCATCATCATCATCATCATCATCATCATCATCATCATCATCATCATCATCATCATCATCATCATCATCATCAACCACTATGATGCTGTATTGTGGCAAGTTATTTACTTTACGTAATTTACCTCATGGGAGCAATGGGAGAATGTTCTATTTAATTTGTACTGTTGTATCCTTATATAATGCACTGAACACATTTTGCCTGCTGATGATGGGTCCTTAATAGAAAGAACGAAAAAAAAGAAGAGAGAGAGAGAGAGAGAGAGAGAGAGAGAGAGAGAGAGAGAGAGAGAGAGAGAGAGAGAGAGATGAAAAAATATTGCATATACCTAATAAAGGAATGCCTTTGCATGATTTGAGATACACACACAATGGCGAAAAGAACTGCTCCCAGAGACTGGGACTAGTGTTTGATATGCCAACACGATAACACAGACCGATTATAATGTCCCTCTAAGTCAATGAGGTAATGCAAAGGGCAATGCTCTGAAACTCTTTTTGAAGATTTAACATAATTCAATTCTTTGGTTTGTGATGAAAACAAGTTGGATGTATCTATTTTTTTCAAATTCATCAGAAAGAAATGAGATTATTGAAAGCTTAAATCAAAATGATGCTAAGTGGCCGGCGTAAGTATTGTCTTGTAAAATGTAATGCTAATAAAATTAGGCGATATAATTTTTAAAATCTAAAAGGAATGCCCTACAAAAATTCGAAACTTTGTCATTTGACTGGGAGGAATCACCGAATGAGATTTATTTCGCCACCCATGAGAATAATGAGACAACATTCAACATTTGAAATTTGCAGTAGTAAACAAACGTGCTTTTTTGTAAAAACATGGAATCGGGAGTACTCCAGTCTGTAATAGCAACAGACATGGAAGATAATATTCGTGTAATAGCGTTATCCATCAACGATTCTGATATGTTGCCATTTATTGCCGGATGAGTTTTGTCGCCCAGGAGACACACAATAATAAAATTTGTCATGCACGATACTTTAAAAAAAACAAGCTTTAAAAGATGTCAAAGCTGATGATAATGATGATGTCACAGATCTCGAAAGAAGTCGAGCTTTTGCTAACATTATATCTTTTTTTAGAAGAGAACCCTGCAACAAATGTGACGATCGACATGAACCACTGTGGAGCTTATATAGAATTGTCAAAAGGGTCCCAAAAACTCATGAAGTGTTCATGTAAGAGAGAATGTATCGGCACCCGATTCAAGTGTTTAAGTTCCTGTTTGCCTTGCACGAACTTGTGTAGATGTCGGGGTGTTAGGTCAGTATAGTTATGAGTACAATTCACTCTCTCTCCTCTCTCTGTCTGTCTGTCTGTCTCTCTCTCTCTCTCTCTCTCTCTCTCTCTCTCTCTCTCTCTCTCTCTCCGTCTCTCCCACTCACCCCTTTCCCCCTCTCCCTCTTATATCTACTAGATACAACACGAAATAACCATCAATAAACTACCGTAAATGGTTACCAGTGTATTTGAAGTTTTAGAACGCACATTTGTATTATCGTGTTTTTTCCTCGGATAAGTAATGCTATATAGGAACAAATAAAAGTGCTAAAAACGCACTGTTATGATAAATTGCCAGAGCGGTTCTATATCAGGTGTTTTTTATATGGGTCTTAGCTACCTATATGCCAGTTTTCAGGATTTCAAACCCATTGTGCACGGTTTTAGCCTAATTTTCCCTAATACAAATAATATGAAAAAAAAATCTTTTTACGCAGTTATTTCCCTTGTTTAATATAGGTGAAATTTGTAAAATCTAAGGCC
This sequence comes from Berghia stephanieae, assembly GCF_034508935.2. NCBI lineage: Eukaryota > Metazoa > Mollusca > Gastropoda > Nudibranchia > Aeolidiidae > Berghia > Berghia stephanieae. Next base: position 138,643 of record NW_027621956.1, on the reverse strand, counting down.
TTCAACTGATACGCTATGATTGATTGCCAGAAGTTTCTATATCAGATGTTTTTTTCTATTTGTCTTGGAAAAATTTTACCCTTCAATGGGGACTGAAGAGCACTTGTTTAAAACGACAACAAAAGACGTCTGGTGATTTCATTCAATCCTCTCAGAGTAATAATGTAGCCCAAAGAGGATACTATTATTATGAAACGTACCAATATAGTCTACTTTGTCTCTTACTTTCCACGGGTGTTATCAACTTTAAACATTCCCTTTCTCTCCCCTCTGTTTTAGATTCATTTTAACACACAATTTAAGCAGGTCATTATTTATGATAAATAAAAACAAACGTAAAGTACTCACTGCAACCACTACAATATCTTTTGCACCAAACTTCTCTGAATCTTCCATCTTGCTCACACATACTTGGATTTGTAACTAGCATAGAAGAACACCACGGGTCCCCGAGAACATTTTCGCAGGAATCTCTCTCTGTATTACGAGTGAAACAAAACAAATGTCGTCATTGCCTGAAGGTTCACAATGTTATTCTTAAATGCTTTCTACAAGATCTTTGATAATAATAATTAGAATAATAATAATAATGATAATAATAATAATAATAATAATAATAATAATAATAATAATAATAATAATAATAATAATAATAATAATAAAAATGATGAAACTATATATATATATATATATAATATATATATAATATTATATATATATAATGCCTTTGACGGTAAAGTATTGACGGCTTTTTAAATGTTTTTGTTTGTTTTAAGTGCACCGGTGTACTCACTCACCCACTCACTCACTCAATCCCATGACCATGACCGGATGGTCGTCGGAGTGGGGGGGGGGGGACTTGCGAGAAGCAGAAGTTACAGTCTTCCTCCATGGCTGCCTGTTGCTAGCCCTATGTAGCAGCTTCGGGACCGACATTTCTGTCCATTATTTTATATTGTCCAGCCACACCTTACTTTGGCGCCCTCTTCTGCGCTGGCCTTCGACTGTGCCTTGTAGGACTGTCCTGCTCAGGCTGTCGTGTCGAGTATGGTGTCCAAACCAAGACAGTTTTCTACGCTTCACAGTCACTAGTAGAGGTTCTTGTGGGACTCCGAGCTTCTATGTCTTCTAGGACGTCTTCGTTTGTGCGATGCTCCTTATAAGACACGCGTAGCAGTCTTCTATAGCACTTGCTTTCAAACGCCATTATTGGCAGTTGTGCATCCATTGTAAGTGTCCAGGCTTGGCATCTGTGCAACAAGGTTGACAACACCAGTGATTTATACAGTTTGACCTTTACATTAGGAATCATGCTACTTTTCCAAATCTTTGTTAATTGAGTCTTTGCTGATGTTGCCATTTCAATTCTCAGTCGAATTTCAATTGTGCTAGTCCCATATTTTGCTTAGTGTCACACCTAGAAAATGAAATGTCGTGACCTATTTTAATTATTTTTTTCCCACGGTGATGTTGCTTTCTGCGTTGCTGTTCACCAAGATTTGTGATTTTTCGGTACTCATTCCCATTCCGTATTGCGATGCACATTCAGCTCGGCGGTCTGTTAAATCATGTAGTTCTGTACACGCCAGTAGGTCAATATCGTCCTCAAATCTTAAGTTGGACAAAGGGCGGCCGCAGATTGATATCAAGGTATGGTAACCCTACAGCACATCTTGCATGATACTTTCAAGTAATATATTAAATAGCATTGGAGATAATATGCAGCCCTGTCTGACTCTTACATAAGTATTGAAAGGAGTTCCTAATTGGTCATTTACGAGGAGTGTGATGTGTGACCTGCCATACAATGCCTCTATTGTCTGGATGAGCCCTTCTTCAAAATTATATTTGACTCTGACAAATGCCTTCATGATGTCTATACAATTAGAGTACAGCGCACGCTGGTGCTCAAGACATTTCTCTGTGAGCACCCGGCAGTTAAATATTTGCTCCGCAGTACTTCTTCCTGTTCTGAATCCGGCCTGTTGTTCTGCCAGTATTTTACGGGTGTGCATTTTAAACAAAAATGTGCTGAATTCATTCTTGCATTATTTAATTAAATTCTTTTAGCTGCTATTTTTTAAAAATTAAATACTCGCTTCTGAAAGAACCACTGTTCAACATATCGGTTCAAGAAATCAATTAATGAGGCCCGTTGGATACGCATATTACTCACAGAAATGCAGGATAGCATTGCAAGAGAAAGTATTCCTGAAGTTGTAGGTCCCCTTACCTATCCTCCACATACAGTTCCCATTTAAATCCAAGTGCCTGTTTTCATGTCTTAAGACTTAAGAGAAGCCCCAAAAGGGCAGATTTAGGCAGTGATGCCGAAGTGTAGTTACAGGCGATTCGACGCTATCGAAGTTTGCCACGCAAATTTCTCTTTGTCCCGATGAGATAACTGATGCTTTTCGATCGCACTATGTTGAAGGGAGCGGTGTCTTTGTTGACAATTAAAATGATTTCAAGGAAATAATCTAAGCTTTGTTTTTATACTGAAGTCAATTTCGTATCCATCATAGTTTTGGAAAGAAAATACGGCCTCAAGCCAGTCTAGTCTAACCACAAACAAACACACACACACACAAACACATACACATACACACACATGTATATGTGTATATTTGTGTGTGTAAGAGTGTATCCATAAATTCAAGTAAGTATCAAACTTTTCCTTTCCAGTTATCACATGAGGTAAGCTCTTGGGTCGACAAATAGCAAAATTGTCATTTGGGGTCACCGGCAGCAATACAAATAACATAGTTGCAGGAAATGTCTGAAGACTGAGTTGTTCCATAAACTTTAATTTTTGATGAAATAGATGTTACTTAGAGTTCGTGTCTGTACTCATGCTTACTATTTAGTTTCGTCATTTATTTTATTATTATTGTTATTATTATTATTATTATTATTATTATTATTATTATTATTATTATTATTATTATTATTATTATTATTATTATTATTATTATTATCATTATTATTATTATTATTATTGATATTATTATTATTATTATTATTATTATTATTATTATTATTATTATTATTATTATTATTATTATTATTATTATTATTATTATTATTATTATTATTATTATTATTATTATTATTGTTATTATTATTATTATTATTATTATTATATTATTATATTATTATTATTATTATTATTATTATTATTATTATTATTATTATTATTAGATTATTATTATGATTATTATTGATTATTATGATTATTATTATTATATTATTATTATTATTATTATTATTATTATTATTATTATTATTATTATTATTATTATTATTATTATTATTATTGGCCAATCGCCTTTCCATTTTGCAACTCCAAATATTAGTATTTAAACAAATGAAAGGACAATGATAATCTTTTGATTGCATTTTTCTACCAACATGGGAAGAATACGCGAACAGAGCACATGAAATTATTAGAAGAATATATGGATTACATGAGTATTAATTTTGGAGTTGTTTCGAATAAGTAGAGATGGGGGGTAATTTCTATTCAAGGAAAAAGTATGACTTAAAATTTGAAACTTGACTTAAAAAAAAACAACTCTCACCCAGTTTATCTCTTGAGTAGACGAATATCAGTTGTAATCCTCCCCTTTTTGAGAACTATCTAAGGACAATTTGTTTTGAAAATGCAACGGTTAAAGCACCCCCCCCCCCACGTCTTGACCTATTAATAACCTTGTAGCTAAATCCAAACGGTTACAAGATCTTCTTATAATGGAGAGAAAGGTAAAGGATGTCAACGTGGCCCAAAAATAATGGTCTTTTTTCAAGTGAACACGATATGTATATATGTGTATAATTATTACATTACATCATAATGATATGGAGTATATTCTTACCACAAAACTTGCAAGTTTTAGGACAAATATGTCTGGCTTCTAAAGGGTGATTATAACAATAATTACGATCTTTCTTTATTTTGTTCACACAGGATTTGGATGGAATTAAGTCTTGGGTATTCTTATCGCATGGAGGTGTATATTGACCTGTATATTTAAAGAATAGAAATAGAAATGAAATATCGATTAGAAGAATAAAAATGGAATTCTGTGAAAAGGTATTTAAATATGTACATTACTTTCATTTAAAATAAAATTGGGTCTATAAAGCTGATATCAAAGAGAAAATAGACACACGATATAAAACATTATTTTGACACATAATATTTATCACACAACAAGATTTACGTTCAACTATCATCTTCCTTTACAATATGGTAATTTAAAAGTAAGGCGTTGAGTTGGAAATTCAAACAAAAAGCCAAAACAAAGAAGTAATATGGAACATTTAAAATAAATGACGATTAAATGGATATTAAAACAAAGTAATTGAATTATTCATCTCCGAAATATTATAATTGGGAAATAGAATATTGAAATTTGATTGTTTCAAAATGTATTATATTATTATCAAATCATTGTTCCAATTGAGAGAAAAGACATCAAAACGCTCTAAATCATCGTCCAACGAATTATTTTATGGCAGCTACTCTATGATTTTTAAATGAGCTTGACAGCAGCATGTTATTTTAAAAATAATTGCAAATCCCAATCCATCCTTTCTTATGACCCTCGTAATAAGTATCATTTCTATTAGTTAAATGTATATTCAACATATTAGGTGTTGTTGGGCGTTAAAATGGCTTTTGTCACCTGATACCTCCACAATTTTCAATTAATACTTTCTGTTTCGTTGGTATGTTCGCTTGTTTTCTTTAAAGAAGTTTTATTATCATTTTCATAATAATCATGATTTTTATTAGCAAGATTTTATTAGCTATTATTTTAATTCAGAAGTCTTAAAAGAGGTAATATAATTAAAGAAGTATGAATTTTAAAAAAAGACAACTAAATGTGTCGATTGCGACAAAACTGGTTACGGAAGAAAAGTAGGAGGCTGATACAGGAAGGTTGATAGCTGACCCCAAAGAAATGGTTACAGAACTGTCAGCAAATTTACACCGGTCAAATCCTCATTTAAAGAAAAATCTAGACAGCTATAAAAGACCGCAATTAGAGAGATAGCAGACAATTTGGACAAGACATTTATAAACCGCCAACCTCCACATATCAATACTTAAATTTCATTGCAACACGACAAGATGGAAATTTCAATCCATTACATAACATTATTTATTATAAAGGCGTTGTCCCTTATCATTCCTCAAAAAGTATTCATTATATTTTAAACTTTAAATAACACATCAGATGTTTGTGGGTCTAAAAACGGCTTGGGCAAAAACACCATTAGTAAAAAGAAGACATTAACAACCCCCCGACATAAGTAATTCCATAGCAGGATATAGGTGACTTCAATCTATACGTTACCAATTGTCATCTATAAATAGATCTCTCTCTCTCTCTCTCTCTCTCTCTCTCTCTCTCTCTCTCTCTCTCTCTCTGTCTCTCTCTCTATCTCTTTCTCCTTTTTTTTATTTTACAGAGACTCATTCTCCCCACACTCGTGCGCGCGCACAGACACACACACACACTTAATATCAGATGGTCAGAGTTCCTCGTGGCCAATTTCATAATCATAGGTAGCCATATACACCCTTATGTTAACCAACAGTCTGACAGTCTTGAAAAGTTCATCGTTTTTTTTATTTATAAACGATCGACCACAATAAGATAATACGTAGCTGATGAAAAAGTAAACATATTAAAAAAAAAAAGAAATAACAGAAGACGATTCTGGGTGTGGAGAATCTTGGCCAAATTGGCCATTCATAAGATCATTTTGCAAATCATGTTAGCGTTGACAACCCTTTAAGTCAGAAAATCAAAGTGTCACCAGCCGTTTCCCTTAGTCGAGCCTTGCTATATTCCTTGTCGCCACCGTCATGCTCACGAGGGACGCCGTCCAGTTTATTTGGTGGATAACGGCCCTCCTTCTGTTGGTTATCTATGGGGCTTAAATAGGATACTGTTTCATCGAATTTTTAAATTGTTTCTCATTTTTAAAAATACTTGAGATATCATCGTTTTGAAAACGGTTGACAATGAGTGATAGATCAAATCACGGTTGTCAGCAATATGTTAAATGTGAATGATAGATCCAATCACGGTTGTCAGCAATATGTGAAATACGAATGATAAATCCAATTGAGGTTGAAAGGAATATGTTAAATAAGAATGATGAATCTACTCAAGGTAGACAACAGTATATTAAATAAACAAATATTTGATCCAATTACTGTTGAAATTATGTTAAATAAGAATGTAGCCAAACAAGGTTAACACCGATATATTAAATAATAGAACTAATTGCCCTTGATAACAATATGTTAAATAAGTATGATGATACGAATCAAGGTTGACTACAATATACTAATTAAGTATAATAGATCCCATTAAGGTTGTCAATAATTATAAAATGAGCTAAATAAATCCAATTAAGTTGACAACAATTTTATGAACAGTGGATAAATCTATGTTGGAAACAAGTTAAAGTTTGAAGTAGAGAATACACATAATTGTAACTTTTGTGAAACTAAAAAATAAAGTCATACTATTGTATAAAATTGGTGAATGGATTACAAGTTTTGGCGTCTTTAATGGAGCGAGAGATCAGAAATTAATGGTTATATTTCTCCTGTGATTTCCTCGAAAATGATATGAACTATACATCAATGCCAAACGCTATCAATAGGTGTTCCATTGTTTTATGCAGTTTATATTTACTATTAGGTCAACCTCCATGTTCTATCATTAAAGACTAGTATACTAATAATAACAACAACGATTGTATCTAA
>NW_027621956.1:123838-131753 GCF_034508935.2 Berghia stephanieae | reverse complement strand
TGAGTTCTAATTGGGGGTTTACTGGGCACCGAACCAATCAGTTAGTCGTGAATTGGATGATTAAGCGCTGTGGAAAGTTGTTTAGCGAAGTTACCTGGTACTGATAGAGGTTTAGTTTTTAATTTTATTTTTTTATTTTTATTTTTTTATTGGGGGGGGGGGTGGATTCCGTGGTTTTTGATTGGTTGAAGTTTGAAGTCGGCAGCACAGATACATATTAGTGGAAAGAGTGGGGTGTAGGTTTAGGTTGGTTGTTGGGGGGGGGGCGGGGGGATGGATGTTTCTAAATTGTTTCTATTAGCTGGTTGTTGAGTACAAGGGCCAATCGTCCTGCAGTCTTATATATTTGTTTGTAGTCGGTTGTTATTCTTGGGCTATTGTTGAATTATGGGGACGGATGAAGGTGGTAATGAAGGTGATTACATTAATTTTAAAGAGAACATTTGATTCATTGTAAGTAAACCTAATCCCTTGCTCCCTAAGGAGTCCAAGGGTCACCACCCACTTTCCCGCTCTCTAATCGAGCGTCATTCGCTGCTTTAACTTTTGTGCACGTTGTATTTCCCTATGCAGCATAGGGTCATTGTTTTACACTATATACTTGGTTAAGGTTTTATTTAAATTTAGAGGCAGAGTTGGAGAAAGAAAAAAAATAAAATGAAATATTTTTCGTTTTAATGAAAGATATGAAACATTTTTTTTAAAGGCAGGGGGGGGGGGTTCGTGACTGTGGGCTAAAAAGCCCAAAATATACGCTTTTAATATTATAATTATTATCTCTTCCGCCTAGGACTTGGTTGTTCCCATCTGCATCCATGAGATTCAGGACAGTCAAGGCGCCGCATTAGGCGGGTGAGGCGGGAACAGACTCCTCCGGCATGCTGCACGGCTTACACATTGCCCTGCGCCGCCTTTATCATGGACCGTTGCGCCAAGCTCGCCAAGGCCGCGTCGGGACATTTGTATTTATTTTATTTAATGATTATATTTATTTATTTGTGTTTATAACACTTACATCACGTCAGTGTTTTTGTTTAGGGTGGGAGGGGGGGGGGGGGGGGAGAGTGACTCATTATTTGATTATATTCACAAAATGACAATATATCATATTTTATTACAAAAAGAAATGTTGGTGTCAAAATATTTTGTGTTGACTTGTTTCGAACAACAATAACAAGAAATGTCACAAATTATATTGTTTCCTGTACTGAAGGAAAATGTGTCGTTCTGCATGTATATTGCTAAATCATTCTAGCACAAAGCTATGAGCAGGTTCATGTCCAAAAAAAATTGTGCCATTTATATAAAAAAAAAAAAATCTTATCTCACTGTCTTTCCATGTCCACTTCCTATATTTATCCAAAACTTTTGTCACCCCAAACATGTAAAAATACCAAATGATATATAGCATCTCTATATATTACACGATAGTGAAAGAAAAGAATTGTCTTTTTTGTCTAATAGAAATCATCTGACAAGCCACAATTTTACAGATTATTTGCATATACCTATCTATTTCTTTTATAATTGAAATAAAACCTTTTAGATCTTTAACATTTCAAGAAAAATTATATTGAATACCCGGTTATTCTTGTCATCAATTTTTCTTCGAGTCGTAATTTAAGGTAACCATTGAACACGTTGATATTGGCTAAGTAATAAATTAGTTTAATCCAGGATCGGACGGACAACTCACATCACCATCCACACTCGTGAAAGTGATTTTACTATCATAATTTGGCGATCTCATGACGTCACATGACCTGGCAATAGCTGTATTGTGAAATAATATATCGTCAACTTACTTCGCGGGGGTTGTGTGTGTGGGACCTGCGATCTCCAGTAGTCGGGAAAAGTGAGGCTTCTAATAATGACTAGGAGTTAGAGACGATTTGTTATGAGAATTCAATCTCTTGCAAGTAGCAGGGACAAACACACCTCGGAACTAGGGAATCGGTTTCGGTCGAAGACCTGCCTCACAGCAAAAACGCATAATCACTGGAGACTTTCTACTTGTCTAACATGTACCCAATGCTAATGTGGGCTAGAATAATTATACACATATATACATATCGTGTTCACTTGAAAAAAGACCATTAATTTTGGGCCACATTGACATCCTTTACCTTTCTCTCCATTATAAGAAGAGCTTGTTACCGTTTGGATTTAGCTACAAGGTTATTGCTAGGTCAAGACGTAGGGGGTGGGGGGTGGGGGGGGGGGTTCTTTAACCGTTGCATTTTCAAAACGAATTGTCCTTAGATAGTTCTCAAAACCCAATACCACAGAGCATCTAGTTGAAAGGTGTGTTGTGACGAAGCCTCCGGGCGAGTTTGCGACGGTCCACGAGTGAAGTGAAAAATTTGCTGATTTGGTCGATCGTCATAAATAATAGTGTGAGAACGATTAGAAGCTGCTGCCTTGAATTCGAGCCATTTCGGGCCCAAATTGAGGATTTCCGTAAGATCGTTATTGTTACATCTTAGTTTCACTGACGAAGAAACGGTTAAAACCTGATCTATTTGAATGAGCTCGACGGTTGACTGTGTCGAAGACTACTGTCATATCTCTGTGATGTTAATGTCTTCTTTTTACTAATGGTGTTTTTGCCCAAGCCGTTTTTAGACCCACAAACATCTGATGTGTTATTTAAGGTTTAAAATATAATGAATACTTTATGAGGAATGATAAGGGACAACGCCTTTATAATAATGATATGTAATGGATTGAAATTTCTATCTTGTCGTGTTGCAATGAAATTTAAGTATTGATAGTGGAGGTTGGCGGTTTATAAATGTCTTGTCCAAATTGTCTGCTATCTCTCTAATTGCGGTGTTCTATAGCTGTCTAGATTTTTCTTTAAATGAGGATTTTACCGGTATAGATTTGCTGACAGATCTGTAACCATTTAGTGGGGGTCAGCTATCAACCTTCCTGTATCAGCCTCCTACTTTTCTGCCGTAACCAACAAGACGACAGAATCTGGCAGACTGAGATCCAACCAGTTTTGTCGCAATTGACACATTTAGTTGTCTTTTTTTTTAATTCATACTTCTTTAATTATATTACCTCTTTTAAGTCTTCTGAATTAAAATAATAGCTAATAAAATCTTGCTAATAAAAATCATGATTATTATGAAAATGATAATAAAACTTCTCTTAAAGAAAACAAGCGAACATACCAACGAAACAGAAAGTATTACATGAATATTGTGGAGGTATCAGGTGACAAAAGCCATTTTAACGCCCAACAACACCTAATATGTTGAATATACATTTAACTAATAGAAATGATACTTATTACGAGGGTCATAAGAAAGGATGGATTGGGATTTGCAATTATTTTTAAAATAACATGCTGCTGTCAAGCTCATTTAAAAATCATAGAGTAGCTGCCATAAAATAATTCGTTGGACGATGATTTAGAGAGTTTTGATGTCTTTTCTCTCAATTGGAACAATGATTTGATAATAATATAATACATTTTGAAACAATCAAATTTCAAATTCTATTTCCCAATTATAATACTTGGGAGATAAATGATTAAATTATTTTGTTTTAATAACCATGTAATCGTCATTTATTTTAAGTGTTCCATATTACTTCTTTCGTTTGACTTTTTGTTTGAATATCCAAGTCAACGCCTTACTTTTAAATTACCATATTGTAAAGGAAGATGATAGTTGAACGTAAATCTTGTTGTGTGATAAATATTATGTGTTCAAATAATGTTTTATATCGTGTGTCTATTTTCTCTTGGATATCAGCTTTATAGACCCAATTTTATTATAAATGAAAGTAATGTACATATTTAAATACCTTTTCACGGAATTCCATTTTTATTCTTCTAATCGATATTTCATTTCTATTTCTATTCTTTAAATATACAGGTCTATATACACCTCCATGCGATAAAAATACCCAAGACTTAATTCCATCCAAATCCTGTGTGAACGAAATAAAGAAAGATCCTAATTATTGTTATAATCACCCTTTAGAAGCCAGACAGAATTGTCCTAAAACTTGCAAGTTTTGTGGTAAGAATATACTCCATATGATTTTGATGTTTTGTAATAATTATACACATCATGTGAATGAAAAACTTCGTCTAAATTTTTATATAACTTTAGCGATATTGAAATAATTCTCACCTTACGTAATTCATAATAAATAAATTTTGCTATATCTCATATGAGAACTGTCGAACCGCAATTTAAAGTCAATACCGTATATTTTGATGTCAAAGCCCATTAAGTGACTATATCAATTATAACATATTTGTCCTCTTAAAAATCATGAGCTGCCAAGAAAAAAAAGAAAGCTGGGAATAATATCAAAATGATATGATCAATCGGAACCTGTCTGTATCTCCCATCCTATATATGAAGGTCTGATACCTGAAATTTAAGATATAAAACAGAGACCAAGCCTTTCAAGCTAATACATCAGAGAGAAAAAAAAAGTTAAATACTTTAAATGAACAATTAACGAATAGAATAAACTAAAGAAAATCTCACTAGCGTGTGATCAGTTGTAAATTGCTCTACTTATCATGGAATGAAGACAGTAAAAATAACATGGGATGTTATAGATTGCCCATTACTGTTATGTAACGAGATGTATCCCTTTTGACTGTAACGTATACTGAAGAATAAAAATAAAACATTAAACTAGAGGTTCCTACACATGTCAATAAAATGGCTGGGAAGATAAGGATAGTAAATGAGACTCATAAATAATAATAATAATAATAATAATAATAATAATAATAATAATAATAATAATAATAATAATAATAATAATAACAATAATAATAATAATAATAATAATAAATGACATTTATATAGCGCTTTACCGCGTTGTCACAGACTCTAAGCGCTTTACAGTGATATTAAACAAAATATATTACAGTGAGACAATTGTGATGGAAACGTTATACGAATTCAATTTAACAACAACGAAATATGAAAATAATTTTGCAACATTATGACCTAAAAAGATAAAACTTTAGGCGAGATTTGAACGTTGTCAACGAATCCGAGCATCTCACGTGTGACGGGAGACAGTTCCAAAAATGGGGGGCCGAAAATTGAAAAGACTGTTCACCTATTTTACGCAATGGCTTAGGTTTGACAAGGATTGATCGGTCATTGCTTGACCTCAAGTTTCTATTGGGGACATATATGTTTAGAAAGTCTTTAATATAGGAGGGACTGTTCGTGCTCAGGGATTTGTAGACAACAGTACAAATCTTATAGGCAACTCTTTTTTCCACAGGAAGCCAATGTAACTCACGGAGAAGAAGAGTTGCTGACGGGTATTTTTTGTTATTGCGTACAATGAGCCTGGCTGCGTTATTTTGAGCAACCTGAAGTTTGCTAATTTTGTCTTTAGCTAAATTCGCCCAAAGGGAGTTACAATAGTCCAATTTAAATAAAACCAGGGAATTAGTTAAAAGTTCTGTTATATGCTTCGGTATTAAAATACGAATTTTGCTTATTTTTTTCATTTGTATGTACATAGATTGTATGGTGTTATTCACGTGGCTTGTCATGGAAAGATCTTTATCAATGATGACGCCAAGGTTTTTTGCTTTATTTGAAAATTCTATTGTGCTATTTCCGAGAGTAATAGGTAATTTATTTGCCTGTTTAAGGATACTCGGCCTTCCACACATTAAAATCTCAGTTTTACTATCATTTAATTTTAACTTATTGTGGTACATCCAAGATTTAATCTCATTAAAACAGCTCGTAATTCGATGTATTAAGAACTGTAAATTACTAAGAGGTGCTGAATCATATATTTGCGTATCATCTGCATAAAAATGATAACTCAGATTGAATCTGGATATCACACTAGAAAGGGGCTGCATATATACAGTAAAAAGGACAGGGCCAAGAACAGAGCCTTGTGGCACTCCAAAATCTAGTAAAACTTGTTCTGACTGAACACCATTCACCACGACAGTCTGCCATCGATCCTGTATATATGATGTAAACCATTTAAGGGCAATTACTTTTATGCCGAACGTATTTTCTAGTCTTCTTAACAAAATGTCATGGTCAATGGTGTCAAAGGCTGCTGAAAGATCTAAAAGGCATAATACATTGATATTGTTAGCACCAGCATTACATAACAAGTCATTAAAGATTTTAAGAAGCGCCGTTTCAGTACTGTAAAGTTAGCATCTCGTTGATTTCCTTCCTAACATCAGGTAATTTTATTTTGTTTTTCTTGTTTGCTGGCGGTCGGTAGAGGCAATAAGGAAACAACCCAAATCAAACGACGTGTCGGCTCACTCTCTCTCTCTCACTCTCTGTCTCTCTCTCTCTCTCTTTCTCGCTCTCTCTCTTTCTCTCTCTCTTTCTCTCTCTCTCTCTCTCTCTCTCTCTCTCTCTCTCTTAATCTCTCTCTGTCTTTCTCTATTTCCCTAATTCTCTCAATCGATCTCTTTCTCTTCTCCATCTCTTTCTCTTCTCTATCTCTATCTCTCGCTCTCTCTCTCTCTCTCCCTCTCCATCTCTCTCTCTCTAACTCTCATCCCTTACACACCACACAGACAAACACACACACACACACACACACATATATATATATATATATATATATATATATATATATATATATATATATATATATATATATGTCATGTTCACTTGCTTTGTGTTGTTCCCTAATTTATGAGTCACAATTACTCCCTTTATCTTTCTTCCCAGTGTAAGAAGAGTTTGCAATCCTTTGGATTTTACTACAATATTATTTCTAGGTCAAGACGTGGGGCGGGGGGGGCGGGGGTGTTCATAAAAATGTTTCATTTTCAAAACAAATCCTCTTAGCTAGTTCTCAGGAGGTTTACAACTGATAGTCGTTTACTTCAAGGGATATACTTGGTTTTAGTTTTTTTTAAACTCCGATTTCAAATTATAAGTCATTCTTTATCCTTAAATAGAATTTACCCTCCATGCTCTACTTACCAAAATTAATACTTAACTAACTCAAAAGTTGATCTAATTATTCCATGTTTGGCTGTCCGCGTATTCTTCCCATATTGGTAGAAAATGCAATCGAAATATTATCATTGTACTTTGCTTTTAAAAAATACGACTGATTGGAGTTGGAAAATTGAAGGGCAATTTTCAAATAATAATAATATAGTAATAATAATAATAATAATAATAATAATAATAATAATAATAATAATAATAATAATAATAATAATAATAATAATAATAATAATAATAAAAATAATAATAATAATAATAATAATAAAATGAATGACGAAACTAAATAATAAGCATGAGTACAAATACAAACTCTAAGTAACATCTATATCATAAAAAAAGAAAGCTTATGGAACAACTCAGTCTTCAGACATTTCCTGCAACTATGTTATTTGTATTGCTGCCGGTGACCTCAAATGACAGTTTTACTATTTGTCGACCCAAGAGATTACCTCATGTGATAGCTGGAGAGGAAAAGTTTGATACTTACTTGAATGTATGGATACACTCACATACACACACACATATATACACAAATAGATATGTGTATGTTTGTGTGTGTGTGTGTGATGTTTGTGTGTGATGTTTGTGTATGTGGTTAGATATACGAATGTTTTGTCTTCGTTTTTTATTACCAAAACTATAATGGATACGGACGTGACAAAAGTTAGATTTTTTTTATTTTACGTTAATCATTTTAATTATCAGCAAAGACACCGCTCCCTTCAACACAGTGCGATCGAAAAGCATCAGTTATCGAATCGGGACAAAGAGAAATTTGCGAGGCAATCTTCGACACCGTCGAATCACCTGTAACTTCACCTCGGCATCACTGCTTAAATCTGCCGTTTTGGGGATTTCAGTTATGTCGTATGACAGCAAAACAACCACTTGGATTTAAATAGAAACTG
>NW_027621956.1:101338-116338 GCF_034508935.2 Berghia stephanieae | reverse complement strand
AACTAGTATCATTGAGCATTACTGGTAGTCAAATAAAGATTGTAAATGGTGGAAATGTCAGGAATTTAGGTGCATATGTAGATTCACGATTGTGTATGGACGCTCATGTTAGTAAATTTGCTTTGATTTGTCATCTTCATCTTCATAAAATTTATAGAATTAGACATCTTTTGGATAATGAGACTGTCAAAACATTAATGACATCATTTGTACTTAACAGAATAGACTACTGTACCGCTCTGTTACAATCCTCACCAAAATATATAATTAGACAGCTTCAGGAAGTGGAAAATAGAGCTGCTAGAATGGTGACTGGTTGTGGGGTGAAAGAGCATGTAACGCTGATTTTAATATCTTTGCATTGGCTCCCTGTCTACAGCCGAATTATGTTCAAAATTATATGCTATGCTTTTAAATGTTTTTAATAAGACAGCTCCTGTATACCTACAAAACATGGTTAATCTCTATGTGCCGGAGAGAGAACTTAGATCCAGTGGTCAAGATCTGTTCCAGGTTCCTCGCTGTAGATCGTCTTTTAGTGAGAGATCGTTTAGTCAGTTGGCACCCGTCTTATGGAACCAACTGCCTTCATCCCTCAAAAAATGTCAGACATTTGAAAACTTTAAAAAGAAACTTAAAACACATCTCTTCAGAAAATCATTTGATGTTTAACATTTCTATTAGGCCTACATATTATAGATATCCGAAATTTTCATCTTGTAGCACAGTGCGAGGTAATTAAATTACAAATTGATTAATGCTATTACAATATGACAGGTTTTATCCTTAAATTATCAATTTATTGTTGTGTTTTCTTTGCATTGTAAAACGCCTCTGAGCACATTGTGGATCTAGGCTCTATATAAATTCATTCATTCATTCATACTCACATTCTCTCACCTTACTTAGGTGTAAAATTAGTACCTGGCTTTTAACAGCGTTGTCTCCTTCCGAACATTTCTTTAATTACCGCCTTACAGGCGTCATGTCCCGTCCTACGTGATACATGTTGCTATTGGAGAGGGACCCCTTGTAAAGCGCTTTGAGAACATTTAGTGGATATTGCACTATATAAAAGCTCAATTTTTAAAACAAAATTGTACTTTTAGTAGTAGTAGTAGTAGTAGTAGTAGTAGTAGTAGTAGTAGTAGTAGTAGTAGTAGTAGTAGTAGTAGTAGTAGTAGTAGTAGTAGTAGTAGTAGTAGTAGTGGTAGTAGTAGTAGTAGTAGTAGTATTAGTAGTAGTAGTAGTAGTAGTAGTAGTAGTAGTAGTAGTAGTAGTAGTAGTAGTAGTAGTAGTAGTAGTAGTAGTAGTAGATGTAATTGAAGTAGTGGTCGTATAAGAAATAGTTGTTGTGGTGTTAATTTTTGTGATATTAGAAGTAGCAGCATGATCAGTAGAATACAAGAAACTGTTAGACGTTTAATGTTTCAACTTCATTACTTGATTGATAAAGGTGCTCCGGTAAATCCCTGTTTATATTTGTGACCCACCGTATCAAAGCGGTATTATGTCGGGATCCACTCGGTAAGGGAAATTGAATTCATAGCAACAAATATCCAACTTGGGTTTAATTTCTGTACGTTCTGGTGGAGTATAAAGACTATTTCTTTCATTGCAAAAACTTCTAAGGTCCAATGTATCAGCAATCTAACTCTAAATTCACTTTTTGGGGTCTGAATCATCCCGACATAATGCCGTTTTGAGACGGAAGGTCACATTTATTCTTAATGAAACCAAGATTGAACACAGTACCAATACGATAGTGGCATATCTATTATTTTGTTTATGTAATTTTGTCTTCACGACGAGGGAGGGTCATAATGTTTTCCAATAACTTTATCATTTTTAAAATATACTTTTATCTAGCACAAAATGCCGCATGCTATGACAGAATTGGAAAACCGGCTTGTTTAAAGAAGATGAAAGAATTACAATACCAGTCACCATGCGACTGTCTTCAAAATTTTAATCTACGAGTTAGTTGCCGTGAAACTTGTCAAGTGTGTGGTGAGTTCATTTCGTAAAATAATTAAACTTAGCAGACACGACGTCTTCTAATAATACAACTTCTGATATTGATTCTATTTGCATTACTATTGCTGTATTACTACACCTTTATTCTTCTATCTTCTTCTTTCTTCTTCTTCTTCTTCTTCTTCTTCTTCTTCTTCTTCTTCTTCTTCTTCTTCTTCTTTTCTTCTTCTTCTTCTTTCTTCTTCTTCTTCTTCTTCTTCTTCTTCTTCTTCTTCTTCTTCTTCTCTTCTTCTTCTTCTTCTTCTTCTTCTTCTTTCTTCTTCTTCTTCTTCTTCTTCTTCTTCTTCTTCTTCTTCTTTCTTCTCTTCTTCTTCTTCTTCTTCTTCTTCTTCTTCTCTCTTCTCTTCTTCTTCTTCTTCTTCTTCTTCTTCTTCTTCTTCTTCTTCTTCTTCTTCTTCTTCTTCTTCTTCTTCTTCTTCTTCTTCTTCTTCTTCTTCTTCTTCTTCTTCTTCTTCTTCTTCTTCTTCTTCTTCTTCTTCTTCTTCTTCTTCTTCTTCTTTCTTTCTTCTTCTTCTTCTTCTCTTCTTCTTTCTTCTTCTTCTTCTTCTTCTTCTTCTTTCTTCTTCTTCTTCTTCTTTCTTCTTCTTCTTCTTCTTCTTCTTCTTCTTCTTCTTCTTCTTCTTCTTCTTCTTCTTCTTCTTCTTCTTCTTCTTCTTCTCTTCTTCTTCTTCTTCTTCTTCTTCTTCTTCTTCTTCTTCTTCTTCTTCTTCTTCTTCTTCTTCTTCTTCTTCTTCTTCTTCTTCTTCTTCTTCTTCTTCTTCTTCTTCTTCTCTTCTTCTTCTTCTTTCTTCTTCTTCTTCTTCTTCATCTCTTCTTCTTCTTCTTCATCTTCTTTTTTAACTACTACTATTAAACTATTACTATTACAACTACTACTACTACTACTACTACTACTACTACTACTACTACTACTACACTACTACTAATACTACTACTACTACTAACTACTACTACTACTACTACTACTACTACTACTACTACTCTACTACTACTACTACTACTACTACTACTACTACTACTACTACTACTACTACTACTTACTACTACTACTACTACTACTACTACTACTACTACTTACTACTACTACTACTACTACTACTACTACTACTACTACTACTACTACTACTACTAACTACTACTAGTAGTAGTAGTAGTAGTAGTAGTAGTAGTAGTAGTAGTAGTAGTAGTAGTAGTAGTAGTCCCATCAGAAAGTGAAAGTGAATGAAACTTTTTTTTACGATTGTCATCGTAAGTTTTTAGATTCACGGTTATGGTGGTTCGTAAATTCATAAAAGACATTTTTTTTTGTCTGCAGCAACATCAAACGCCTTCTTATTGTTAAAGACCATGAACTCAACTTGCGTAATAGCGGTCATGCCTATTCATAAAACAATGCACATCGCTAATCAAACAAATATAAACAAACAAATCTTAGACTGAATCAACACCATCAATTAAATGGAATTTAAAAAATGGAAACTCACAGCTGAGGTTACAGAAACACAGAAAACAAACAGCAACAAAATGCCATTATCTGTATTATTTTTAATTTCTACCCTTCAATCAGTAAAACCCTACTTCTCAAACCACTACAATTTCCGAAATCATATTAAAACATCACCGAAGAAGAATCCCACATCAGCCTGCACTAGATGAACACATCGGTGTGTAACAATGGAGTAGCATCAACAAAAAATTCCACCAACTTTGATGTCATCACGGGAATCTACGATTGAGCAGGAACATGTTAGCTCGTCGAACTATATCTACTTTTCCATCTACAACGTCCTAAGGCGGGGGAGCGACACTAAAGGGTCATATTTGTATTTTATGAAATATCCTAAACTTCTATGCACAGTCATAATGTATATGATTGGGAAGGATGATTGCATTTTTTTTTCGAAAAAAGTTGCCCGTTGCTATGGAAACGACGCGGTATTGGAAATTAAACAACATATCTTAAAAAGTCAAAGGCTTTTTCGTGTATCAACCCATTGCCATAATATTTTGGCCAGAGGTAGAAAAAAAAGGAAAATAATGAGGCTAAAGTTATTATTCAATTATTCCCCTTCAAAGAAGTTACATAATTTCAAATTACTCATAAATAATTTTTTTTTCAAAAATCCGGCTCTTTGAGGACTTGCATATTTGTATGACACTCATTTGTAGAAAGTTTGAAGAAGATAGGTTGAAAACTGAGGGAAGAGATGGTTTTTTTGTGACGAAAATTGCAGTTTTGAGAAAAAACGCATTTAAATGTCAAAATAAACGAGTTTAGTGAAAAACTTCCCTCTCACTCATTATCATTATCATTATTATTATTATTATTATTATTATTATTATTATTATTATTATTATTATTATTATTATTATTATTATTATTATTATTAATCATCAGTGTGAGGACGATATCTTTTCTTGCTGTTGCGATCTTCATCATAATTGAAGAATACGGATATAATTTTACGCTTTTCGTTTATTATTTGCCTTCTTTTCATACCAACTCTTATACATATTTATATTATCTTGACAGAATATGAAATAAATTAATGCCTGTCATTTATCAAATTGTTTATTCTTTTCTTTACAATAGAGTTTAAAACAAGTGAGGTTCAAGTAGACTTTTGTTTCGATAGGATTGGCGAAAAGGAATGTAAAGCTCTGAAACAAAGAAATTCCTTACTTTGTTTTGGAACATTATACTTCAAGTACATTTGTCCTAAAACGTGTGGATCTTGCAGTAAGTCATTTGAAATGTACATCATCATCATCATCATCATCATCATCATCATCATCATCATCATCATCATCATCATCATCATCATCATCATAATCATCATCACCATCATCATCATCATTATCATCATCCCCATCATCATTATCATCCTCATTGTCGTTCGTCATCATCGAGGACAGCAGCAACAAGACCATCCTTATCTATATTATCAAATCGTAGCTTCATTTTGTGATTTTTCAAAACACATCCCCCCCCCCCCCGTTAAATCATCAGTTGGGATAAAATTAGTCTTTAAAGGAATTACTAAGATCGCATTGACAATAGAATGTGATATATTGAACTAAACAGCTATTAATGGACTTAATTTATTAATCCTGTAAAAGGCATCACGAATTGTTAGATACAATCGTTGTTGTTATATTAGTATACTAGTCTTTAATGATAGAACATGGAGGTTGACCTAATAGTAAATATAAACTGCATAAAACAACTGGAACACCTATTGATAGCGTTTGCATTGATGTAAAGTTCATATCATTTTCGAGAATCACAGGAGAAATATAACCACTAATTTCTGATCTCTCGCTCCATTAACAACGCCATAACTCGTAATCCACTCACCAATTTTATACAATAGTATGACTTTATTTTTTAGTTTCACAAAAGTACAATTATGTCTATTCTCCATACTTCAAATTTTATAACTTGTTTCCAACATCGATGTGATCCACTGTTCATAAATTGTTGTCAACCTTAATTCGATTTATTTTGCTCATTTTATAATTATTGACAACCTTAATGGGATCTATTATACTTAACTAGTATATTGTAGTCAACCTTGATTGGTATCATCATACTTATTTAACATATTGTTATCAAGGGCAATTGGTTCTATTATTTAATATATCGGTGTTAACCTTGTTTGGCTACATTCTTATTTAACATATATTAATTTCAATAGTAATTGGATCAAATATTTTCATTTAATTTACTGTTGTCTACCTTGAGTATATTCATCATTCTAATTTAACATATTGCGTTCAACCTCAATTGGATTTATCATTCGTATTTCACATATTGCTGACAACCGTGATTTGATCTATCATTCACATTTAACATATTGCTGACAACCGTGATTAGATCTATCATTCATTGTCAACCGTTTTCAAAACGATGATATCTCAAGTATTTTTAAAAAATAAGAAACAATTTAGAAATTCGATGAAACAGTATCCTCTTTAAGCCCCACAGTTAACCAACAGATGGAGAGCCGTTATCCGCCAAATAAATGGGACGGCGTCCTCGTGAGCATGACGGTGGCGACAAGGAATATAGCAAGGCTCGACTAAGGGAAACGGCTGGTGACACTTTGATTTTCTGACTTAAAGGGTTGTCGACGCTAACATGATTTGCAAAATGATCTTATGAATGGCCAATTTGGCCAATATTCTCCACACCCAGAATCGTCTTCTGCTATTTCTTTTTTTTTTTTTAATATGTTTACTTTTTTCATCAGCTACGTATTATCTTATTGTGGTCGATCGTTTATAAATAAAAAAAAACGATGAACTTTTCAAGACTGTCAGACTGTTGGTTAACATAAAGGTGTATATGGCTACCTATGATCATGAAAATGGCCACGAGGAACTCTGTCCATCTGATATTAAGTGTGTGTGTCTGTGCTCGCGCGCGAGTGTGGGGAGAATGAGAGAGAGAGAGAGAGATAGAGAGAGAGAGACAGAGAGAGAGTGACAGAGAGAGAGAGACAGAGAAAGAGAGAGAGAGAGAGAGAGAGAGAGTGAGAGAGAGAGAGAGAGAGAGAGATCTACTTATAGATGACAATTGGTAACGTATAGATCGAAGTCACCTATATCCTGCTATGGAATTACGTGTGTCGGGGTGGGAGGGGGGGGGGGAGGGGGGGTAGGTTGCGTATGCGCGTGGGTAATACGAGTGGGATGCATAATGAGATGGGTGCAATGTCAGAAGATGGGACATTTTGAATTTGATGAGTTATTATCAAGATATCGAAAAAAAAAAAAAACAGTTTTTTTGTAAAACAAAACAGTTTGTTGTAAAAAAAAACAAACAAAACAATTACAGTCCATCCTATATAATGATAAACTTAATTAGTATGAATTTAATTAGTCAGGTTTATTATCAAACATTTTCAACATGTTGTTATTGGCAGTAGCAGTAGAATGGCTTTGTGTCATTTACTTCCTCTGTATCATCCGTTATCTATGGATTTCTTAATATTTTAAATTTTTAGTTTTTGTTTTATTTTGTTCATGTTTTTTAAAATGTTTTTTTGAAACACTGAAATTTTGAAAAGAGAGGATTATTAATGTTGTATGAGGAGTTCGTGTAGGATGAGGGGTTAATTGGGTAGTTAAGGGATATACTGGGTTGGCAGTTTGTAATTATAATACTATTAAGTAGCGGATGAATGTAGGTACTGTCCGATGTAGAATGGGAGTGGGGGGGGGGGGTAATTATGATGTTCTAATTGGTGGTTTACTGGGCACCGAACCAATCAGTTAGTCGTGAATTGGATGATTAAGCGCTGTGGAAAGTTGTTTAGCGAAGTTTACCTGGTACTGATAGAGGTTTATTTTTTTTATTTTTTTTTTTTTTTTTTTATTGGGGAGGGGGGGTGGATTCCGTGGTTTTTGATTGGTGGAAGTTTGAAGTCGGCAGCACAGATACATATTAGTGGAAAGAGTGGGGTGTAGGTTTAGGTTGGTTGTTGGGGGGGGGGGTGGGGTGGGGGGGGGGATGGATGTTTCTAAATTGTTTCTATTAGCTGGTTGCTGAGTACAAGGGCCAATCGTCCTGCAGTCTTATATATTTGTGTGTAGTCGGTTGTTATTCTTGGGCTATTGTTGAATTATGGGGACGGATGAAGGTGGTAATGAAGGTGATTACATTTTAAAGAGAACATTTGATTCATTGTTAGTAAACCTAATCCCTTGCTCCCTAAGGAGTCCAATGGTCACCACCCACTTTCCCACTCTCTAATCGAGCGTCATTCTCAGCTTTAACTATTGTGCAGGTGGTATTTCCCTATGCACCATAGGGTCATTGTTTTACACTATATACTTGGTTAAGAATTTTATCTAAATTTAGAGGCAGGGTTGGAGAAAGAAAAAAAATAAAATGAAATATTTTTCGTTTAACTGAAAGATATGAATTTTTTTTTTAAGGCAGGGGGCTCGTGACTGTGGGCTAAAAAGCACAAAATATACGCTTTTAATATTATAATTAATATATCTTCCGACTCGGACTTGGTTGATCCCATCTGCATCCATGAGATTCAGGCACAGTCAAGGCGCCGCTTTAGGCGTGGTGGCGGGACCAGACCCCTCCGGCATGCTGCGCGGCTTACACATTGCCCTGCGCGGCCTTTATCATGGACCGTTGCGCCAAGCTCGCCGAGTCGGAAGAACTTTCGTTTATTTAATGATTATATTTATTTATTTGTGTTTATAACACGTACATCACGTCAGTGTTTTTGTTTAGGGTGGGGGGGGGGGAGTGACGCATTATTTGATTACAGTTACAAAATGACACTATATCATATTTTATTAAAAAAGAAATGTTGGTGTCAAAATATTTTGTGTTGACTTGTTTGGAACAACAATAACAAGAAATGTCACAAATAATATTGTTTCCTGTACTGAAGGAAAATGTGTCGTTCTGTATGTATATTGCTACATCTTTCTAGAGCAAAGCTATGAGCAGGTTCTTGTCCCCCAAAAAATTGTCCCATTTATAAAAAAAAATAAATCTTATCTCACTGTCTTTCCATGTCCACTTCCTACATTTATCCAAAACTTTTGTCACCCCAAACATATAAAAATACCAAATGATATATAGCATCTCTATATATTACACGATAGTGAAAGAAAAGAATTGTATTTTTTGTCTAGTAGAAATCATCTGACAAGCCACAATTTTACAGATTATTTGCATATACCTATATATTTCTTATATAATTGAAATAAAACCTTTTAGATCTTTAACATTTCAAGAAAAATTATATTGAATACCCGGTTATTCTTGTCATCAATTTTTCTTCGAGTCGTAATTTAAGGTAACCATTGAACACGTTGATATTGGCTAAGTAATAAATTTGTTTAATCCAGGATCGGACGGACAACTCACATCACTATCCACACTCGTGAAAGTGATTTTACTATCATAATTTGGCGATCTCATGACCTTACATGACCTAGCAATAGCTGTATTGTGAAATAATATATCGTCAACTTACTTCGCGGGGGTTGTGTGTGTGGGACCTGCGATCTCCAGTAGTCGGGAAAAGTGAAGGTTCTAATAATGACTAGGAGTTAGAGACGATTTGTTATGAGAATTCAATCCCTTGCAAGTAGCAGGGACAAACACACCTCGGAACTAGGGAATCGGTTTCGGTCGAAGACCTGCCTCACAGCAAAAAACGCATAATCACTGGAGACTTTCTACTTGTCTAACATGTACCCAATGCTAATGTGGGCTAGAATAATTATACACATATATACATATCGTGTTCACTTGAAAAAAGACCATTAATTTTGGGCCACATTTACATCCTTTACCTTTTTGTCTCATTATAAGAAGAGCTTGTAACCGTTTGAATTTAGCTACAAGGTTATTGCTAGGTCAAGACGTGAGGGGGGGGCGTCCTTTAACCGTTGCATTTTCAAAACGAATTGTCCTTAGATAGTTCTCAAAACCCGATACCACAGAGCATCTAGTTGAAAGGTGTGTTGTGACGAAGCCTCCGGGCGAGTTTGCGACGGTCCACGAGTGAAGTGAAAAATTTGCTGATTTGGTCGATCGTCATAACATAATAGTGTGAGGACGATTAGAAGCTGCTGCCTTGAATTCGAGCCAATTCGGTCCCAAATTGAGGATTTCCGTAAGATCTTTATTGCTACATCTTAGTTTCACTGACAAAGAAACGATTAAAACCTGATCTATTTGAATGAGCTCGACGGTTGACTGTGTCGAAGACTACTGTCATATCTCTGTGATGTTAATGTCTTCTTTTTACTAATGGTGTTTTTGCCCAAGCCGTTTTTAGACCCACAAACATCTGATGTGTTATTTAAAGTTTAAAATATAATGAATACTTTTTGAGGAATGATAAGGGACAACGCCTTTATAATACTGTTATGTAATGGATTGAAATTTCCATCTTGTCGTGTTGCAATGACAGTTAAGTATTGATATGTTGAGGTTGGCGGTTTATAAATGTCTTGTCCAAATTGTCTGCTATCTCTCTAATTGCGGTGTTCTATAGCTGTCTAGATTTTTCTTTAAATGAGGATTTGACCGGTATAGATTTGCTGACAGATCTGTAACCATTTAGTTGGGGTCAGCTATCAACCTTCCTGTATCAGCCTCCTAATTTTCTGCCGTAACCAACAAGACGACAGTATCTGGCAGACTGAGATCCAACCAGTTTTGTCGCAATCGACACATTTAGTTGTCTTTTTTAAAATTCATACTTCTTTAATTATATTACCTCTTTTAAGTCTTCTGAATTAAAATAATAGCTAATAAAATCTTGCTAATAAAAATCATGATTATTATGAAAATGATAATAAAACTTCTTTTAAAGAAAACAAGCGAACATACCAACGAAACATAAAGTATTAAATGAAAATTGTGGAGGTATCAGGTGACAAAAGCCATTTTAACGCCCAACTACACCTAATATGTTGAATATACATTTAACTAATAGAAATGACACTTATTACGAGGGTCATAAGAAAGGATGGATTGGGATTTGCAATTATTTTTAAAATAACATGCTGCTGTCAAGCTCATTTAAAAATCATAGAGTAGCTGCCATAAAATAATTCGTTTGACGATGATTTAGAGCGTTTTGATGTCTTTTCTCTCAATTGGAACACTGATTTAATAATAGTATAGTATATATTGAAACAATCAAATTTCAAATTCTATTTCCCAATTATAATACTTGGGAGATAAATGATTAAATTATTTTGTTTTAATAACCATGTAATCGTCATTTATTTTAAGTGTTCCATATTGTTTCTTTATTTCGGCTTTTAGTTTGACTATCCAATCAACGCCTTACTTTTAAATTACTAAATTGTAAAGGAAGATGATAGTTGAACGTAAATCTTGTTGTGTGATAAATATTATGTGTTCAAATAATGTTTTCTATCGTGTGTCTATTTTCTCTTGGATATCAGCTTTATAGACCCAATTTTATTATAAATGAAAGTAATGTACATATTTAAATACCTTTTCACGGAATTCCATTTTTATTCTTCTAATCGATATTTCATTTCTATTTCTATTCTTTAAATATACAGGTCTATATACACCTCCATGCGATAAAAATACCCAAGACTTAATTCCATCCAAATCCTGTGTGAACAAAATAAAGAAAGATCATAATTATTGTTATAATCACCCTTTAGAAGCCAGACAGAATTGTCCTAAAACTTGCAAGTTTTGTGGTAAGAATATACTCCATATGATTCTGATGTTTTGTAATAATTATACACATCATGTGACTGAAAAACTGCGTCTAAATTTTTATATAACTTTAGCGATATTGAAATAATTCTCACCTTACGTAATTCATAATAAATAAATTTTGCTATATCTCATATGAGAACTGTCGAACCGCAATTTAAAGTCAATACCGTATATTTTGATGTCAAAGCCCATTAAGTGACAAAATCAATTATAACATATTTGTCCTCTTAAAAATCATGAGCTGCCAAGAAAAAAAAGAAAGCTGGGAATAATATCAAAATGATATGATCAATCGGAACCTGTCTGTATCTCCCATCCTATATATGAAGGTCTGATACCTGAAATTTAAGATATAAAACAGAGACCAAGCCTTTCAAGCTAATACATCAGAGAGAAAAAAAAAGTTAAATACTTCAAATTAACAATTAACGATTAGAATAAACTAAAGAAAATCTCACTAGCGTGTGATCAGTTGTAAATTGCTCTACTTATCATGGAATGAAGACAGTAAAAATAACATGGGATGTCATAGATTGCCCATTACTGTTATGTAACGAGATGTATCCCTTTTGTCTGTAACGTATACTGAAGAATAAAAATAAAACATTAAAGTAGAGGTGCATACAGACGTCAATAAAATGGCTGGAAAGATAAGGAGAGTAACTGAGACTCATAAATAATAATAATTATAATAATAATAATAATAATAATAATAATAATAATAATAATAATAATAATAATAATAATAATAATAATAATAATAATAATAATAATATTAATAATAATAATAATAATAATAATAAATGGCATTTATATAGCGCTTTACCCCGTTGTCACAGACTCTCTAAGCGCTTTACAGTGATATTAAACAAAACATATTACAGTGAGACAAGTGTGAAGGAAACGTGATACGAATTCAATTTAACAACAACGAAATATGAAAATAATTTTGCAACATTATGACGTAAAAAGATAAAACTTTAGGCGAGATTTGAACGTTGTCAACGAATCCGAGCATCTCACGTTTGACGGGAGACAGTTCCGAAAATGGGGGGCCGAAAATTGAAAAGACTGTTCACCTATTTTACGCAATGGCTTAGGTTTGACAAGGATTGATCGGTCATTGCTTGACCTCAAGTTTCTATTGGGGACATATATGTTTAGAAAGTCTTTAATATAGGAGGGACTGTTCGTGCTCAGGGATTTGTAGACAACAGTACAAATCTTATAGGCAACTCTTTTTTCCACAGGAAGCCAATGTAACTCACGGAGAAGAAGAGTTGCTGACGGGTATTTTTTGTTATTGCGTACAATGAGCCTGGCTGCGTTATTTTGAGCAATCTGAAGTTTGCTAATTTTGTCTTTAGCTAAATTCTCCCAAAGGGAGTTACAATAGTCCAATTTAGATAAAACCAGGGAATTAATTGAAAGTTCTGTTATATGCTTCGGTATTAAATTACGAATTTTGCTTATTTTTTTCATTTCTATGTACATAGATTGTATGGTGTTATTCACATGGCTTGTCATGGAAAGATTTTTATCAATGATGACGCCAAGGTTTTTTGCTTTATTTGAAAATTCTATTGTGCTATTTCCGAGAGTAATAGGTAATTTATTTGCCTGTTTAAGGATACTCGGCCTTTCACACATTAAAATCTCAGTTTTACTATCATTTAATTTTAACTTATTGTGGTACATCCAAGATTTAATCTCATTAAACAGCTCGTAATTCGATGTATTAAGAACTGTAAATTACTAAGAGGTGCTGAATCATATATTTGCGTATCATCTGCATAAAAATGATAACTCAGATTGAATCTGGATATCACACTAGAAAGGGGCTGCATATATACAGTAAAAAGGACAGGGCCAAGAACAGAGCCTTGTGGCACTCCAAAATTTAGTAAAACTTGTTCTGACTGAACACCATTCACCACGACAGTCTGCCATCGATCCTGTAAATATGATGTAAACCATTTAAGGGCAATTCCTTTTATGCCGAACGTATTTTCTAGTCATCTTAACAAAATGTCATGGTCAATGGTGTCAAAGGCTGCTGAAAGATCTAAAAGGCATAATACATTGATATTGTTAGCATCAGCATTACATAACAAGTCATTAAAGATTTTAAGAAGCGCCGTTTCAGTACTGTGTTGATGTTTGTAGGCTGACTGAAAGGGTTGTTCCAAACTGTTGTTCTTAAGATGAGATGTTAATTGTGTAAGAACTACCTTCTCCAAAAGTTTTGACAAAAAAGGTAAATTTGATACAGGACGATAATTGTTTAATATATTGTGGTCCAGTGATGGTTTCTTCAGAAGTGGTTTGACGAGAGCACTTTTAAAGCACGATGGAACTTCGCCAGTCAGTATGGATGTATTTATGATTGATGTAATGGATGGTAATAATGTATTGATGGAGCTGGCCAAAAGCTGTGCTGGTAGGGGATCAAGGTCGCAGGATTTAAAGGGGGCTTTTTATCAACTCGTTTATGAAACTAGGTGAAACTGGTTGGAACTTGTCTAAAGGGGTACCACAGAATGTATGTGTATCTATAAATGGTTCATGCCGATCTAGTTCTGAACGAATGTTATGGATTTTGTCTTTAAAAAAGTTGACAAATGTGTTTGGCAAGTCTCTTTGATTGGTTGTAGATGGTAATGAAGTGCATCTTTCACGTCCAAGTAGATCATTGCAGATGTTAAATAATTGTTTACAAGATTTAGAAGTTTCGAATTTTGAAAGAAAATACGTGGTCTTTGCCTTTTTTATTGTTGTCTTCCAGGCACGAAATGCGTTCTTGAACATTTCACGATGAATCGTAAGGCCTGATGTTTTCATCAGTCTCTCTGCTCTCCGACACTTCGTTTTAGCTTGTTTAACGTCCGACGTATACCACGGAGCATACTTGCGGTTGGTGACGGTCCTTGTTTGGAATGGCGCATGTTTGTCAAGCGTTTCGATGAGACAACTATTCCACTGGTCTGGAGAAATCATTGAATTTTTAGAAAGTTTTGTTTCTAAATCGCCTCTGAAATTGTCCAAATCAATGCCTTTAATGTTTCTGGTTGATGTGTTGGTGGTTTCTTGGCATGGTTTTGAAACGTCAAGATTGAAAGAAATGAGGGAGTGATCCGAAAAGGGGAGACAATCGACGGTGGCGTTGGTTTTTTGGAACTCTGAATTTTCTACAATTACCCACTCTAAAATATGACCAGCAGAGTGGGTTGGCGTTGTTACGATCTGGCACATGTTGTTCTCCGATAGTGACTCGTGCAATCTAGCCGTGTCTGTGACGTTGCCGAAGTGAAAATTAAAGTCGCCGAGTATAATTGAATGGCCAGGACGCGTGTGTTGCAAAGTTAGCATCTCGTTGATTTCCTTCCTAACATCAGGTAATTTTATTTTGTTTTCCTTGTTTGCTGGCGGTCGGTAGATGCAGTTGAAGTTGTATCTTGTATTCTGGAGGGATAATCTAAGATCAATGGCCTCCATCGTTTTGCAGCGCATTTCGAGGATTTTCCACATGTTTTGATAATTTTGTTTTATAAAATACGCCAATGCCACCCCCTGGGTGATTTTTCCTTGGATACGATCTAAATTGGTACCCAGGGGGTGTCATAGCTTTTTCAACTGGGTGGTCTCCAGACTGTGAGAGCCATGTCTCTACTATAAATAGTATGTCGAAGTTCTTCTCCGTTAATAAA
>NW_027621956.1:79311-99311 GCF_034508935.2 Berghia stephanieae | reverse complement strand
CTAACCACCCAATCAATCGCTCTCTCACCCCCATCCCCATTTTAAAGACCTTTTGGCAGTTACTTTTACAATATATACACATACACAGAGATACGCACACGGACACACATACACAAACATATACACATCCTCTCCATTCTCTCTCTCTCTCATTATTTCTCTCTTCCCCCCCCCCTCTCTCCACATTTGACAAAATGTGATATTTTGTAAAATTACATATTTGTTTGTGTTTTTGTTTACTGTCTCCTGACGAAGGCCAAGGGCCGAAACGTTGTTTGTTTTGTGTTGTTCCCTTATATATGAGTCACATCTACTCACTTTATATTTTTATCTCCAATTAATTATATTATTATTATTATTATTAATTATTATTATTATTATTATTATTATTATTATTATTTATTAATTATTTTATTATTATTTTTATTATTATTTTATTATTATTATATTATTATTATTATTATTATTATTATTATTATTATTATTATTATTATATTATTATTATTATTATTATTATTATTATTATTATTATTATTATTATTATTATTATTATTATTATTATTATTATTATTATTATTATTATTATTATTATTATTATATATTATTATTATTATTATTATTATTATTATTATTATTATATGGCCAATTGCCTTTCCATTTTGCAACTCCAAAATTAGTATTGAAACAAATGAAAGGACAATGATAATCTTTGATTGCATTTTTCTACCAACATGGGAAGAATACGCGGACAGAGAAACATGAAATTATTAGAAGAATATATGGATTACATGAGTATTCATTTTGGAGTTTTTTCGAATAAGTAGAGATGGGGGGTAATTTCTATTCAAGGAAAAAGTATGACTTAAAATTTGAAACTTGACTTAAAAAAAAACAACTCTCACCAAGTTTACCTCTTGAGTAGACGAATATCAGTTGTAATCCTCCCTTTTTGGGAACTATCTAAGGACAATTTTTTTGAAAATGCAACGGTTAAAGCACCCCCCCCCCACGTCTTGACCTATTAATAACCTTGTAGCTAAATCCAAACGGTTACAAGCTCTTCTTATAATGGAGAGAAAGGTAAAGGATGTCAATGTGGCCCAAAATTAATGGTCTTTTTCAAGATATGTATATATGTGTATAATTATTACATAACATCATAATGATATGGAGTATATTCTTACCACAAAACTTGCAAGTTTTAGGACAATTCTGTCTGGCTTCTAAAGGGTGATTATAACAATAATTATGATCTTTCTTTATTTTGTTCACACAGGATTTGGATGGAATTAAGTCTTGGGTATTTTTATCGCATGGAGGTGTATATAGACCTGTATATTCAAAGAATAGAAATAGAAATGAAATATCGATTAGAAGAATAAAAATGGAATTCCGTGAAAAGGTATTTAAATATGTACATTACTTTCATTTATAATAAAATTGGGTCTATAAAGCTGATATCCAAGAGAAAATAGACACACGATATAAAACATTATTTGAACACATAATATTTATCACACAACAAGATTTACGTTCAACTATCATCTTCCTTTACAATATGGTAATTTAAAAGTAAGGCGTTGACTTGGATATTCAAACAAAAAGTCAAAAGAAAGAAGTAATATGGAACACTTAAAATAAATGACGATTACATGGTTATTAAAACAAAATAATTTAATCATTTATCTCCCAAGTATTATAATTGGGAAATAGAATTTGAAATTTGATTGTTTCAAAATGTATTATATTATTATCAAATCATTGTTCCAATTGAGAGAAAAGACATCAAAACGCTCTAAATCATCGTCCAACGAATTATTTTATGGCAGCTACTCTATGATTTTTAAATGAGCTTGGCAGCAGCATGTTATTTTAAAAATAATTGCAAATCCCAATCCATCCTTTCTTATGACCCTCGTAATAAGTATCATTTCTATTAGCTAAATGTATATTCAACATATTAGGTGTTGTTGGGCGTTAAAATGGCTTTTGTCACCTGATACCTCCACAATTTTCAATTAATACTTTCTGTTTCGTTGGTATGTTCGCTTGTTTTCTTTAAAAGAAGTTTTATTATCATTTTCATAATAATCATGATTTTTATTAGCAAGATTTTATTAGCTATTATTTTAATTCAGAAGACTTAAAAGAGGTAATATAATTAAAGAAGTATGAATTTTAAAAAAGACAACTAAATGTGTCGATTGCGACAAAACTGGTTGGATCTCAGTCTGCCAGATTCTGTCGTCTTGTTGGTTACGGCAGAAAAGTAGGAGGCTGATACAGGAAGGTTGATAGCTGACCCCAACTAAATGGTTACAGATCTGTCAGCAAATCTATACCGGTCAAATCCTCATTTAAAGAAAAATCTAGACAGCTATAGAACACCGCAATTAGAGAGATAGCAGACAATTTGGACAAGACATTTATAAACCGCCAACCTCCACATATCAATACTTAAATTTCATTGCAACACGACAAGATAGAAATTTCAATCCATTACATAACATCATTATAAAGGCGTTGTGCCTTATCATTCCTCATAAAGTATTCATTATATAAAAGCCTTAAATAACACATCAGATGTTTGTCGGTCTACAAACGGCTTGGGCAAAAACACCATTAGTAAAAAGAAGACATTAACATCACAGACATATGACAGTAGTCTTCGACACAGTCAACCGTCGAGCTAATTCAAATAGATCAGGTTTTAACCGTTTCTTCGTCAGTGAAACTAAGTTGTAGCAATAACGATCTTACGGAAATCCTCAATTTGGGCCCGAAATGGCTCGAATTCAAGGCAGCAGCTTCTAATCGTTCTCACACTATTATGTTATGACGATCGACCAAATCAGCAAATTTTTTCACTTCACTCGTGGACCGTCGCAAACTCGCCCGGAGGCTTCGTCACAACACACCTTTCAACTAGATGCTCTGTGGTATCGGGTTTTGAGAACTATCTAAGGACAATTCGTTTTGAAAATGCAACGGTTAAAGAACCCCCCCCCCAACCCCCCCGCCGCAACGTCTTGACCTAGCAATAACCTTGTAGCTAAATCCAAACGGTTACAAGCTCTTCTTATAATGAGAGAAAAAGGTAAAGGATGTAAATGTGGCCCAAAAATAATCGTCTTTTTTCAAGTGAACACGATATGTATATATGTGTATAATTATTCTAGCCCACATCAGCATTTGGTACATGTTAGACAAGTAGAAAGTCTCCAGTGATTATGCGTTTTTGCTGTGAGGCAGGTCTTCGACCCAAACCGATTCCCTAGTTCCGAGGTGTGTTTGTCCCTGCTACTTGCAAGGGATTGAATTCTCATAACAGATCGTCTCTAACTCCTAGTCATTATTAGAAGCCTCACTTTTCCCGACTACTGGAGATCGCAGGTCCCACACACACAACACCCGCGAAGTAAGTTGACGATATATTATATCACAATACAGCTATTGCCAGGTCATGTGACGTCATGAGATCGCCAAATTATGATAGTAAAATCACTTTCACGAGTGTGGATAGTGATGTGAGTTGTCCGTCCGATCCTGGATTAAACTAATTTATTACTTAGCCAATATCAACGTGTTCAATGGTTACCTTAAATTACGACTCGAAGAAAAATTGATGACAAGAATAACCGGGTATTCAATATAATTTTTCTTGAAATGTTAAAGATCTAAAAGGTTTTATTTCAATTATAAAAGAAATAGATAGGTATATGCAAATAATCTGTAAAATTGTGGCTTGTCAGATGATTTCTATTAGACAAAAAAGACAATTCTTTTCTTTCACTATCGTGTAATATATAGAGATGCTATATATCATTTGGTATTTTTATATGTTTTAGGTGAGAAAAGTTTTGGATAAATGTAGGAAGTGGACATGGAAAGACAGTGAGATAAGATTTTTTTTTTTTTATAAATGGCACAATTTTTTTTTGGACATGAACCTGCTCATAGCTTTGTGCTAGAATGATTTAGCGATATACATGCAGAACGACACATTTTCCTTCAGTACAGGAAACAATATAATTTGTGACATTTCTTGTTATTGTTGTTCCAAACAAGTCAACACAAAATATTTTGACACCAACATTTCTTTTTGTAATAAAATATGATATATTGTCATTTTGTGAATATAATCAAATAATGAGTCACTCTCCCCCCCCCCCCCACCCCCCTCCCACCCTAAACAAAAACACTGACGTGATGTAAGTGTTATAAACACAAATAAATAAATATAATCATTAAATAAAATAAATACAGATGTCCCGACGCGGCCTTGGCGAGCTTGGCGCAACGGTCCATGATAAAGGCGGCGCAGGGCAATGTGTAAGCCGTGCAGCATGCCGGAGGGGTCTGGTCCCGCCTCACCCGCCTAAAGCGGCGCCTTGACTGTGCCTGAATCTCATGGATGCAGATGGGAACAACCAAGTCCTAGGCGGAAGAGATAATAATTATAATATTAAAAGCGTATATTTTGGGCTTTTTAGCCCACAGTCACGAACCCCCCCCCCCCCCTGCCTTTAAAAAAAATGTTTCATATCTTTCATTAAAACAAAAAATATTTCATTTTATTTATTTTCTTTCTCCAACTCTGCCTCTAAATTTAAATAAAACCTTAACCAAGTATATAGTGTAAAACAATGACCCTATGCTGCATAGGGAAATACCACTTGCACAATAGTTAAAGCTGAGAATGACGCTCGATTAGAGAGCGGGAAAGTGGGTGTTGACCCTTGGACTCCTTAGGGAGCAAGGGATTAGGTTTACTTACAATGAATCAAATGTTCTCTTTAAAATTAATGTAATCACCTTCATTACCACCTTCATCCGTCCCCATAATTCAACAATAGCCCAAGAATAACAACCGACTACAAACAAATATATAAGACTGCAGGACGATTGGCCCTTGTACTCAACAACCAGCTAATAGAAACAATTTAGAAACATCCATCTCCCCGCCCCCCCCCCCTCCCCCCAACAACCAACCTAAACCTACACCCCACTCTTTCCACTAATATGTATCTGTACTGCCGACTTCAAACTTCCACCAATCAAAGACCACGGAATCCACCCCCCCCCCAAAAAAAAAAAAAAAAAAAATAAAATAAAAAATAAATAAATAAACTAAACCTCTATCAGTACCAGGTAAACTACGCTAAACAACTTTCCACAGCGCTTAATCATCCAATTCACGACTAACTGATTGGTTCCGGTGCCCAGTAAACCACAAATCAGAACATCATAATTACCCCCCCCCCTCCCCCACTCCCATTCCACATCGGACAGTACCTACATTCATCCGCTACTTAATTGCATAATTGTCTTAGAGTATTAAAATTACAAACTGCCAACCAGGTATATCCCCTAACTCCCCAATTAACCCCTCATCCTACACGAACTCCACAGACAACATTAATAATCCTATTTTTTCAAAAGTACAGTGTTTAAAAAAATACATTTTAAAAAACATAAACAAAACAAAACAAAAACTAATAATTTAAAATATTAAGAAATCCATAGATAACTGTAATTGTTTTGTTGTTGTTTTTTTTACAACAAACTGTTTTGTTTTACAAAAAAACTGTTTTTTTTTTTTTTCGATATCTTGATAATAAATCATCAAATTCGAAATGTCCCATCTACTGACATTGCACCGATCTCATTATGCATCCCACTCGTATTACCCACGCGCATACGCAACCCCCCGACATAAGTAATTCCATAGCAGGATATAGGTGACTTCAATCTATACGTTACCAATTGTCATCTATAAGTCGATCTCTCTCTCTCTCTCTCTCTCTCTCTCTCTCTCTTCTCTTCTCTGTCCTCTCTCTCTGTCACTCTCTCTCTCTCTCTGTCTCTCTCTCTCTCTCTCTCTCTCTCTCTATCTCTCTCTCCTTTTTTATTTTACAGAGACTCATTCTCCCCACACTCCCGCGCGCGCCATAGACACACACACACACAAACACACAGACACACACACTAAATATCAGATGGTCAGAGTTCCTTGTGGCCAATTTCATAATCATAGGTAGCCATATACACCTTTATGTTAACCACCAGTCTGACTGTCTTGAAAAGTTCATCGTTTTTTTTATTTATAAACGATAGACCACAATAAGATAATACGTAGCTGATGAAAAAAGTAAACATATTAAAACAAAAATAAAGAAATAACAGAAGACGATTCTGGGTGTGGAGAATCTTGGCCAAATTGGCCATTCATAAGATCATTTTGCAAATCATGTTAGCGTCGACAACCCTTTAAGTCAGAAAATCAAAGTGTCACCAGCCGTTTCCCTTAGTCGAGCCTTGCTATATTCCTTGTCGCCACCGTCATGCTCACGAGGACGCCGTCCCATTTATTTGGCGGATAACGGCCCTCTTTCTGTTGGTTAACTGTTGGGCTTAAAGAGGATACTGTTTCATCGAATTTCTAAATTGTTTCTTATGTTTAAAAATACTTGAGATATCATCGTTTTGAAAACGGTTGACAATGAATGATAGATCTAATCACGGTTGTCAGCAATATGTTAAATGTGAATGATAGATCAAATCACGGTTGTCAGCAATATGTGAAATACGAATGATAAATCCAATTGAGGTTGAAAGCAATATGTTAAATAAGAATGATGAATCCACTCAAGGTAGACAACAGTAAATTAAATGAAAATATTTGATCCAATTACTGTTGAAATTAATATATGTTAAATAAGAATGTAGCCAAACAAGGTTAACACCGATATATTAAATAATAGAACTAATTGCCCTTGATAACAATATGTTAAATAAGTATGATGATACCAATTAAGGTTGACTACAATATACTAATTAAGTATAATAGATCCCATTAAGGTTGTCAATATTATTAAATGAGCTAAATAAATCCAATTAAGGTTGACAACAATTTATGAACAGTGGATCACATCGATGTTGGAAACAAGTTATAAAGTTTGAAGTATGGAGAATACACATAATTGTACTTTTGTGAAACTAAAAAATAAAGTCATACTATTGTATAAAATTGGTGAATGGATTACAAGTTATGGCGTCTTTAATGGAGCGAGAGATCAGAAATTAATGGTTATATTTCTCCTGTGATTCTCGAAAATGGTATGAACTATACATCAATGCAAACGCTATCAATAGGTGTTCCAGTTGTTTTATGCAGTTTATATTTACTATTAGGTCAACCTCCATGTTCTATCATTAAAGACTAGTATACTAATATTACAACAACGATTGTATCTAACAATCAGTGATGCCTTTTACAGGATTAATAAATTAAGTCCATTAATAGCTGTTTAGTTCAATATATCACATTCTATTGTCTATGCGATCTTAGTAATTCCTTTAAAGAAAAATTTTATCCCAACTGATGATTTAATGGGGGGGGGGGGATGTGTTTTGAAAAATCACAAAATGAAACTACGATTTGAAAATATAGATAAGGATGGTCTTGTTGCTGCTGTCCTCGATGATGACGAACGACAATGAGGATGATAATGATGATGGGGATGATGATGATGATGATGATGATGATGATGATGATGATGATGATGATGATGATGATATGATGATGATGATGATGATGATGATGATGATGATGATGTACATTTCAAAAGACTTACTGCAAGATCCACACGTTTTAGGACAGATGTACTTGTAATATAATGTTCCAAAACAAAGTAAGGAATTTCTTTGTTTCAGAGCTTTACATTCCTTTTCGCCAATCCTATCGAAACAAAAGACTACTTGAACCTCATTTGTATTAAGCCCTATTGTAAAGAAAAGAATAAACAAATTAATGAATGGTCAGGTAAATTGACAGGCATTAATTTATTTCATATTCTGTCAAGATAATATAAATATGTATAAGAGTTGGTATGATAAGAAGGCAAATAATAAATGAAAAGCGTAAAACGATGTCCTTATTCTTCAATTTTGATGAAGATCGCAACAGCAAGAAAAGATATCGTCCTAACACTGATGATTATTTAAATGATAATAATAAATAATAATAATAATAATAATAATATAAAATAATAATAATAATTAATAATAATAATAATATATATAATAATATAATAATAATATAATAATAATATATATAATATAATAATAAAATAATAATAATAATAATATATAATAATAATAATATATAATAATATATAATAATAATATAATAATAATAATAATAATAATAATAATAATAATATATAATATAATAATAATAATAATAATAATAATAATAATAATATATAATAATAATAATAATAATAATAATAATAATAATAATAATATAATAATAATAATAATAATAATAATAATAATAATAATAATATAATAATAATAATAATAATAATAATAATAATAATATAATAATAATAATAATAATAATAATAATAATAATATAATAATATATAATAATAATAATAATTAATATAATAATAATAAATAATAATAATAATAATAAATAATAATAATAATAATAATAATAATAATAAAATAATAATAATAATAATAATAATATATAATAATAATAATAATAATAAATAATAATAATAATAATAATAATAATAATAATAATAATAATAATAATAATAATAATAATAATAATAATAATAATAATAATAATAATAATAATAATAATAATAATAATAATAATAATAATAATAATAATAATAATAATAATAATAATATAATAATAATATAATATTAATAATAATAATATATTAATAATAATAATAATAATAATAATAATAATAATAATAATAATAATAATAATAATATATATAATAATAATAATATAATAATAATAATATATTATAATAATAATAATAATAAATATTAATAATAATAATAATAAATAATAATAATAATAATAATAATAATAATAATAAATAATAATAATAATAATAATAATAATAATAATAATAATAATAATAATAATAATAATAATAATAATAATAATAATAATGTATAATAATAATAATAATAATAATAATAATAATAATAATAATAATAATAATAATAATAATAATAATAATAATAATAATAATAATAATAATAATAATATAATAATAATAATAATAATAATAATAATAATAATGATAATAATAATAATAATGATATATTATTATTATTATTATTATTATTATTATAATTATTATTATTATTATTATTATTATTATTATTATTATTATTATTTATTATTATTATTATTATTATATTATTATCATTATTATCACAAGAAACAGGTGAGAGTAACTGAGAAAATATACGTTGACATATGTCACCATAATTTGAATGAGATAATTGATCAATCATTAAATATTTCTACAAATTAGGATGTATTACCTGAATTGACATTTCTAAAAAGACAAACATTTCTGTTGAGAGAACTCGACACAGAATCAACAATCACAAATATTGGTTCAAACTATCCAGATGCGTCTTTATTATCTTACTAACTGAATCTTAATATTTTGCAATAAATACTAAACTATCATATTATTTTTAAGACTATATTTTTCTATTGTTATAAAGAGGAACACTGAAAGTGAGTTGTCTAACCTGATTTTAGGAAATCAGGGCAAAATCCACATGTACTACTGCACACATTATTAGTGTTGGAACAAAAATGTGGATCTTGTTCCCGGTGTTTCAAACAAACTTTAGTGTCTATCAAGTCTTTGCAGATGCCTCTGGGTCCTGTGAAAAAAAGTTTAAATAATAACCTCATTGGTTCAAGGTTAAGTAAATTTAAGGATAACATATGTGAAGTGTTTTCATTTTTTATTTTATTAATTACACTTTGTAACATATCTTATACGTTTAATATTTTCGATTCAATATGATGCAATCTGAGTAAATGTGTAATCAATTTTTATGTCTTTACTATTATTCTGATTCTCTTGTTAATCAGTTGAATTGAACTATTATAGGAAAGACCCATTTCATATCTTAAAAGGGAGGGGGGGGAGTGACACTAAAGGGTCATTTTTTTAATTTGATGAAATAATATCCTACACTTCTATGCACAGTCATAATGTATATATTTTGGAAGGATGATTGCATGTAATATTTCTCGAAAATAATTGCCCGTTGCTGTGGAAACGACGCCATATTGGAAAACAAACAACAATCTTTAAAAAGTCAAAGGTTTTTTTTGTTTTTCAACCATTGCCATAATGGTTTGGCCAGAGGTAGGAAAAAGGAAAATACAGAGGCTCTAGAATGCCGGATTTGTATATTCTATAATTGAAACTTTCAAAATTAAGTTCAACGTTATTACTAGAAAATGCCCCTTTAAAAAAATTACATAATTTCAAATTACTCATGAATTATTTTTTTTTATCCGGCTCCAAGAGGACCAGCGTATTTGTATGACACTCATTTGTAGAACGTTTGAAGAAGATTTGTTGAATACTGAGCAACTTCCTTAACGTGACCATATTTAAGAAGAATTTAGAAGGAAAATAAACAGGGATTTGTTTCAGTCTCATTATAACTGATTTATAATTATAAGTATAAGCGATATCCACTGTATGCAGACTGTCAAATAAGGAACTTGCTTAACTCTCTCCTTGCCAGCTATTTTTAGAATTTCCCCCGAAAGTTTATACCCACCCAGCACAAAATAGACTTTTCTTGCGCAACCAAAAAAGTAACAAGTGAGCTCTGTTTAATACTTATAGCTGTAAATCGAAGCATTAAAAAATTGTAATGTCCAATAGAAATGAGAATGAGAAAATTGTCGGTTGCATCGAAACTAATGTGACGATTTTCCTATGGATGGTAAGGAGAGGGTTAACTCCTAATTTCATTTCCTTCTCTTCTGATGTCATTTCTGAGTTTTATTCTTTCATATCATTGTTTTAATTTTCCAGTGACTATAACATTTGCAGAAAGAGGTAAAAGGATGTATGCAAAATCATATTACTGCAAGTACATGCAAGAAAATGTTTACCTGACAGATATCAAATTAATACATGAACTGACACAAAAGGGAAACTATAGTCGCACAAACACGGGAACTACCCATGGGTTCAACAAAGCCGCGGAAACAGGTTCTGATTCTACAACAGGAGAGAAACCACATTCACAACTTGGAGGTATGTGTGGATTCTTTTGTAATGAATCTCAACTTCAGATTTAATTTCATTTTACTTTTTCAGTGATTTCAAACAGTAAATTTCTGGGACACCAATGTGTGTGTTCAACCTCAGCTACAGAACATTGCAGATGTGTGAAAATTGTTTGATACATAAACATGCTGACACACACACACACATACACACACACACATACACACCCCTGATACTTCCCATTGCATTCTGTCATATTAAGTCAGAACGATGGAGTATGGTTCCTAAGGACTTTTTTGCATGCACCGAGGAGTTTGAGGGAACCTTGGTTGAGTGTATAAACAAGCAAGTGACTGGCCCACTAGGCATCGATATCATGCTGTCCTTATCAACTAATATTCAGGTATCTTTGATTTTTATTGATTCTACTGGTTTATTCAGAGAGGTATCGGGTTCGAAAATTACCGCAAGCACAGATTTTCCATTGAGCAAAGAAATTTACTCTCAATTGCTTCACTCCACCCATGTGAAAATGGATACCTGCACTGCTGGGGAAAGTAATCTGCAATAAACCGGTGTCCACTCCAGAAGTAAACAAATGAGCTTACTGTCCCCTTCATGCTACAGAAACTGGAATAAGCTCCAGCTCCATGAGCTCTTAGGCTCCTAAGGACTTACTTTTTTGTAAGGTGAAAAGGAGTAGAATTCTTATACAGCGCAGTATCCATGAATACTCAAAGCACTTTACAGGTTCCTAAGCCAACAGCAACCCATATGTAGAATGAAACATCTGCCTGTAAGGCATAAGGCGTTATTACACAAGAGCTGTAAACGGCAAGGTAGCCTACTCCTTATTTCACTTCAGTGGGGTTAGAAAATTGAATACAGTCTTTTCTTAGGATTCATCATTAAGACAGGACGTATACTTGGATTGCATTCACCCACCTTACATAGATAAGCATAGTTAGTGTTATACAATGGCTGATGATGATTTAGCCCGCAAGCAAAATAATAAATCAGATTTTATTTATGATGCTGTCCACTTCTGATTGAACAGCCTCTCTCACAATTATTTCATGTGAAGAAAAGGTATGAATAATCATTTTTATATCTTGCTTCTAATTGAAGATCCAATGATTTTACATTCATTTTTCTTTTCAAGTGCTTATGATGATGATGATGATGATGATGATGATGATGATGATGATGATGATGATGATGATGATGATGATGAATGATTGTGGAACACTGGTTGTCAGACGACGACCCACAACGATAAAGGATACAGAACATTCATTGTATTTGTATGGTCAATGTGTTCAGGCATTAAAAATATTTTTTTTCAAATCATTGATCTTTATTAATAAAGACACAAGAAAATTAGTCATTGACTTGTCTGCTGGGGAGTGCAGGCAGTCAGAATTATATCACTGGAGTTCAGTAAACAGCTACCTCCCCAATATTCCATCTTTGACGAGCCATAATTTTGCTTCTAATTCTAATTATTATAAATCCACCAATAAAAAGTACAAAGTAATCGCTATGTAATACTTAGAAGTGTATATGACGGCCAACTCAAATGTCAAAAACCGGCCTTTGTGACTCATTTTCCTGCCCCACCACACATTAGAATTCCAATCTAATAATAGACAGTTTAATCTGGTGAATGAGATTATCCCAATAGCAGCACTTCATCACCTTGCTGCTTTATTTTGATATGATGTTAAATGTAAAAAGGAATTTCATTGAATGTCTGGCAATTCCTCTATCTTGTTAATCCTTTACAATTTATAATAATATATACCAGGTTATCTCTGCCTATTTAACTTGGAGAAAATGCTGTAAATTTTGATATAAAGGAGAAATTCACTAGTGATTGACAGCATGACACATGAAAGATGGATTAACGAGGTCTTTGGGACTAGACCTGTGGCCTTGTTGAAGCAACCTTGGTCCATTAAAGGCTATAAGAAATTATTGAACTAGAGCTAACAAAAGATGAGAGGTGCATATGAGGCATTTTGTGTTACAATGCACCTCTGATTTGACGAGATCAGACCATATTAGCGTCGTTTGTATAGCTTTTTCAATGGGAGTGTTAGATTGAGATTGTCATCAAGATAGACTATGATCTTGAGAACATGTTGCCGGTTGGCATTAAAAAATTATGATTCAAACTTGGCTTGTTGGCTACATTGCCCCACCCTATGACTGGGTGAGTTGCATAAATTATCGCCTACGTGGCAATAAATCACAAATGCAAAACTGTTCAGCTTGTGGTAACAAAGACCTCCTTGTTAACATGCTGCAATGTGAAGATTGATATGCGGCCTATATCCTTAATATGCAAACTACTAACAAGGTTTTTAATGATTTTGGGAATAATAGCTCCAAAATGTGTCGCTTTGGTATTTAGAGATTGATTCTGTGCTTGATTTCCAGACATGGCCTGACAAATTTTCACTCATTTCAGGCACTAAAGAATAGGTGGTGGGCGAACATTGGGACCCTTTTCCCTACCAGTTATGCATACTGAAGAAATCAACGTTACTATGAGGCCGATATCCTTATGAATGTTGATACGGGGTATTTTATAACTATATATATATATGTATATATATATATATATATATATATATATATATATATATATATATATATAATAATATATACTCAAGAAATCAGCATTAATATGAGGTCTATATCATGGTATTATATATAGATACTCAAGATGTCAACATTTATATGAGGTCTATATCAAAATCAATGCTGATATGGGGTATTTTATATATATATATATATATATATATATATATATATATATATATAATATATATATAATACTATATATATATATATATATATATATATATATATATATATATATATATATATATATATATAAACATTTAAAATATAATTAAGATAGTTTGACTTCTACAACGTTGTTATCGAGCGTTGCTCTCATCAGGAAGTGGAAGTGAAAGTAGATTGTTGTGTTTTCGTATTTTTATAGATTCGTGTTTATGGAGGTTCGTAATTACATAAAAGGTGTTTGTTTCTGACACAGAAACAAACACCTTTTATGTAATTACGAACCTCCATAAACACGAATCTATAAAAATACGAAAACACAACAATCTACTTTCACTTCCACTTCCTGATAAGAGCAACGCTCGATAAAAACGTTGTAGAAGTCAAACTATCTTAATTATATTTCAAATGTTTATAAATAGCTCCTTTTATACTAAAGTTGAGCACTATTATTTCATGGTTTTTGTTTTATATTATATATATATATATATATATATATATATATATTATATATATATATATATATATATATATATATATAATATATATATATATATATATATATATATATATATATATATATATATATATATTATATTCAAGAAATCAACATTGCTATGGGGCCTATATCCCTATATACAATATACTTCTCTCAACCATGTCTCAGAAAATACACCATATAAATGTCCCAGAAAGAAAGCCACGTAACAGATGTAATACACACACACACACATACACACACACACACATACACGTACATATATATATATATATATATATATATATATATATATATATATATATATTCTGAGACATGTTTGAAGGAAGTATATTGTATATTGGGATATAGGCCCCATAATAGCAATGGCGCCATAGCAATGTTGATATAATTATGAAAACAAAAACCATATAAATATTATTGCTGAACTCTGTGACAAAAGGAAATATTCTAAAAAATATTTCAAGCATAATCATGCCTAGCTCTTTAAATCTTGGTTTGTGTATTCGCTCTCATCGGGAAGTGAATGTGAAAGTAGGTTGTTGAGTATTTTCAGCTGGCATTGTGCATTTACGCATTCGCAGGTATGGTTGTACAAAGTATATAAAAGGTGTTTGTTTCTATGTTTACATGAAGATATAATTTCGTTACTTCTGTTGAGTGTTGCCGTATTCGTTTTTGTGATGATTTTTTCTTCAAAACAGAGGTTGCAAATCTTAGATGAGAGGGAGTCGAAATCTGCCCTTGAAATGATAGTAGTATTGTGGTGTATGTACTTTTTTGG
Organism: Berghia stephanieae; assembly: GCF_034508935.2. Taxonomy (NCBI): domain Eukaryota; kingdom Metazoa; phylum Mollusca; class Gastropoda; order Nudibranchia; family Aeolidiidae; genus Berghia; species Berghia stephanieae. The sequence goes on along the minus strand of NW_027621956.1, from coordinate 84,118 downwards.
GTTCCAGATGCATTCGCTAAGTGCGGTAGATTATAATTTGGTATGTTTTTGAAAGAAAATGTATTTAGCTTGCATAGCGTTTTGAATGTAAACTCTGAGAGGCCCATATATGTTTCTTGTTTTGATGTGTCTGAACGTGTAACGATGGCTTGATGGATAACGTTTTGTGTCAGGTAATTTCTCTCTGGGATGTTTAATATCTTATATATGGTGGGTGGGTGCTGTGTTTATGGACGTACACTGGAATGTTGTTAGGTTTTGAAAATGATTGGTAGTTGCTGTTGTATCTGTATATAGTTATGTTTATGAAATTGAAACCCTTCGGTTGGCCTCGATGGTAATTTTAAGATTGTTGCCCTGGAAAATTGTATATATTTTATCTGTATAAATTCAGTCTGTCTATGTTTTTTTATTGCATAGTGCGAGCCCGTCGTCTATGCATAGTCAAAATGTTTATATTAAGGGGGGGGGGGGAAGCGACACTAAAAACGATGAATTTTGACCCAGTTTGCTAAAATTAGATTTTGGTGGGATGTTGTCATGTGACCATTTGTCTGCATAAAAATTGCATGAGAACTGCATCTTCAGTTTTTTCTACTCAAAATAACGTATTTTGTGACCCATAGTATGGTTAAATCCTGCACATTTTTAGTTTCAGTGGACTGACTTCATGAAAGAATATCAAATAGTCTTTACAACTAAGTAAAGGCAAAAACATATCAATGAAAAGTAAAACTCTCCTCTATCTTCAACAACCAATCACGTTGTTCTTAGTTATGTCATGTGGTCACAATCCAATCAGAGAGCGAGAGGGGAGTTTTTCCCTAAACTCGTTTATTTTGATTTTTAAATGCGTTTTTCTCAAAACTGCAATTTCCGTCCCAAAAAAACTCCCTCAGTTTTCAACCTATCTTTATCAAACTTTCTACAAAAGAGTGTCATACAAATACGCAGATTCTCAAGGAGCCGGATTTTTCAAAAAAAACATTATTTTATAAGTAATTTGAAATTATGTAACTTTTGTCAAGGGGAATAATCGAGTACTAACTTTGATCTTGTTTTTTTTAAAGTTTCTAATTTAAAAAAATAAAATTCTGGCTTCTAGAGCGTCATCATTTTCCTTTTTTTCTACCTCTGGCCAAAATATTATGGCAATGGCTTGATACAGGAAAAAGCCTTTGACTTTTTAAGATTTGTTGTTTATTTTCCAATATCGCGTCGTTTCCATAGCAACGGGCAACTTATTTCGAAAAAAATGATATGCAATCATCCTTCCCAAACATATACATATGACTGTGCATAGAAGTTTAGGAAATTTCATAAAATAAAAAAAATGTCCCTTTAGTATCCCCCCCCCCCTTTAAGACGTTGTAGTTGGGAAAGTAGGTATAGTTCGACGAGCTAACATGTTCCTGCTCCATCGTAGAATCCCGTGATGACATCAAAGTTGGTGGAATTTTTTGTTGATGCTAGTCCATTGTTACTCAACGATGTGTTCATCTAGTGCAGGCTGATGTGGGATTCTTCTTCGGTGATGTTTTCTTATGTTTTCGGAAATTGTAGTGGTTTGAGAAGTAGGGTTTTGCTGATTGAAGGGTAGAAATTAAAAATAATACAGATAGTGGCATCTTGTTGCTATTTGTTTTCTGGGTTTCTGTAACTTCAGGTGTGAGTTTCCATTTTTTAAATTCCATTTAATTGATGGTGTTGATTCAGTCTAAGATTTGTTTGTTTATATTTTTTGATTAGCGATTTGCATTGTTTTATGAATAGGCATGACCGTTATTACGCAATTTGAGTTCATGGTCTTTAACAATAAGAAGGCGTTTGATGTTGCTGCAGACAAAGAAAGAAAATGCCTTTTATGAAATTACGAACCACCATAACCGTGCATCTGAAAACGTATGATGACAATCGTAAAAAAGGTTCATTCACTTTCACGTCCTGATGGGAAGTTTAATAGTAGTAGTAGTAAGAAGAAGAAGAAGAAGAAGAAGAAGAAGAAGAAGAAGAAGAAGAAGAAGAAGAAGAAGAAGAAGAAGAAGAAGAAGAAGAAAAAGAAGTTTAATTATTTTTCGAAATGAACTCACCACACACTTGACAAGTTTCATGGCAACTAACTCGTAGATTAAAATTTTGAAGACAGTCGCATGGTGACTGGTATTGTAATTCTTTCATCTTCTTTAAACAAGCCGGTTTTCCAATTCTGTCATAGCATGCGGCATTTTGTGCTATATAAAAGTATATTTTAAAAATGATAAAGTTATTGGAAAACATTATGACTCTCCCTCGTTGTTAAGACAAACTTACAGAAACAAAATAATAGATATGCCACTATCGTATTGGTACTCTGTTCAGTATTGGTTTCATTAAGAATAAATATAAACAGGGATTTAACGGAGTACCTTTATCAATCACGTAATGAACAACATAGAAACGGTGTAGGGATAGTTCTTAGTGAAAGGGTATCAAAATGCTTGCTTGGATACTGGCCGGTGAATGAACGAGTTATCATGTGCAAGATTCAAGCTAAACCCTTCAATAAAATAATAATTCAATGCTATGCTCCTACCGTGGACCAACCAGACGAAGACGCTGAAACATTTTATGCTGATATTGATCAAGCTTGAAAACAAACAAAATCAGATGAGATTGTTTTCGTCATTGGAGACTTCAACGCAAAAGTTGGAAGCCCAGAATCAACATCTATTGTCCGGAAATTTGGCCTTGGAAAAACAAATGAGAGGTGAAATGCTAATTAATTTCTGTGAACAGAGACAATACAGTATCATGAACACCTTTTTCAAACACCCCAAAAGACTCTTTTACACATAGAAAAGCACGGGTGACGTGAAAAGAAACCAAATTGACTACATCCCGGTAAAGAAACGCTTCAAAAACAGTGCAAAGAGATGTAGAACTTATCCAGGGGCGGATATAGGTTCAGACCATAACTCAGTCCTAGCAACTTTCTTCTGTAAACTAAAAATTCCAAAAAAAGACAAAACTTACACCCAAACTTGACCTGACAGCTCTCTAGCTCCCCGATGTCAGAGAAAATATTGCAGTTACTGTAAAAACAGATTTGAGAGATTGATGGAAGAAACTGACGAGCAAGTCCCTAGAAATAAAGAAGAAGAAATAGAGACCAAATGGGAATGCCTGAAAACAGCAGTTTCTGACGCGAAGGATAAAATACTACCAAAATGTAAAAAGGAAGCCAAATAAATTTGGATGTCAAAAGAAATCCTCGAACTCATGAGAAAAAGAAAACGGAAGAAAGGTACTGATGATTATGAAAAGCTTGATGAAGAAATAAGAAAGAAATGTCGAATAGCAAAAGAGGAATGGGCAAATGAAAAGTGTAAAAGAATAGAAGACCTAACAGAAAAACATCAAACCAAACCCATGTTCAAAGAGATCAAACAAATGACGTCCAAACCAACAGCAACTAGCGGATGCATCAAAAGCAAAGGCGGAGATGTTATGTTTGAAAGTGAAAAATTCATAGAAATATGGAAAGAATATGTGGAAGACCTTTTTAAAGACAGTAGACCAGACAACCCAATCACAGACTTCTTCAAGGGCCAGCACTCATCAAATCTGAAGTTAAAGATGCCTTGAAGCAAATGAGCAAAGGACAAGCCATTGGTGTGGACAACATCTCAACAGAAGCCCTACAAGCACTGGGAAACTTTGGTGAAGAGCAACTCATAGACCTGTGCAATGATATGTACAGCTCAGCGTACATCCCAGAAGACTTGTCTTTATATCACTACCGAAGAAATCAAAAGCCACAGAGTGTTCAGATCACCGAACCTTTAGTACTATGTGCCATACCCTAAAACTCCTTCTAATCATTGTTCTCAGAAGAATATCTGACAAGATCAACAGAAATGTCGGCCAAGAACAGGCAGGATTTAGGAAAAACAGTGGTACACGAGAGGGCATTTTCAATCTTTGAATGCTCATAGAAAAGTATATAGAAACTCAAAGAGATATATATGCCTCCTTCATTGATTATTCAAAAGCCTTTGACACCGTTAAACACAAGGAGTTGATAGAAAGTCTCAGAACCACCGACATAGATGATAGCGACATTGCTGTAATATCAAACATGTGCTGGCAACAGATAACAAAAAACAGAATCAACAACAATATTTCTGAGCCCCTAACCATTCAAAGAGGAGTACGTCAAGGATGTTTATTATCCCCAGCATTATTAAACCTATACACAGACATAATATTCAGGAACGTGGAACACCTGCCTGGTCTTAATGTCGGGGGGGGGGTGAATATTAATAATCTCCGCTATGCTGATGATACAGTGCTTATAGCAGAATCTGAACAAGATCTACAAGCCATTGTAGATATAGTCAAAACTGAAAGTGAAAAGTTTGGCCTGCTCATGAATTTGAAATCAAACAAAGACAATGCTATTTAGCAAGAGAAAAAACAATGAGAAATTATCAATTGAAATAGATGGAAAGATCATAGAGCAAGTAAATTCATTCCAATTTCTAGGAACATTGTTGACAGGAGATGGAAAATGCTATGCAGAAATCATCAGTCGAATTGCATTGGCCAAGAGTAAATTTTCAAAAATGCATTCCCTAATCACATCCCACGACCTATCACTTACCACAAAAACACGTCTGGCAAAATGCTACATTTGGTCAACACTAGTTTATGGATGTGAAACATGGTCTCTGACAAAGATACTAGAAAAGAAACTCAGAGCATTTGAGATGTGGACCTATGGAAGAATTACAAGGGTATCCTGGGAGGAAAAGAAAACAAATCACCA
>NW_027621956.1:71811-76811 GCF_034508935.2 Berghia stephanieae | reverse complement strand
TGTTTTAGCTTCTTTAATGCCCGACGTATACCACGGAGCATACTTGTGGTTGGTGACGGTCCTTGTTTGGATTGGTCCATACATCTATGCACCAATCCAAACAAGGCCCGTCACAACCACAAGTATGCTCCGTGGTATACGTCTGACATTAAAGAAGCTAAAACAAAGTATCGGAGAGCAGATAAGATATACTTTACTGATCCTGAATGGAAATTATCATAATGTTACACATCATTCATCGTTATATTAGCACAGATTTATAAAGTGTTATGAATTAATTGTTGAAAATACGTAGCTAATTAAAATCAAAATAAAATCAAATATAATAAAATAAATAAAATAAAATATTCATAAAATATACAACAGTAACACGAAAAGCCATAAATATTTGGGAAAAAATAAAGTAAAGTAGTAATAAAGGATTTGTAATGCAACTAGAATTTTGAAAATAGATTGTGAAGGATTGCACATATCCAACCTAGGTTGATAATAATTGAAAATAAATCATCGTATTTTAATGTATAAATAAATAATAAATTATGTAGACATAGCACCATGTAAACATGCATGAATTAATAGATTTTAGAGCGAATATATTATATTTCAAATGTCATATAGTAAAAACCATCCTATAGTTTCATATTGCTGATGGTAAAAATGAATTATAATATCTTTGTCTTTTGCATTTCATGTGTATTAGTCTGTTACTCATGTGGTTTATTTTATTTTCGTTGTACAGCTGTTGGAACTCTTCTCTTTGAATTTTGTTAATCTTAACATCTGCAATGTCTTTGTGAAAATCTTCAAATTAGTTCCATTCTTCATTTCCGTACATTCGAATAGCATGATTTATTATTCTATTTATTTTTATTACATCAGACATTTTACAATTTCCACCGCGAGCAGCTACACAGAAACAAAAAAGATTTACAATGCAAGAATTATAAAATAAAGATAAAATTGCTTTTTCAATATTTATAAAGTACAGTCTCCTCACCATGAATAATCTTGTCTTCATCTTATTAAGCACTTTGCATGAATGATTTGTCCAGTCTACTTTTTCATTGACAAGAATACCGGGACATTTATACTCTACCTTTTATATGTTCATGTATGTTACCATTTTTCCCATAATAACTTTATAACTTCTTTACATTATGTTCTAGATAGTTATTATCACACCTTTCAACACATCTTTTAATTCCGTTATATATAATAATTCAATATATCCTGTTCAGATGTTATCAAGGCCTGAATGACGGTATAGCCGGCATACTTTAAAATATTCACATTACTTGTGCCGCGTATTCAGTCATATGTTTATATAAACAAATACTGTTGGATCAAGAACAGTTCCTTGGTGTGCTCAAATGTTGGTGATAAGGGTAGAGGTTTCAACTTTGTTGTTCTCATCATCGGTGAAGGAAACCAATTGTGGTCGATCTGCCAAGAATTCTAGTACTCAGATTGCATCGAGGGACTCACCTCCATGGACAGTAGTTTAGTGATTAGTATGTGAGGCTGGATGGTGTTGAATGCACTGAAAAAGTCTACAAACAGGGTTCTGACATGACCCTTTGGAGTGTCTAAGTGTATGTAAGTGTTATTAGAAAACAATATTATAGCGTCGTTCACCCCACGCCCTGATTTGTAATCAACCTGATTTTTGTCCAGATGTTGTTGTGTATTTTGTTGGAGAAATCTTTGTTGAATAATCCTTTCTAGACATTTCATAGGTTTTGATGTTAGCGCTACAAGACGAAAATCATTAATCTTTTGGCTTTTTGATGTTTTGTGAAGGGAATAACATATATATATATATATATATATATATATATATATATATATATATATATATATATACTACTACTATACTACTACTATTACTACTACTATACTACTACTACTACTACTACTACTACTACTACTACTACTACTACTATTACTTCTACTACCACTACTACTACTACTACTACTACTACTACTACTACTACTACTACTACTACTACTACTACTACTACTACTACTACTACAACTATTGCTATAACCTCAACTGAAACTTCTATTACTACTACTATTATTGCTATTATTACTTTTTTCTCCCCATCCTCTTATTACAGCTATTTTTTATCTTCCATTCTTTTCTAATAAGCTCCCACCTCTCTCACACGATAGCCTGCACTTGCCATTCCAATCACATCCCCGGGACTCCATTCTCACTAACCTACTCCACACCAACGTTTGATTTGTACTCCAACCACCACTATGAACAGTTAAATCTCATTTTATTTTATTTGTTTCCCATATTCATTAATTTGTTTATTGTTGCGCTGAGTAAGGGTTTGTACCCAAAACGCCCATTGTCTATATCTTTCTCACCTGAAGGCTCTTAATTTTAAAATTCACGTTTGTATTTTCACAATCCCAGGCTTCCGCCAGTCCCAACAGGTCCTTACGTATTGTGTTGTAAACACATTGTTCTGCTCGAATGTTGATCCTCTACTTATACTTCATTTTGTACGTGGTCATAGAGAATCTAAAATAGTAGGCAACCCCACAGCATAAAGGACGAACACTCTAATACGACAAAAATTTTACCCTTAAATGGGGACTGAAGAGCACTTGTTTAAAACGACAACAAAAGACGTCTGGTGATTTCATTCAATCCTCTCAGAGTAATAATGTAGCCCAAAGAGGATACTATTATTATGAAACGTACCAATATAGTCTACTTTGTCTCTTACTTTCCACGGGTGTTATCAACTTGATAAATTCCCTTTCTCTCCCCTCTGTTTTAGATTCATTTTAACACACAATTGAAGCAGGTCATTATGTATGATAAATAAAAACAAACGTAAAGTACTCACTGCAACCACTGCAATATCTTTTGCACCAAACTTCTCTGAATGTTCCATCTTGCTCACACATACTTGGATTTGTAGCTAGCATAGAAGAACACCACTGGTCCCCGAGAACATTTTCGCAGGAATCTCTTTCTGTATTACGAGTGAATCAAAACAAATGTCATTGCCTAAAGGTTCAACATGTTATTCCTGAATGTTTTCCACATGATCTTTGATTGCTATTTATTATTTTAAATGAACAACAAACCATCATATTTTTTATCACCAACATCTTTTCCAATCAGTCTGCTTAAATCTAGCATACTCAAATGATAAAATCACGGTCCCTAATAACAGAAAGGATATGTTGAAGTTCGCACCTCAATGTGTTATATATATATATATATATATATATATATATATATATATATATATATATATATATATATATATATATATATAACACTCTAACAGAAAAAAGCTTGACGCCTTTTGGGAATTTGTGTTTGTTTTAAGCGCTCCACTGTACATATTAAACATAATGTGCTGAATGCAGTCTTGCATTATGTAAAAAAAATTCTTTTGGATGCTATATTTTGTTATTTAATACTCACTTCTGAACGATTTCCTGTTCAACATATCGGTACAAGAAATCAATTAGTGAGGCAAGCGCCCGCTAGATACACAGATTACTCACACAAATAAAGGATAGCATTGCAAGAGAAAATATTCCTGAAGTTGTAGATCCCCCCCTCCCCTATCTACCCCATACAGTTTCTATTTAAATCCAAGTGGTTGTTTTGCTGTCATACGACATAACTGAAATCCCCAAAAGGGCAGATTTAGGCAGTGATGCCGAGGTGTAGTTACAGGTGATTCGACGGTGTCGAAGATCACCACGCAAATTTCTCTTTGTCCCGATGCGATAACTGATTCTCTTCGATCGCAATGTGTTGAAGGGAGCGGTGTCTTTGCTGACACTTAAAATGATTAACGTAAAAGAAAAAAACTAAGTTTTGTCACGTCCGTATCCATTATAGTTTTGGTAATAAAAAACGAAGTCAAAACATTCGTATATCTAACCACATACACACACACATGTTATATGTTATATATATATATATATATATATTATATATATAATATATATATAATATATATATATATATATATATATATATATATATATTGTGTATTTTAGAGTATCCATAAATTCAATTAAGTATCAAACTTTTCCTCTCCAGTTATCAAAATGAGGTAATCTCTTGGGTCGACAAATAGCAAAACTGTCATTTGGAGTCACCGGCAGCAAGACAAATAGCATATTTGCAGGGAATGTCTGAAGATTGAGTTGTTCCATAAGCTTTATTTTTTATGAAATAAATGTTACTTAAAGTTTTTTTCTGTACGCATGCTTACTATTTAGTTTTGTCATTTATTATTATTATTATTATTATTATTAATATTATTATTATTATTATTATTATTATTATTATTATTATTATTATTATTATTATTTATTATTATTATTATTATTATTATTATTATTATTATTATATTATTATTATTATTATTATTATTATTATTTATTATTATTATTATTATTATTATTATTATTATATTATTATTATTATTATTATTATTATTATTATTATTATTATTATTATTATTATTATTATTATTATTATTATTATTATTATTATTATTATTATTATTATTATTATTATTATTATATATTATTATTATTATTATTATTATTATTATTATTAATTATTATATTATTATTGGCCAATTGCCCTTCCATTTTACAACTCCAATCAGTCGTATTTTTTAAAAGCAAAGTACAATGATAATATTTCGATTGCATTTTCTACCAATATGGGAAGAATACGCGGACAGCCAAACATGGAATAATTAGATCAACTTTTGAGTTAGTTAAGTATTAATTTTGGTAAGTAGAGCATGGAGGGTAAATTCTATTTAAGGATAAAGAATGACTTATAATTTGAAATCGTATTTTTTGAAAATAAATAAAACCCAGTATATCTCTTGATGTAGACGAATATCAGTGGTAAATCTCCGCATTTTGAGAACTACCTAAGGAGGATTGGTTTTGAAAATGTAACATTTTTATGAATACCCCCCCCCCCCACCCAA
>NW_027621956.1:65835-71711 GCF_034508935.2 Berghia stephanieae | reverse complement strand
ACCCTTATTGTCGGGAAATTTGGCCTTGAAAAACAAATGAGAGGTGGAATGCTAATTATTTCTGTGAACAGAGACAATACAGTATCATGAACACCTTTTTCAAACACCCCAAAAGACTCTTTACACATAGAAAAGCACGGGTGACGTGAAAAGAAACCAAATTGACTACATCCCGGTAAAGAAACGCTTCAAAAACAGTGCAAAGAGATGTAGAACTTATCCAGGGGCGATATAGGTTCAGACCATAACTCAGTCTTAGCAAATTTCTTCTGTAAACTGAAAATTCCAAATAAATTGATTTCAACGACGTATTCTAAGTTTGTTTTTAAACTGAAGTCAATTTCATATCCATTATAGCTTTGGATATACAAATACGGCCTCAAAACAGTCCAGCCTAACCACACACCAAGACACACATACGCCCACACACACACACACACACACACACACACACATGTATATGTGTGTGTATGTGAGTGTATCCATACATTCAATTAAGTATCAAACTTTCCTCTCCAGTTATCAAAATGAGGTAAGCTCTTGGATCGACAAATAGCAAAACGGTCATTGGGGTCACCGGCAGCAATACAAATGACATAGTTGCAGGGAATGTCTGAAGACTGAGTTGTTCCATAAGCTTTCTATTTTTACGAATAAATGTACTTAGAGTTTTTTTCTGTACTTAATGATTAATATCAATTTAGTTTCGGCATTTTTTATTATTATTATTATTATTTATTATTATTATTATTATTATTATTATTAGTATTATTATTATTATTATTATTATTATTATTATTATTATTATTATATTATTATTATATTATTATTATTGGTTCTACAGAAAAGGATAACATCTACCACCCAAGGTCGCATGCAACTAACTCGTTTTTATCTGAATTTTCCTCTGCAAGAAATGAAGAAATAAATGAAAAAAATTAAAAGTGCCAAAAACACTGTACTCTAGATTCTATACCAACGTGGAGCTTAAAGTTATGCCTTGAGAAGATTGGGCCATCAATAACATCAATCGTAAACTTCTCACAAGAGAACATTGACTTTCAAGATTGTATGAAGGAGGCCATAATCACACTTTTAGTTGAAAAAAATATCCAGATTTTGATTTGTTAAAAATCTACAGCCCTGTGTCCAATTAAAATTTTATTCGAATGTTATTTAGAGTTTGATTTCAAACAATTACAGCAATATTTTATAAATTACAATCTGCACAATACATGTCAGTCCGCATATAGACCGTCCCACAGCACAGACCAGAAACTGCACTTCTCCGCGTCCATAGTGATCAATTACCCACTTGGAACACAGTAGCAATGTTGTACTATTCCTCTTAGATATAAGGGCGACATTCGATACTGTCGACCACAAGATTCATTGGTAAAGCATTGAAGTGGATTTCTAATTACTTGAATAATCGAACACAAGGTGAAGTGCATCTTTCACCTCCAAGTATATCATTGCAGATGTTAAATAATTGTCTGCATGATCTATACGTTTCGAATTTTGAAAGAAAATACGTGGTCTTTGGGTTTTTTTTAAATTTTTGTCTTCCAGGCACGAAATGTTTTCTTGAATAATTCACGATGAATCGTAAAGCCTGATGTTTTCAGCAGTCTTTCTGCTCTCCAATACTTTGTTTAGCTTCTTTAATGTCCGACGTATACCACGGAGCATACTTGTGGTTGGTGACGGTCCTTGTTTGGATTGGTCCATACATCTATGCACCAATCCAAACAAGGACCGTCACCAACCACAAGTATGCTCCGTGGTATACGTCGGACATTAAAGAAGCTAAAACAAAGTATCGGAGAGCAGATAAGATATACTTTACTGATCCTGAATGGAAATTATCATAATGTTACACATCATTCATCGTTATATTAGCACAGATTTATAAAGTGTTATGAATTAATTGTTGAAATACGTAGCTAATTAAAATCAAATAAAATCAAATATAATAAAATAAATAAAATAAAATATTCATAAAATATACAACAGTAACACGAAAAGCCATAAATATTGGGAAAAAATAAAGTAAAGTAGTAATAAAGGATTTGTAATGCAACTGATTTGTAATAGATTGTGAAGATTGCACATATCCAACCTAGGTTGATAATAATTGAAATAAATCACTGTATTTTAATGGATAAATAAATAATAAATTATGTGACATAGCACCATGTAAACATGCATGAATTAATAGATTTTAGAGCGAATATATTATATTTCAATGTCATATAGTAAAAACCATCCTATAGTTTTCATATTGCTGATGGTAAAAATGAATTATAATATCTTTGTCTTTGCATTTCATGTGTATTAGTCTGTACTCATGTGGTTTATTTATTTCGTTGTACAGCTGTTGGAACTCTTCTCTTGAATTTTGTTAATCTTTAACATCTGCAATTTCTTTGTGAAAATCTTCAAAAAGTTCCATTCTTCATTTCCGTACATTCGAATAGCATGATTTATATTCTATTTATTTTATTACATCAGACATTTTACAATTTCCACCGCGAGCAGCTACACAGAAACAAAAAAGATTTACAATGCAAGAATTATAAATAAAGATAAAATTGCTTTTTCACTATTTATAAAGTACAGTCTCCTCACCATGAATAATCTTGTCTTCATCTTATTAAGCACTTTGCATGAATTGATTTGTCCAGTCTACTTTTTCATGACAAGAATACCGGGACATTTATACTCTACCTTTTATATGTTCATGTATGTTACCATTTTTCCCATAATAACTTTATAACTTCTTTACATTATGTTCTAGATAGTTATTATCACACCTTTCAACACATCTTTTAATTCCGTTATATATAATAATTCAATATATCCTGTTCAGATGTTATCAAGGCCTGAATGACGGTATAGCCGGCATACTTTAACTATTCACATTACTTGTGCCGCGTATTCAGTCATATGTTTATATAACAAAAAGTGTTGGATCAAGAACAGTTCCTTGGTGTGCTCAAATGTTGGTGATAAGGGTAGAGGATTCAACTTTGTTGTTCTCATCATCGGTGAAGGAAACCAATTGTGGTCGATCTGCCAAGAATTCTAGTACTCAGATTGTAATCGAGGGACTCACCTCCATGGACAGTAGTTTAGTGATTAGTATGTGAGGCTGGATGGTGTTGAATGCACTGAAAAAGTCTACAAACAGGGTTCTGACATACCCCTTTGGAGTGTCTAAGTGTATGTAAGTGTTTATAGAAAACAATATTATAGCGTCGTTCACCCCACGCCCTGATTTGTAATCAACCTGATTTTTGTCCAGATGTTGTTGTGTATTTTGTTGGAGAAATCTTTGTTGAATAATCCTTTCTAGACATTTCATAGTTTTGATGTTAGCGCTACAAGACGAAAATCATTAATCGTTTGGCTTTTTGATATTTTGTGAAGGGAATAATAATATATATATATATATATATAATATATATAATAATATATATATATATATATATACATACTACTACTACTACTATACTACAACTATTACTACACTACTACTACTACTACTACTACTACTACTACTACTACTACTATACTACTACTACTACTACTGCTACTACTATTACTTACTACTACTACTACTACTACTACTACTACTACTACTACTACTACTACTACTACTACTACTACTATATGCTATAACCTCAACTGAAACTTCTATTACTACTACTAATTATTGCTATTATTACTTTTTTCTCCCCATCCTCTTATTACAGCTATTTTTTTATCTTCCATTCTTTTCTAATAAGCTCCCACCTCTCTCACACGATAGCCTGCACGTGCCATTCCAATCACATCCCCGGACTCCCTTCTCACTAACCTACTCCACACCAAAACGTTTGATTTGTACTCCAACCACCACTATGAACTTAAATCTCATTTTATTTTATTTGTTTCCATATTCATTAATTTGTTTATCGTTGCGCGGAGTAAGGGTTGTACCCAAAACGCCCTTGTCTATATCTTTCTCACCTGAAGGCTCTAATTTTAAAATTCACGTTTGTATTTTCACAATCCCAGGCTTACGCCGTCCCAACAGGTCCTTACGTATTGTGTTGTAAACACATTGTTCTGCTCGAATGTTGATCCTCTACTTATACTTCATTTTGTACGTGTCATAGAGAATCTAAAATAGTTACAACCCCACAGCATTAAGGACGAACACTCTAATACGACACAAAAATTTTACCCTTCAATGGGGACTGAAGAGCACTTGTTTAAAACGACAACAAAAGACGTCTGGTAATTTTGTTCAATCCTCTCAGAGTAATAATGTAGCCCAAAGAGGATACTATTATTATGAACGTACCAATATATCATACTTCGTCTCTTACTTTCCACGGGTGTTATCAACTTGATAAATTCCCTTTCTCTCCCCTCTGTTTAGATTCATTTTAACACAGAATGAAGCAGGTCATTATGTATGATAAATAAAAACAAACGTAAAGTACTCACTGCAACCACTGCAATATCTTTTGCACCAAACTTCTCTGAATGTTCCATCTTGCTCACACATACTTGGATTTGTAGCTAGCATAGAAGAACACCACTGGTCCCCGAGAACATTTTCGCAGGAATCTTCTTTCGTATTACGAGTGAATCAAAACAAATGTCATTGCCTGAAGGTTCAACATGTTATTCCTGAATGTTTTCCACATGATCTTGATTGCTATTTATCTTTTTAAATGAACAACAAACATCATATGTTTTATCACCAACATTTTTTCCAATCAGTCTGCATAAATCTAGCATACTCAAATGATAAAATCACGGTCCCTAATAACAGAAAGGATATGTTGAAGTTCGCACCTCAATTGTTAATATATATATATATTATATATATATATATATATATATATATATATATATATATAATATATATATATATAACACTCTAACAGAAAAAAGCTTGACGCCTTTTGGGATTTGTGTTTGTTTTAAGCGCTCCACTGTACATCTTAAACAAAATGTGCTGAATGCAGTCTGCATTATGTAAAAAAATTCTTTTGGATGCTATATTTGTTTTTTAATACTCACTTCTGAACGATTTCCTGTTCAACATATCGGTACAAGAAATCAATTAGTGAGGCAAGCGCCCGCTAGATACACAGATTACTCACACAAATAAAGGATAGCATTTTCAAGAGAAAGTATACCTGAAGTTGTAGATCCCCCCCTCCCCTATCTACCCCATACAGTTTCTATTTAAATCCAAGTGGTTGTTTTGCTGTCATACGACATAAATGAAATCCCCCAAAAAGGGGAGATTTTTGGCAGTGATGCCGAGGTGTAGTTACAGGTGAAAACGACGGTTTTCGAAGATGCCACGCAAAATTCTCTTCGTCGCGATGCGATAATGATTCTCTTTGATCGCAATGTGTTGAAGGGAGCGGTGTCTTTGCTGACACTTAAAATGATTAACGTAAAAGAAAAAAACTAAGTTTTGTCACGTCGTATCCATTATAGTTTTGGTAATAAAAAACGAAGTCAAAAAATTGTAACTAACCACATACACCCCACACATGTATATAGTATATATATATATTTTAAATATATATATTTTATATATATATATATATATAATATATAAAATATATATTTTTTAATTTTAGGTATCCATAAATTCAATTAGTACAAACTTTTCCTCTCCAGTTATCAAAATGAGGTAATCTCTTGGGTCGACAAAAAGCAAAACTGTCATTTGGAGTCCGGCACAAAACAATAGATATTTCAGGGAATGCTGAAAAATTTATTGTTCCAAAACTTTATTTTTTTTGAAAAAAATGTTACTTAAAGTTTTTTTTTTGTACGCAGCTTACTATTTTGTTTTTTCA
>NW_027621956.1:56379-65735 GCF_034508935.2 Berghia stephanieae | reverse complement strand
GTTGTTCGGTTGACTTTTATCCCCCCAAACATCTGTTGCACTCGGTCCAAAGTGCCGATGTGAATTGTGCGCCCCGGTGGGAAAAAATGTTTTCGGGAAAAACCAAATGGGGAAAACCCAAATTGGTGAAATAAAAGTTTGAGCAAAAGGTAAACATGACACTGGAAGGGAATTCCCTCGGGCCCCCCCGGGGTGATGCGATCGATGACTGTAAACAATAATCATCCCTTTGGGCCCGAGGGGTTTAGGGGTTTCCAACGAGATAAACCATGGAGGCAAACTAAATCGTTTCGTTGGTATGGCCGGTCGACAAGTGGTGCTCGGGTGTGCCTATGCATTTTGGGAAAGATTGACAAGGGATGAAAACTCTTTACCCATTTACTAGTCTCTTTTCATCCCACGCCAAACAAAACGTTGACTAAAGGCGCGTTGTGCCCCGGGGTTGGGAGAGACCGTAAAATCGGGTAAAAAATTTTGTCGAGCCCAAAGACGTTGGAAGAATGGGGCGTGTTGCGCCTGTTGAAGTGTCACACAAGACGGGGAGAAGCAAATGGAATTTTCTCAAATGTAAGACCTTGGTAGATTTGCGATAAATTCCATTTCCTGTGGTGAACCTGGGCATATGCAAGTTTAGTGAAATCAGTAATGGAAAGATTTCCGGGCTTTTCGGGGTCATAATATTAAAAAAGCGAGAAGGCCCTCACTACCACTTAAATTGACCCGTGATATGATAATATCAGTGGTGAAATTTGGCGATGTAAGACAAGTGTCTTGTTTTTCGAGGCGAGCGTTCATTTGACTAAAGAGACGGAGACAAATGGGTTTTTGGGCTGTGAAAAAATGTAAAATTTCCCCACCTTCCAGGAAATGTCCGAAGTGTTTGACAGGCTGTAAGCGGGGAGCAGTTCGCGGTCAAAAAGCACTGTATTTTTTTTTTTTTGTGGGTGAGAGCTTCCTAGAAAAAGAACAAGCGGGACCCCCGTTATGACCTTGCTTTTGTTCAAATTGTGCCCGACAGCTGAAATTTTGGGAAAGGGTCAACTGTAAGACTTGTTGGGGCATTTGGTAGTGGATGGTGAAGGAGAACAGCGTGTTTCAAAGGCTCCTTGGCCTTTTCAAACGCCGTATTGGAGTCATCAGACCACACGATGGATTGTCCTTTGCCACTTGCCTGAGAATGTAGTGGGGCAAGGAAGTCTGCCACGTGTGGGATAAATCTGTGGTAATAGTTTAGCAAGCCAAGGAATCGCTGAAGGCCAGCACGGTCAGTGGGAGGGGCACTGAAACATAGAGAGGCCACCCTGTCCGGTAGTGGAAGAATCCCTTCAGCAGTCACACGGTGGCCAAGAAAATCCAACTCGCTAACACCGAAAACGCATTTCGCCTTGTTGATCACAAGTCCGTTTATAGAGAGGAGTTGAAAAAGTTCCCGTAAGTGTTCAATATGTTCTTTATGTGAATGACTGGCAACAAAAATGTCGTCAACATAGACGAAAGCGAAAGGTATGTCTCTCAAAATGCCATCCACGAGTCTTTGAAATGCTTGGGCAGCGTTCTTCAAGCCAAATGGCATCCGCACGAATTCCCACAACCCAAATGGCGTAATGATTGCTGTTTTTGGAATTGACGACTCTGCCATGGGAATTTGATGATAGCCCCTAATCAGGTCGATCTTGGAAAAGGTGTTGCATCCAGAAAGGTGGCTATTGAAGTCGTGAATATGAGGTAGAGGATACCGAGCATCTTTGGTCACAACATTGAGGTGTCTGTAGTCACCGCAAGGCCTCAGTTGGCCATCCGATTTGGAAACTACATGTAGAGGGGATGCCCATGCTGATTTAGAGCGACGGATGATTCCCATCTGCTCCATCTTGAAGAATTCAGCCTTTGCTGCAGTCAGTTTTTCTGGATTGAGACGGCGCGCTCGAGCGAGGACGGGCGGCCCATTGGTGATTATGTGATGCTCCAAGCCGTGTTTGTTGCGAGATGAGTTAAACTGGGGAATGACAAGGTCTGGAAACTGTTGAAGGATGTCAGAGTATGCAGTAATTGGGTGCACTGAGAGGCCGGCAATGCTTATGGGTGAATTAGTATATTTAAGTGGAACAGAAATGTTGTCCATAGACAAGAGTCGTTTTCCTTTTAGATCAATTATCAGGGCGTTAGAAACAAAGAAATCCGCACCCAGGATGGACGTGTCACATCTGCCAGGTAAAATTCGTGATTGAGGACTTGATTAGATTTTTTTTTAAAGTGATGGTGCGTTCACCCCAGGTTTTGATTGATGTTCCGTTTGCAGCAGAGAGTGTAATAGAAGGTGTTAATGTTCTGCAGTCTTGAGTTGAGGCGGGGTATACAGAAACATCAGCACCAGTATCGATCAAGAAAGATTGTCCCAAACTTCTATCATAAATGGAAAACGTGTTTGAATTTGGATTGCTGACCGATTCCACGTTCACCGACCAGCCGAAGCGTTTCCCGAAGAAGGCAAGTTTTGTTTATTTCCTTTGAGTTTGAGTAAACTGGAAAATTTACAACCATCTTGGCAGCGACGGGCGTCTGGTCCAAATCGTTGATGATTATAGCAAATAGAGTTGGGCATGCTATGTTGAAGAGGCTGCCCACGTTGGCGGACTGTCTTAATTGCTGCAACAGTCTCCTCTGACTGTGGTCGTGTGGTTGTTACATCCTGCTGAGGGTAAGTCAGGAATGGTGAAGAGGAAATATGTTGCACACCGGACATGCGTGTCTCCCAGATCCTGTCAGCTGCCTCAGCCAATTCTTCTGTGTCTGGAAGATTGTGCCCGGCTAAAATGCCTCGAATGTCCGGGGGAAGCTTCATGAGAAATAATGCACGTTTCAGAGTGACAGGGTCATCATTCCGTGCATTTATCTTGCGCAGTAGAGCAGTTGGGCGTTTGTCACCAAGACCATTAAGATTAAGGAGTTCAGTGTCTTTCTGGGTTTGGGATTTGCCGAAGGTCTTGATCAAGGCTTTTTTAAAACTGCCATATTTATCAAGATGTGGTGGGTTTACTAGCAGTGACTGAATTTCTTCTGCAGTAGTTATGTCAGGAGAACTGATAACATAGTCGTACCTTGTCTGATCCTGATTAATTTTCTTGGTGTTGAACTGTGCCTCCACTCTTGCGAACCAAACCTCCGGAGATTTAGTCCAGAATTCCGGGAGCTTGATGGAGACAGAGTTGATTTGTTGTTCACGGAAGTTGGTGGAAGCAGCAAGAGCCTGTAGTTGGCCTGTCAAATTCGCGACTTGTTGTGAGAGATCTGGTTGAGCCATTTTACGTATTCGCGTCGGGGTCACCAATGTAGAAATAGTCAGTAATGATACAATAAAGTAATAACAAAATCCGTGTATAGATTATTGCTAACGTTTAATAGTGGATAGAACTTGGATTGATTGTATGGATCAGAGGACGAGCCGTACAAGACTAAAAAACCGGAAGTAAACATTGAATACAATAGAAGTGCGTCGTAGTGCTTAAAATGTAAGACAAATGATCGTGCGAAGCACCGAAAGAACTGGTCGCCACAGTGTCACCTGTCTTCCTTTTTGTTCGTGTCCAGACTTTGTAACGCTCCTGAACAACGAATCTCGTTAATTTTTCATGTATTTGTTATTTTTGGAGTTTTAAAGTTTTAAAATATAGTATTAGTTTTTTATACACACGCACACCTACATATAAACAAATATTACATGCATATATTTTTATTACTTCTATATTTTATTTTGACGGTCAAATCTGATGGGAGAGGGGGGGGGGAGAAATGCGTTTCCATGTTTTCAAATAGTATTACAATGAACTTCTCACATGGACTGATTGGACAAGTTTTCAATATGTTAACTAGATAACACCATGCGATTGTTCCATTTGCTGACGAAGGGTTTGTACCCAAAACGTCCATTGTGTCGGTACTGTTCCCACCCAAAGCCATTTGTTAGCTACTGTAATGGTCATTATTAAAATTTTTGAACGCACATTGTATTCTCGTGGTTTTTTTCCATGGATAAGTAATGCAATATAGGGAAAAATAAAATTGCTAAAACGCATTGTTATGATAAATTGCCAGAGTGGTTCTATAGCTGGTTTTAGCACGGTTTTTAGCCCCATTTCCCCTAATACAATGAATATGAAGAAAATATATGTATTTGCTCAGTTATTTCCCTTTTTGAAATCCAAGGCCGTAAACCGACTCGTTATGATTGATTGTCAGAGTGGTTCTGTAGGAGATGGGTTTTCATTGAGCTTGGTGACCTGTGGGCAAATTATCACGCTTTCAACCAGATTCACGGATTTAGCCTAATTCCCCTGCTGTAACCACAACTGTATGAAAAACGGAAATATTTTTGATATTTTCATTATAATTTAATTTCTAAAGATACTGGATATTATGTCACATATTTTCAGTATCTCTCATGTAAAATTATCTGAAATTTCCAAACGTAACACAAAAATAATGTATTATTTTAGAACAGAGAAAATTAAAAACACCTTATGTGTATATTTACTTACAATAATAATTTATTAACACCAATTTGTAAGAAAATTTTGATTCGCAACTTTATACTACACTGTAATATTTTAATAAAAAACCTATAAGCTAACCCCTATAATTTCTCACATGGCGACACAAAATGCTGCAAGGAGGTTATTCCTTCAATAGGTATTCTGAGAAATATTTGCCACAAGATTTCTTTATGGCTAACCCTGAATAAGGGAATCAACACAAATAGTGCCATTTGATTAAAACCGATTAATATCGGCAATAAAATTGTTTTTAAAATGATAAATCGTTCCAAAATTAAATTATTTTATCTCCATGTATCTTGCTAATGTCTTTGTCTGTAGGTTACAGCTGCAGCTGGCGTAGTGAATGGAATTGGTGAGGACCATCAATTATTATTATTATTATTATTATTATTATTATTATTATTATTATTATTATTTATTATTATTATTATTATTATTATTATTATTATTATTATTATTATTATTATTATTATTATTATTATTATATTATTATTATTATTATTATTATTATTATTATTATTATTATTATTATTATTTATTATTATTATTATTATTTTATTATTATTATTATTATATATTATTTATTATTATTATTATTATTATTATTATATTATTATTATTATTATTATTATTATTATTATTATTATTATTTAATGTGCGGCTCAGTGGTATTGTGTTTAGACATTCGCTTTCGGATCGGAAGGTCCTGTTCGAGCCTCGCTTTGCGCAGAGTTGAATCCTTGGAGAAGGCTCTTTACTCACATTGTCTCGTGGTGTTCAGGTTCATTATCTACTAAACGTCATCAATGCGCAGTACAAAGATGTCCTAGCCATTGGCATGACTTAGCACATAAGAAAAAACATGACGCCGGTTAGACGATACTACAAGCATATGTTAAACAATGAGTAAATAGTATGTTCAAATTAACCTTGCCCCACTCAGACCGGGACTTGAACTATATGCCTTACAGTCCTAGAGCGAAGGTCAATCCCATAAATAACATAGGTACACCCTCCACTAAGTTCCAGATTAATTCTTGTTAGTGTTTACCTCAAACAGTCCCAGATTTCCTCCCCAATGGTGTTCACCTCATACAGTCCCCGATTTCTTCCCCAATGCTGTTCAGCTCTCACAGTCCCAGATTTCGTCCACAATGGTGATCACCTTGACACAGTCCAAGATTTCCTCCCAGATGGTGATCTCCTCACACAGTCCCAGATTCCTCCCCAATGGTGATCACCTCTCACAGTCCCAGATTCCCTCCCCAATGGTGTTCACCTCACACAGTCCCAGATTTCCTCCCCAATGGTGTTCCCCTCACACAGTCCCAGATTCCCTCCCCAATGGTGTTCCCCTCACACAGTCCCAGATTTCCTCCCCAATGGTGATCATCTCACACAGTCCCAGATTCCCTCCCCAATGGTGATCACCTCACACAGTCCCAGATTCCCTCCCCAATGGTGTTCACCTCACACAGTCCCAGATTTCCTCCCCAATGGTGTTCCCCTCACACAGTCCCAGATTCCCTCTCCAATGGTGTTCCCCTCACACAGTCCCAGATTCCCTCCCCAATGGTGATCACCTCACACAGTCCCAGATTCCCTCCCCAATGGTGATCACCTCACACAGTCCCAGATTCCCTCCTAATGGTGTTCCCCTCACACAGTCCCAGATTCCCTCCCCAATGGTGTTCCCCTCACACAGTCCCAGATTCCCTCCCCAATGGTGATCACCTCACACAGTCCCAGATTCCCTCCCCAATGGTGTTCACCTCACACAGTCCCAGATTCCCTCCCCGATGGTGATCACCTCTCACAGTCCCAGATTCCCTCCTAATGGTGATCACCTCACACAGTCCCAGATTCCCCCCTCTAATGGTGATCACCTCACACAGTCCCAGATTCCCTCCCAAATGGTGATCACCTCAAACAGTCCCAGATTCCCTCCCCAATGGTGTTACCTCACACAGTCCCAGATTCCCTCCCCATGGTGTTCACCCTCCACAGTACAGCCAGATTTCCTCTCCCAATGGTGTTCCCTCACACAGTCCCAGATTTCCTCCCCAAATGGTGATCACCTCACACAGTCCCAGATTCGCTCTCTAATGGTGTTCCCTCACACAGTCCCAGATTCCCTCCCCAATGGTGTTCCCCTCACACAGTCCCAGATTCCTCCCCAATGGTGTTCCCCTCACACAGTCCCAGATTTCCTCCCCAATGGTGATCACCTCACACAGTCCCAGATTCCTCCCCAATGGTGTTCCCCTCACACAGTCCCAGATTCCCTCCCCAATGGTGTTCCCTCTCACAGTCCCAGATTCCCTCCCAATGGTGATCACCTCACACAGTCCCAGATTCCCTCTCTAATGGTGATCACCTCACACAGTCCCAGATTCCCTCCCAAATGGTGATCCCTCAAACAGTCCCAGATTCCCTCTCTAATGGTGTCACCTCCACAGTCCCAGATTCCCTCTCAATGGTGATCACCTCACACAGTCCCAGATTCCCTCCCCAATGGTGTTCCCCTCACACAGTCCCAGATTCCCTCCCAATGGTGATCACCTCACACAGTCCCAGATGTGTTGTTCCCTCACACAGTCCCAGATTCCCTCCCAATGGTGTTCACCTCACACAGTCCCAGATTCCCTCCCCAATGGTGTTCACCTCACACAGTCCCAGATTCCCTCCCCAATGGTGTTCACCTCATACAGTCCCAGATGGTGTTCACCTCACACTGTCCCAGATTCCCTCCCCAATGGTGATCACCTCACACTGTCCCAGATTCCCTCCCCAATGGTGTTCCCCAATCCAGTCCCCAATTCCCTCCCAAATGTGGTGTTCACCCTCACACGTCCAGATTCCTCCCCAATGGTGTTCACCTCACACTGTCCCAGATTCCCTCCCCAATGGTGATCACCTCACACAGTCCCAGATTCTCCATTTCTATCTTCCTCCCCAATGGTGATCACTCACACAGTTCCCAGATGGTGATCCCTCCACACAGTCCCAATGGTGATCACCTCACACAGTCCCAAGATTTCCTCCCCAATGGTGTTCCCTCACTCCACATGTGTCCCATAGATTCCCTCTCTAATGGTGATCACCTCTCACAGTCCCAGATTCCCTCTCTAATGGTGATCACCTCACACAGTCCCAGATTCCCTCCCCAATGGTGTTCCCCTCACACAGTCCCAGATTCCCTCTCTAATGGTGATCACCTCACACAGTCCCAGATTCCCTCCCCAATGGTGTTCACCTCACACAGTCACAGATTCCCTCCCAAATGGTGATCACCTCTCACAGTCCCAGATTCCCTCTCTAATGGTGATCACCTCACACAGTCCCAGATTCCCTCCCCAATGGTGTTCCCCTAACACAGTCCCAGATTCCCTCCCCAATGGTGTTCCCCTAACACAGTCCCAGATTTCCTCCCGAATGGTGTTCCCCTCACACAGTCCCAGATTTCCTCCCCAATGGTGTTCCCCTAACACAGTCCCAGATTCCCTCCCCAATGGTGTTCACCTCACACAGTCCCAGATTCCCTCCCCAATGATGTTCACCTCACACAGTCCCAGATGGTGATCACCTCACACAGTCCCAGATGGTGATCACCTCACACAGTCCCAGATTTCCTCCCCAATGGTGTTCACCTCACACAGTCCCAGATTCCCTCCCCAATGGTGTTCACCTCACACAGTCCCAGATTCCCTCCCCAATGGTGATCACCTCACACAGACCCAGATTCCCTCCCCAATGGTGATCACCTCACACAGTCCCAGATGGTGATCACCTCACACAGTCCCAGATGGTGATCACCTCACACAGTCCCAGATTCCCTCCCCAATGGTGATCACCTCACACAGTCCCAGATTTCCTCCCCAATGGTGATCACCTCACACAGTCCCAGATTTCCTCCCCAATGGTGATCACCTCACACAGTCCCAGATGGTGATCACCCTATTGCTCATTGCTGAAGACATTAACATGTCATGCGGACGCCTATATTGTATGAAAAAACGCATTTCAGGGAACAAACATAGTTTAAAAAAAACACATGTATTAATCGCATAAGAAACATTGCCTTTGAAATTTTTAGAAGCACAGATGAATGACAGTTCTTATTATTATTATTATTATTATTATTATTATTATTATTATTATTATTATTATTATTATTATTGTTATTATTATTATATTATTATTTATTATTATTATTATTATTATTATTATTATTATTATTATTATTATTATTTATTATTATTATATATTATTATCATTATTATTACTATTGTTACTACTACTTACTACTACTACTACTACTACTACTACTACTACTACTACTACTACTACTACTACTACTACTACTACTAACTACTACTACTACTACTACTACTACCACTACTACTACTACTACGACTACTACTAATACGACTAATACTACTACCACTACTACTACCACTACTACTACTACTACTACTACTACTACTACAACTACTACTACTACTACTACTACTACTACTACTACTACTACTACTACTACTACTACCTACTACGACTACCAATACTATAACTATGAACCAATGCGAATAAGTGCGATTGAGACAACTTACGATACCACACGAAATCAACTCAACAACTTACTTTCACTTTCACTACCTTATGAGAGCGAATGCTCGAACCAATAATAGTGTAGAAGTTGATCACAATTATACTTGAATTATTATTTGAATAGCCCCCTTTATCACAAAGTTGAGCATTATCATTTCATGCGCTATGTTTATATACATATATATATATATATAT
>NW_027621956.1:27500-56279 GCF_034508935.2 Berghia stephanieae | reverse complement strand
TCTTTTCAGAGCGATCTTTCATGTCCAAAATGAAATATTTGTCCCTTTTGTCAATAATCCGATAAGGGCCGTCGTATGGACGCTGGAGCGGATGTCTGTGCGAATCAATTCTCACATAAACGTAACCAGTAGATGCCAGGTTGGATGGCACATATGTGGACTGTTGGCCGTGAAACTTGGGGGGTGGTGGTTTCATGGAACGCATTGTGTTTTGTAGCCGCTGAATGAATTCTGACTTTGATGTAGATGTTTCAGGACCAGTCTACGACAAAAACTCTCCTGGAAGACGAAGGGTTGAACCGTAGACTAAATCAGCGGGGGAACAGCCAGAGTCCTCTCGCCAGGATGTACGAATCCCCAGCAACACAATGGGTATCTCCGAATACGAGTTAGTGCCTGTGGACGGGCTCTCAGTGCTGCCTTCAGTTGGCGATGGAATCGTTCAATCATCCCATTTGCTTGAGGGTGATATGCGGTTGTTCGGTTGACGTTGATGCCCAAACATCTGTTGCACTCTGTCCAAAGTGCCGATGTGAATTGTGCGCCACGGTCGGAAGTAATGTTTTCAGGAACACCAAATCGGGAAATCCAATGGTGTATCAAAGCTTGAGCACAGGTAGAAGCATGAGCATCTGGAAGAGGAATTGCCTCTGGCCACCCGTGAAGCGATCGATGACTGTAAACAAGTAAGTCATACCTTGGCTGATGGGTAGTGGTCCAACGAGATCAACATGGAGGCTACTAAATCGATTCGTTGGTAGTGGCCGGTCGACAAGTGGTGCTCGGGTGTGCCTATGCACTTTGGAAGATTGACAATGATGACACTCTTTACACCATTTACGTATGTCTCTTTTCATCCCACGCCAAACAAAACGTTGACTGATGGCGCGTTGTGCGCCGGCGTGGGAGAGACCGTGAATCTGGTCAAAAATTTGTCGAGTCCATGACGTTGGAAGAATGGGGCGTGTTGCGCCTGTTGAAGTGTCACACAAGACTGTGGATGAAGCAAATGGAATGTTCTCAAGTGTAAGACCTGTGGTAGATTTGCGATAAGATTCCATTTCCTGTGAGTGAACCTGGTCATATGCAAGTTTAGTGAAATCAGTAATGGAACAGATGCCTGAGTCTGTCGGCGTCATAATATTAAAACGCGAGAAGGCATCAGCTACCACGTTAAATTGACCTGTGATATGATGAATATCAGTGGTGAATTCGGCGATGTAAGACAAGTGTCTTGTTTGTCGAGGCGAGCGTTCAGTTTGACTAATGAGAGCGGAGACAAGTGGTTTGTGGTCTGTGAATAATGTAAATTCCCTACCTTCCAGGAAATGTCTGAAGTGTTTGACAGCGCTGTAAGCGGCGAGCAGTTCGCGGTCAAACGCACTGTATTTTTTTTTCTGTGGCTGAGAGCTTCCTAGAAAAGAAGGCAAGCGGGACCCAGTTATGACCTTGCTTTTGTTCAAGTTGTGCACCGACAGCTGAGTTGGAAGGGTCAACTGTAAGACTTGTTGGGGCATTTGGTAGTGGATGGTGAAGGAGAACAGCGTGTTTCAAAGGCTCCTTGGCCTTTTCAAACGCCGTATTGGAGTCATCAGACCACACGATGGATTGTCCTTTGCCACTTGCCTGAGAATGTAGTGGGGCAAGGAAGTCTGCCACGTGTGGGATAAATCTGTGGTAATAGTTTAGCAAGCCAAGGAATCGCTGAAGGCCAGCACGGTCAGTGGGAGGGGCACTGAAACATAGAGAGGCCACCCTGTCCGGTAGTGGAAGAATCCCTTCAGCAGTCACACGGTGGCCAAGAAAATCCAACTCGCTAACACCGAAAACGCATTTCGCCTTGTTGATCACAAGTCCGTTTATAGAGAGGAGTTGAAAAAGTTCCCGTAAGTGTTCAATATGTTCTTTATGTGAATGACTGGCAACCAAAATGTCGTCAACATAGACGAAAGCGAAAGGTATGTCTCTCAAAATGCCATCCATGAGTCTTTGAAATGCTTGGGCAGCGTTCTTCAAGCCAAATGGCATCCGCACGAATTCCCACAACCCAAATGGCGTAATGATTGCTGTTTTTGGAATTGACGACTCTGCCATGGGAATTTGATGATAGCCCCTAATCAGGTCGATCTTGGAAAATGTGTTGCATCCAGAAAGGCGGCTATTGAAGTCGTGAATATGAGGTAGAGGATACCGAGCATCTTTGGTCACAACATTGAGGTGTCTGTAGTCACCGCAAGGCCTCAGTTGGCCATCCGATTTGGAAACTACATGTAGAGGGGATGCCCATGCTGATTTAGAGCGACGGATGATTCCCATCTGCTCCATCTTGAAGAATTCAGCCTTTGCTGCAGTCAGTTTTTCTGGATTGAGACGGCGCGCTCGAGCGAGGACGGGCGGCCCATTGGTGATTATGTGATGCTCCAGCCGTGTTTGTTGCGAGATGAGTTAAACTGGGGAATGACAAGGTCTGGAAACTGTTGAAGGATGTCAGAGTATGCAGTACTTGGGTGCACTGAGAGGCCGGCAATGCTTATGGGTGAATTAGTATATTTAAGTGGAACAGAAATGTTGTCCATAGACAAGAGTCGTTTTCCTTTTAGATCAATTATCAGGGCGTTAGAAACAAAGAAATCCGCACCCAGGATGGGACGTGTCACATCTGCCAGGTAAAATTCGTGATTGAGGACTTGATTAGAGTTTATTTCTAAAGTGATGGTGCGTTCACCCCAGGTTTTGATTGATGTTCCGTTGCAGCAGAGAGTGTAATAGAAGGTGTTAATGTTCTGCAGTCTTGAGTTGAGGCGGGGTATACAGAAACATCAGCACCAGTATCGATCAAGAAAGATTGTCCCAAACTTCTATCATAAATGGAAAACGTGTTTGAATTTGGATTGCTGACCGATTCCACGTTCACGACCAGCCGAAGCGTTTCCCGAAGAAGGCAAGTTTTGTTTATTTCCTTTGAGTTTGAGTAAACTGGAAAATTTACAACCATCTTGGCAGCGACGGGCGTCTGGTCCAAATCGTTGATGATTATAGCAAATAGAGTTGGGCATGCTATGTTGAAGAGGCTGCCCACGTTGGCGGACTGTCTTAATTGCTGCAACAGTCTCCTCTGACTGTGGTCGTGTGGTTGTTACATCCTGCTGAGGGTAAGTCAGGAATGGTGAAGAGGAAATATGTTGCACACCGGACATGCGTGTCTCCCAGATCCTGTCAGCTGCCTCAGCCAATTCTTCTGTGTCTGGAAGATTGTGCCCGGCTAAAATGCCTCGAATGTCCGGGGGAAGCTTCATGAAAAATAATGCACGTTTCAGAGTGACAGGGTCATCATTCCGTGCATTTATCTTGCGCAGTAGAGCAGTTGGGCGTTTGTCACCAAGACCATTAAGATTAAGGAGTTCTGTGTCTTTCTGGGTCTGGGATTTGCCGAAGGTCTTGATCAAGGCTTTTTTTAAGCTGCCATATTTATCAAGATGTGGTGGGTTTACTAGCAGTGACTGAATTTCTTCTGCAGTATTTATGTCAAGAGAACTGATAACATAGTCGTACCTTGTCTGATCCTGAGTAATTTTCTTGGTGTTGAACTGTGCCTCCACTCTTGCAAACCAAACCTCCGGAGATTTAGTCCAGAATTCCGGGAGCTTGATGGAGACAGAGTTGATTTGTTGTTCACGGAAGTTGGTGGAAGCAGCAAGAGCCTGTAGTTGGCCTGTCAAATTCGCGACTTGTTGTGAGAGATCTGGTTGAGCCATTTTACTTATTCGCGTCGGGGTCACCAATGTAGAAATAGTCAGTAATGATACAATAAAGTAATAACAAAATCCGTGTATAGATTATTGCTAACGTTTAATAGTGGATAGAACTTGGATTGATTGTATGGATCAGAGGACGAGCCGTACAAGACTAAAAAACCGGAAGTAAACATTGAATACAATAGAAGTGCGTCGTAGTGCTTAAAATGTAAGACAAATGATCGTGCGAGGCACCGACAGAACTGGTCGCCACAGTGTCACCTGTCTTCCTTTTTGTTCGTGTCAGAACTTTGTAACGCTCCTGAACAACGAATCTCGTTAATTTTTCATGTATTTGTTATTTTTGGAGTTTTAAAGTTTTAAGATATAGTATTAGTTGTTTATACACACGTACACCTACATATAAACAAATATTACATGCATATATTTTTATTACTTCTATATTTTATTTGGGCGGTCAAATCTGATGGGAGAGGGGGGGAGGAGAAATGCGTTTCCATGTTTTCAAATAGTATTACAATGAACTTCTCACATGGACTGATTGGACAAGTTTTCAATATGTTAACTAGATAACACCATGCGATTGTTCCATTTGCTGACGAAGGTTTGTACCCAAAACGTCCATTGTGTCGGTACTGTTCCCACCCAAAGCCATTTGTTAGCTACTGTAATGGTCATTATTAAAATTTTTGAACGCACATTGTATTCTCGTGGTTTTTTTCCATGGATAAGTAATGCAATATAGGGAAAAATAAAATTGCTAAAACGCATTGTTATGATAAATTGCCAGAGTGGTTCTATAGCTGGTTTTAGCACGGTTTTTAGCCCCATTTCCCCTAATACAATGAATATGAAGAAAATATATGTACTTGCTCAGTTATTTCCCTTTTTGAAATCCAAGGCCGTAAACCGAACCGTTATGATTGATTGTCAGAGTGGTTCTATAGGAGATGGGTTTTCATTGAGCTTGGTGACCTGTGGGCAAATTATCACGCTTTCAACCAGATTCACGGATTTAGCCTAATTCCCCCTGCTGTAACCACAACTGTATGAAAAACGGAAATATTTTTGATATTTTCATTATAATTTAATTTCTAAAGATACTGGATATTATGTCACATATTTTCAGTACCTCTCATGTAAAATTATCTGAAATTTCCAAACGTAACACAAAAATAATGTATTATTTTAGAACAGAGAAAATTAAAAACACCTTATGTGTATATTTACTTACAATAATAATTTATTAACACCAATTTGTAAGAAAATTTTGATTCGCAACTTTATACTACTTTGTAATATTTTAATAAAAAACCTATAAGCTAACCCCCTATAATCTCTCACATGGCGACACAAAATGCTGCAAGGAGGTTATTCCTTCAATAGGTATTGTGAGAAATATTTGCCACAAGAGTGCTTTATGGCTAACCCTGAATAAGGGAATCAACACAAATAGTGCCATTTGATTAAAACCGATTAATATCGGCAATAAAATTGTTTTTAAAATGATAAATCGTTCCAAAATTAAATTAATTTATCTCCATTTATTTTGCTAATGTCTTTGTCTGTAGGTTACAGCTGCAGCTGGCGTAGTGAAAGGAATTGGTGAGGACCATCATATTATTATTATTATTATTATTATTATTATTATTATTATTATTATTATTATTATTATTATTATTATTATTATTATTATTATTATTATTATTATTTATTATTATTATTATTATTATTATTATTAAATTATTATTATTATATTATTATTATTATTATTATTATTATTATTATTATTATTATTATTATTATTATTATTATTATTATTATTATTATTATTATTATATTATTATTATTATTATTATTATTTTATTATTATTATTATTATTATTATTATTATTATTATTATTATTATTATTATTATATTATTATTATTATATATTATTACTATTATATTATTATTATTATTATTATTATTATTATTATTATTATTATATTATTATTAATTATCATTATTATTATTTAATGTGCGGCTCAGTGGTATTGTGTTTAGACACTCGCTTTCGGAAGGTCCTGTTCGAGCCTCGCTGTGCGCAGAGTTGAATCCTTGGAGAAGGCTCTTTACTCACATTGTCTCGTGGTGTTCAGGTTCATTATCTACTAAACGTCATCAATGCGCAGTACAAAGATGCCCTTGCCATTGGCATGACTTAGCACATAAGAAAAAACATGACGCCGGTTAGACGATAATACAAGCATATGTTAAACAATGAGTAAATAGTATGTTCAAATTAACCTTGCCCCACTCAGACCGGGACTTGAACTATATGCCTTACAGTCCTAGAGCGAAGGTCAATCCCCTAAATAACACAGGTACACCCTCACTAAGTTCCAGATTAATTCTTGATAGTGTTTACCTCAAACAGTCCCAGATTTCCTCCCCAATGGTGTTCACCTCATACAGTCCCCGATTTCCTCCCCATTGGTGTTCACCTCATACAGTCCCCGATTTCTTCCCCAATGCTGTTCACCTCTCACAGTCCCAGATTTCCTCCCCAATGGTGATCACCTCACACAGTCCCAGATTTCCTCCCCAATGGTGATCACCTCACACAGACCCAGATTTCCTCCCCAATGGTGATCACCTCACACAGTCCCAGATTCCCTCCCCAATGGTGTTCACCCGTATCCTTCGTTAAGTGAAGTCCCGCTCATGCATGGTGAACCGAGACAGTGACGTCACAGCCTCCGGCTCAGTGAGCGAAGATAGAGTGAGAGGCAACACAGCATTACACAGTACCTACACAACAATAATATTATCCTATACACAAACGATGCGGGAGATTTACATTTAATAATAAATAATTCGTGTTTGTTGTTTTATCCTTGCTCCATGTGTTCTGAAAGCTGGTTTAAATGTTCTTTGATTTTTATATCTTCGCTTTGTGTATTCAAGAAATTGTATTTTAATAGTTTTAATTCCATGACTCCGTTACAAATGCAAGTGTCTTGTTATTGAGATATTATTATCAATTTGTTCAACAATGCCGGATAAGTGTTGTGTGCCTGGATGTCGGAGTAATTATCGTGGTGAGACTGAGAATGTGTCTGTATTTAGATTTCCTGTAGATACTGACAGAAAACAGTTGTGGCTCAAAAAAATTCCCAGAGACGATTTCTTCCCCAGTAAACGTTCTGTTGTATGTGCTAAACATTTCATAGAAAAATTTATGATTAAAGTTGATTCTGTGACACGACCCGACGGTAGTATTTTGTCTGTTGAAAGACAATTACCAAAACTTACGAGTGATGCGTACCCCTCAATATTCCCTAATTGCCCGGCCTATTTGTCATCTGAACCTCCCCCCAAAAGGAGAAAACCAGACGACAGGCGTGCTGAAGAGGAAAGAAGGAATGAACAATCCTATATTGACTGGATCGAGATGGACACAATCAAAACATTCTCAGACTTTACCGAAAACCTGAAAAAATATTCTAAAGAAAACTGGATTAACAGGATCTGTAAGGACAGCACAGGACTGGAATACATCAGCTTTTACTACATTCACGACACCTCAATTGTCAATAGTGAGACCCCGCCTGTTCTAAAGTCTTCAATTAGAATTCACTCCAATCTTCAAGTTGAAGTCTTCACTGATAATGGAGGTAATAATTTCTTTGAATAAGTTATAGTTTAATATTCGTAAGGATATTTCCCATGAATACATGGAAGTTTAAGAGAGTTAAAGTGATTAGTAAAAATGGCTGTAGTAAAAAAGGGTGACAAAAACTAGCCCGTCTGAAACATCGAATTAGGGCCCATGAAGTCAGTTTATCAAATCATTGTCATAAGTTGACTTTAATTTCAACACAACCTTTTTGAATATGACGTTTGTGATAGTACTTTTGCCAAACCTAAGTTTGATCTCGCATTCCATTTACAAGTGGCATGGAGTAACAACAACAATGGTTGCCATTCGTTATGATATATCTTTATCGTTCCTCGGTAATTATAAAGGCTTTCTCTATTTTAGTATTTAATTGGACAATGGGGGAGAGTATGAGAAATGATAGTTAAGATATTATAATATAATGTGTTACAAAGCTCATTTCTGTATTTGTCACTATTTTTCTGCAAGTTAAAAAGAAAATCGGTTCTAGTTGTTTGTTTTTCCCCCTTTTTGACTTTCAGTTCGAATACCTGATAAAAAACTAAAATGGATTTTTGGACGTTTGCCTTGCATTCTTGAACGATGGTCACAGTTTGAAAATTTAATGTCACACTTTTCGTCTTCAAGTTCAGTCGATAACAACATGAAGAAAATTGAAATCCATATCGATGCCTTATATGAAACGTGTTCCAGTCTTGATGAAATTGACGAAGAAGAAATATGTCTAAAGAAAAAGCTCCTGTTTTTGATGGACCAGCTAAAGTTATGCTTTTCTCATCAGAAGAGATATTCATGTGATACTTTACTCTTTGCATTTCAAATGTATGCATCATCATCCTCTACATATTCTCTTATCAGAAATAATCTATTAACACTGCCCAGTATTTCATACTTGAGAAAACTTTCCTCTGTTTTTAACGTAGGAAGTGGAATCAACTGTGAGCCAAACCATGTTAATTACCTACAACAAAAATGTCAAAATCTGAGAGAAGAAGAACGGACTGTCATTTTAATGATTGATGAAATTCATGTTGCTCACAATATATCATACACTGGTGGAAAGATGGAGGGCATGGCATTAAACCAATCATCAACTGGGGCCTCAACTGTCCAAGTTTTTATGTTGGCATCTTATTTTTCGAAAAATAAAGATGTCGCTGCTATTGTTCCAGTGAAGAATATCAACGCTGACACACTCCAAACGTATACATGTCGTGTATTGTCAATGCTCCACAAGGTCGGCTTTACTGTCATTTGCCTTATATCCGACAACAACAGAATAAATAGAAACTGCTTTACTTCAATGTGTGGAAAAACATTGAAGCCATGGATTCCACATCCAGATGATCCATCCCAGAAATTATTTTTTCTTTTCGATTCAGTCCATTTATTGAAATGCATTAGAAACAACTGGCTTTCTCAGTTAGATGCAGAGAAAACATTTATTTTGCCTTCTTTTACACAGCACGACAAGACGATGCGAGCTGCATTTTATCATTTACGTAAACTCTACAACACAGAAAAATCATCACCAGTAAAGTTAGCCCCTGCACTCAATAACAAATCTATGTACCCCACAAATACAGAGAGGCAAAATGTCAATCTCATGATGAAAGTTTTTGATGTCAGGAATGCTGTGGCCCTCAGTCATTACGAGGAAGAGTGGAATGTGGACACAAAAGGAACAATCGAATTCATCAATATTATTTCCAAACTGTGGACCATTCTTAATGTAAAACACCCCATGAAATATGTTCGACTTCGAAATGATGATTGTCAACCCATTAGACAGATGGATGACAAGAATGTCAATTTTCTCTCTGATGTTGTTAACTGGCTTGAGGCTTGGGATGAATCTTCGCTATCCAGACCAAGAGCAGGATGCCTTTCTAATGAGACCATGTTTGCTTTGACACATACCATCAAGTCTATTATTGAGCTTTGTCAACATTTGATCACTAATACAAATTTTCGATACATTCTCCTTGGAAAGTTTCAAACAGACAATCTCGAATTTCGTTTTAGTCAGTATCGCCAGCTTAGTGTATCAGTAAGACAAGTATTAGAAGGTGAGAAAAAGTTAAAACTGATGAGTGTATTGACCCTTGTATCTGCATCAAAAGGAACGATCGCTTTGAAAGATTTGACAGACACCATGCACACTGATTCTTCTTTAGACATCCAATCAAGTAACAACGAATTTGATTCTTTTTTAAATTGCCTTCAAGAATGTGAGAGCATTGACATTACACCTCAACAGTCCCAAGTTCTTGTTTTTATTGCTGGTTACGCAGCATCAAAATTATGTAAAACGACATCCTGTGAAATGTGCAGGTCTGAAATTATTGTTCAAGAGAAAAGGTTGAATCTGGAGCTCGACGACATTTACTGTTATCTTCTTGACAGAGGAGGACTAGTCTGGCCATCGCAAACCGTTTTGGACATTGTCACAATTATTTTCATGATATTTCAAGTGATCATTGGGAATAAAGAAACCGAGGATAGATTTTTCAGATGTAAGAACCAAAGACGTGTCATGACGGAGCTGACACTGAGTCACCTGAATAGGAAAGGATTTCACTGGTTTAATTGTGAGTCGTGTGAAACAAGTCTGGAGGAAACCCTGAAGAAAGCATTGAAACCCACAATCAATATTTTACTCAACAATTACTCTAAGAAATTGTCAGATAGAGAAGGAAATGACAGTACAAGAAAGTTAAAAACATTCACCAAAAGGATATAGACGTCTAATACCTACCAGGAATTTTTTTTTTGGAAGACCTTATTGAGCTTAGGCTAAAGATGTGCCAGACAGTTTTTCCTTTTATGATGTTCACCAGAATGGACCCAAGTACTATTAATTATGACATATTATTACAACCAAGATCTTTTTAATGGGCCTTAGGAAATGCACACAATAAGAAGAGTCGCAAGTTTATTTATCTAGTTGGCTGGTACAGCAAATTTACCATTTAATTTTGTCCTATAAGTTTCGCACTTCTTTTTTTTTTAATTTGCATTTACACCGTTTTGATGTTGGTGTGGAGATTGTTTTGTTCTTATTGTTTTTGTTGTTGATTCAGTATTTTGTGCATAGCCTATGGCGGTTCAAAGCCCGCAGCTGAATTATTATTCAGTAACTCAGATGAGAAGGATCAGCTGTTCATTAGCTAAATAATAGATTCACGTATATGGTTGAAGATTTAGTAAACAAATAAACAACAACAAACAAACAAAACACAACAGACTAAAAATTTAAACACACGCACGAACACACTCAATGAACTAATATGCATACCTACATAAATTACTACTGACACACTACCACTTCACCTCTTTCTCTCTCTCTCGCTTGCTTCTCCGCTCGCTTCGTTCTGGGCCGGCGCCCGTGACGTCACATAATCTATGAGCGGGACTGTACATAACGAAGGACACGGTTCACCTCACACAGTCCCAGATTCCCTCCCCAATGGTGACTGGTGATCACCTCACACAGTCCCAGATGGTGATCACCTCACACAGTCCCAGATGGTGTTCACCTCACACAGTCCCAGATTCCCTCCCCAATGGTGATCACCTCACACAGTCCCAGATGGTGATCACCTCACACAGTCCCAGATGGTGTTCACCTCACACAGTCCCAGATTCCCTCCCCAATGGTGATCACCTCACACCGTCCCGTATTCCCTCCCCAATGGTGATCACCTCACACAGTCCCAGATGGTGATCACCCTATTGCTCATTGCTGAAGACATTAACATGTCATGCGGACGCATATATTGTATGAAAAAACGCATTTCAGGGAACAAACATAGTTTTAAAAAAACACATGTATCAATCGCATAAGAAACATTGCCTTTGAATTTTTTTAGAGGCACAGATGAATGACAGTTACTGGAAATTTAGAAGTAAATTCTTTTAAAAGTCAGGGAAGTTGATGTGCCACTATCAGTGATACATTTCTATTATGAAAGAATTAGTTGAGAAGAGTGGACACATTTAACAACCTTTCAGAATGACAGGCAGAAAAACAATCTTAAAATAAAATGATCTTTATTTTGTACTTTTTTAATGCAATGTGATATGTCCAATTTATTTTGTAATATTTTTTTTAATATGAGTAATATTGAGTCAATAAACACTGTAATTGATATGATGCGATGTAATAATGAAAAACTGTCAGTGCACAAATTTAAATTCTTTAGATTATGAAATGAGAAAAGAAGCGAATGAAAAATTAATATATTTAGAATTTAATAATCAGTCATATCATTTTTTATGCAAAAATCTGACAATGGTTCCCTTTAACTTTGACTATGTAGATCTGATTGAATGCTAGTGAAGGAACATAATAATTTATGCTAACGGTTAAGACTCGTGTTAGGTAAAGAACGTTATCCTAAGAGTCAGAACTTCTTTGGAATGTTTTCTGATGTAATTATTATAATATACCTGTCATAAACTTGAATGATACTTGTCACAGTCTAATATCTTATAGATATTACTAAAAAACTCACGCACAAATAAAGGTCAATGAGCCTTCTGGTGAAATTATTCAACTTTTTTTTCTTTAGAATTGATGATGAAATAAACAAGTAAAAATAATTAAGGAGACAGAAAGCAAGGCCATATTTCGTTGACATGACTTCACTAGGGTCCTTGGACATGTGATGAAAACGAGGAAGCAGAGAGGCCCACTACAGGCCTCTAGGCAATCGTGATATCACTCTGCAATGTCCATAATTTTATTTTATGTTCCAGTTCCTCCTGAGTCAAATACAGTCCCAAATGTTTAAAT
Organism: Berghia stephanieae; assembly: GCF_034508935.2. NCBI lineage: Eukaryota > Metazoa > Mollusca > Gastropoda > Nudibranchia > Aeolidiidae > Berghia > Berghia stephanieae. Next base: position 44,061 of record NW_027621956.1, on the reverse strand, counting down.
CAGTTATGGTTAAGCTTTTGGTAATCATTTTTCTAAATGTTGATCAATTGGGCCTCACATTATGTACTCTTCTGAAAACCATGTTGATAGTCAATTAATATGCGAGCGCGACAATAATAATAATGATAATAATAATAATAATAATAATAATAATAATAATAATAATAATAATAATAATAATAATAATAATAATAATAATAATAATAATAATAATAATGATGATGATGATGGAAATAATAATAATATAATAATAATAATAATAATAATAATAATAATAATAATAATAATAATAATAATAATAATAATAATAATAATAATAATAATAATAATAATAATAATAATAATAATAATAATAATAATAATAATAATAATAATAATAATAATAATAATAATAATAATAATAATATAATAATAATAATAATAATAGTAATAATAATGATAATAATAATAGCATAATAATAGCAATAATAATAATAATAATAATAATAATAATAATAATAATAATAATAATAATAATAATAATAATAATAATAAATAATAATAATAATAATAATAATAATAATAATAATAATAATAATAATGATAATAATAATAATAAGACCAACCCCTCCCCCATAATATACGACCCTTCCTCTCTTTTTCCCCCACTTCCCCCATCCTCCCCTCCAAATTTTCCTCCTTTCGTCACTAATCCGAAACGATCCCAAACCTAAAAACCCACATCAACCCCTTCCGTTCTCTATAAGCTCCCTTTTCCTGTTGACCCCTCCCACTCCCCCCCCCCCCCCCCCCCCCCACCCAATTCATTCCAAGACATTAACCCTCACCCCCACGACTATCATAAAAAACAACAAAACAAACAAGTAACCCATATATATATATATATATATATATATATATATATATATATATATATATATATATATATATATATATATATATATATATATATATATATATATATATATATATGTGTGTGTGTGTGTGTGTGTATGTGTAGTAACCAACTCTTCATTTCTCACTTTTTCAATAGATGCTGATACCGCGTGCCGTAACCTACATGGATCCCAATCTTATCTGAACAGATTAGACTATACGACGTATGGCCATAAACTGTGTAATAGCTTGATTGTATCAAGAAGTCTGGTAATCCATATTACAGCACAGCTGCTAGCATTGCCCCTGACGGTATGCTGTGTGGGAAGGTACGATTCTATATCTCTGTAGTAACTGTAATTCTTAACCCCCCCCTTCTCTCTCTATCTCTCTCTTCTCTCTCTCTCTCTCTCTCTCTCTCTCTCTCTCTCTCTCCTCTCTCTCTCTCTCTCTCTCTTCCTTTCTTTCCGTTATTTCTTCCCTCTCTTCCTTCTTTCTTCCTTTCTCTCACTTTCTTCTTCTAAAGATAGAGATTGTGTCCTCTATCTCTTACTTTCCCCCCCTCTCTCTCTCTCTCTCTCTCTCTCTCTCTCTCTCTCTCTCTCTCACACACACACACACACACACTTCCTTCCTTCTTTCCACTCTGTATGTAAGAAATAACTTTTTGCAACAGAGTTACCTACATAAACGATACATACTGAAATAGATGTTGGGTCCTCTTATCTCATAACACACACACACACACACACACACACACAGACACACACACACAGACACACGTACACACATGGGTGAGAAGTATTCATATGATGACCGAGAGGAGTTGTCAACTCAAGATATCCTAACCAGGTTTGAGAATAAACAAGTCATGGTCGCCTTAAGCTAGTTTTCCATTGAAACTTAAGCTCGTCCTACTGTAACGTGACAAGCATATTACTTGTAATTACAACGCGATAGGTCAATTCCTTTTTGTAAAATACAATAATTCCACATACCCGTTCGTTGTCCCTAGGTAATGATTAGAAGTTATTCTCATCTGACGTCATTTTACTAATTAGGGTCCATCTCCAGTCGCATATAACCATTTTTCGGTTTAAAAAATATCAGGTTGATTTTGTGATACCATTTCTTTGTACGTCCTCCTCTGTTTTGTTCCACACAGAACGGATTTTTTTGTATACAATAGTTAAAACGTTAGCACTGGTGTTCAGTGGGTTTGTTTGTTTGTATGTTTTCATTTCTTCTGAAATTGGTTAAGGCGAATTACGATTAAACGGATCACTAGAGTTAAAAACTTCAGTGATAATAGGGCTTGACAATGAGAAGTATTTGTGAAATTTTATGTGTAATCCTTGAGTGTTAGAAATACTTCCTGTTTGACTGTCGTCTCTATTAAGTCGCTATGATCTAACCTGATGTTGTACAGGTCATCTTTGCAAGTTCTTTCTAAATTCAATTATGTCAATATTTCTCAAATCTCGTGATGTTATAGGGCAGCGTGGCTCAGAAGTACGATATTTGCTTCGTACCCGAAAGATACCGTGTTCGACTACTCGATGATATGTGTGGCCTTGAGCAATTAGCCTCGGCTTAGTTCAATTTGCGGCACTGCATTGTGGCGGACGCCTGAATTATTCCAGTCTTCCCTTGGAATAGACCACAAAGACGAATCAAACTAACAATACAAACTAATAACCACAATGACAATACGAAGATAATCGAAGACTCTCTCATTGTGAACTTTGACCCAGCAACAGACAATTACAAACGATAGACCCACCCCCCCCCCTCCCCAAAAAGAAAAAAAAACAACGTCAAACATATAAAATTTCCCTGATTTTATTATGCAATGCATGTCGAGACTGTCATAAATCCCTGACACTTCTCATAACGAAATAGATCCCTCTATTATGGCCTCTCAAAATCATTGAATAGAAGAAACCCTACAATTATTAACCAATAAACAATAAAGGACATAATATAGCTCAACACACAATACACAACCTGATGCAATATCCGACCAAAATGCCTAAAACCCATTGGCTCCTGTTACCCACATGACCTCGGCTACACAAAATACTGAACAGAAACGCCATCAACGTCCATTCCTGATTCATGAATAACATCGAGTACCGAATTAAACTTACTTAACAGACGCATCCTAAATATCCAAAGCCAACAAAGCACCACACAAAAAAAGCAATGCAACAACAGAAATAAAGACCTGTGCCCCCTACCGTGCAACAACCCATAATATTATTTAATTACATTGAATTTAGAATACATCAATTAGAATCGGGAGTTTAAACGTAGTACATATATTTTTCCTCTTCAATTTCAGGCAAACAATGCGCTGGAGGCAAGTGTTTAGCCAGTCCAAACGGGAATAAATTAATTTCAGATACTTGTCCAGTTGGTAATCAACCGGCGCTGATGAGACAATGTGAGTTTTTCATCCAGAGTACGGGTGTCAATTGGAGACCATGAGACGGAGGTGTTGTAAGACGTGTGAAAGTAAGGACACAGTATAATTAACATATGAATATTGTAGATGACAAAATCATTTCTCCATACTCATTTACCATATAAACAGTCTATTTTATTGGGAAGGAGTTTACCCAATTTCTAAATCATTTACTTGAAGTAAGTAATGCTTGTTAACTCTTTCAACACCATTGGCCGCACTGTGCGGCCAGAGCAGAATCTGTTTTACTGGCCACTCCATGTATTTTTGTCTAAATCAGATGATGTTTAGGTGCAAAAGGAATCTGCTGTCAATAGTTGTGACTGGCAATTGGCTTGCAGTTTTTAACCTATCGCGCAAATTAGTGAGAAAAACATGGCGCTCTTCTGTATTTGTTGTTAAATGTATAGCTGACCAATTTATTTTCGAAGCCAGACGGCGCGGCGCCATTGACATCGTTATGTTGCACATAAATTAATAGATAACATGTATACTATCGTGACAATTTTGGTCTTCTCTTATTGAAATACATGCATCAAAATGTCAAATGGCGAAATCTTGTTGGTCGTCTGTGAAAAGATGCATTGTTTATTGTGTGAAAATGTAAGAACACTTCTCGATTGCTTTACACGAAATGTATGTTGTAGGTAAAAATAACATGGGGTTATTGACCAGTTTACGTTGGTGTTCATGATAAAAGTGATCTTATGCACTCTCGATGCATTAGACTAATCTAAGCTAGTAGCACAAGAATAATGCAGTGAGGAATTATTAAAAACACCAAAGCAAAGACTGTCAAATAGCAAATGGTTATGAAAACATGCATAGAAGTAGTAATTTATGAATTAATGATATGGTAGTAGACATGTTATCTTTCGATCCAAATACGTAACCACAAAATGAGTTGCACAACAAGGCAATATATTAGCTCCAATGCTTTTTTTAACAAAGGAGAGTCACAATGTTTCCCAATAACTAATCTAATATTGCTTTTTCATTGATCACAAGGTAAATGCTATGATAGAAAACCAGATTGTTTAAGGAGGATTAAACATTTTACAGATACACTTTCCAAGCGACTGTCGTAACTTTACAATAGTAAAAGATGAATGCCGTAAAACATGTAAAGTTTGTGGTGAGTTGATTTTGATAATATAAAAAAATAAATAAATAACAGACACAACAAACTACTGTAAAGTTCTGATATTACAAATTCTGATAATGATACATCTAAGCTATCAAATACATGTACGAATAATATATCCACCACTACTAGTGATTCTATTATTTTTTTTCAACTGCTTATTTCTTCTTCTTCTTCTTCTTCTTCTTCTTCTTCTTCTTCTTCTCTTCTTCTTCTTCTTCTTCTTCTTCTTCTTCTTCTTCTTCTTCTTTCTTCTTCTTCTCTCTTCTTCTTCTTCTCTTCTTCTTCTTCTTCTTCTTCTTCTTCTTTTCTTCTTCTTCTTCTTCTTCTTCTTCTTCTTCTTCTTCTTCTTCTTCTTCTTCTTCTCTCTTCTTCTTCTTCTTCTTCTTCTTCTTCTTCTCTCTTCTTCTTCTCTTCTTCTTCTTCTCTTCTTCTTCTTCTTCTTCTTCTTCTTCTTCTTCTTCTTCTTCTTCTTCTTCTTCTTCTTCTTCTTCTTCTTCTTCTTCTTCTCTTCTTTCTTCTTCTTCTTTTCTTCTTCTTCTGTACTTCTACTACTTCATTCTTTTATTCATTTTTTTTTCTTATTATATAATATTACTATCTTATTACTATTTTTTTATTATTATTATTATTATTATTATATTATTATTATTATTATTATTATTATTATTATTATTATTATTATTATTATTATTATTATTATTATTATTATTTATTATTATTATTATTATTATTATTATTATTATTATTATTATTATTATTATATTATATTATTGTTTATATTATTATTATTATATTATATATATATTATTATTATATATTATATATTATACTACTTATCTATTACTATATCTACTATACTATTATACTATACTATACTATATACTACTACTATTATATACTATATACTATATTTATTATTATACTACTATACTACTATACTATGCTAACTATACTACTACTCTACTACTACTACTACTACTACTATACTACTCTACTACTACTACTACTACTACTACTACTATCTACTACTACTACTACTACTACTACTACTACTATACTACTACTACTACTAACTACTACTAACTACTACTACTACTACTACTACTACTACTTACTACTAACTACTACTATACTATCTACTTTACTACTTACTACTACTACTACTACTAACTACTACTACTACTACTACTACTACTACTATACTACTACTACTACTACATACTACACTAACTACTACTACTACTACTACTACTACTACTACTACTACTACTACTACACTACTACTACTACTACTACTACTACTATACTACTACTACTACTACTACTACTACTACTACTACTACTACTACTACTACTACTACTATTTACTCTACTACTACTACTATCTATACTACTACTATACTACTACGACACTTACTACTACTGACGACGTACTACTACTACTACTATACTACTACTACTAACTACTACTATACTACTACTAACTACTACTACTACTACTACTACTACTACTACTACTACTACTACGACTACTACTACTAACCACTACGACTACTACTACTACTACTACTACACACTACTACACTATACTACTACTACTAATACTACTACCTACTAACTACCACTACTACTACTACTACTACTCTACTACTACTACTACTACTACTACTACTACTACTACTACTACTACTACGACTACCAATACTATAACTATGAACCAATGCGAATAAGTGCGATTGAGACAACTTACGATACCACACGAAATCAACTCAACAACTTACTTTCACTTTCACTACCTTATGAGAGCGAATGCTCGAACCAATAATAGTGTAGAAGTTGATCACAATTATACTTGAATTATTATTTGAATAGCCCCCTTTATCACAAAGTTGAGCATTATCATTTCATGCGCTATGTTTATATATATATATATATATATATATATATATATATATATATTATATATATATATATATATATATGAGTTGTACTGCGAAGAAGATATGCATTCCTCTATTTCTTCTAACTTGTCTAGCTATGTATGTAGGAAATCTAATATTTGTAATGTGAAAAGGATCTTGCATACGTATCAAGTGGCTTTATGTGGGATTATTGAATGTTTCATGGAAATATAAATTAAGACATGAAATAGTTCTTTCCTAGATTGGTTGAATAAAAAACAATTTTCAAGACACTCAAAATAATAGCAAATAGACTACATAGAGTTATGATTTACAAGGAATAATATTCCCTTACAAATTTCATTAGATTTCATTTTTTGAATTCATGAAATATTAAGGGGATGGGGGTGGGGGGGGGGATGGAGCGACACTAAAAGGTCATTTTTTTTATTTGATGAAATATCCTAAACTTCTATGCACAGTCATAATGTATATGTTTGGGAAGTATGATTGCATATCATTTTTTTTCGAAAAAAGTTGCCCGTTTCTATGGAAACGACACCATATTGGAAAATAAACAACAAAAAATTTTAAACAGTCAAAGGCATTTTTTGCTTATTAACCGATTGCCATAATAGTTTTGCCAGAGGTAGAAATAAGGAAAATAAAGAGGTTCTTGAAGCCCGATCTTTACTTTTTTGATTAGAAACTTTAAAACTTAAGTTCAACGATATTACTCGATTATTCCCCTTGAAAAAAGTTACATAATTTCAAATTACTAATAAATCTTTTTTTTAAATCCGGCTCCTAGACGACCTGCGTATTTGTATGACACTCATTTGTAGAAAGTTTGAAAAAAGATTGGTTAAAAACTGAGGGAGAACATAGGTTTTTAGTGACGAAAATTGCAGTTTTGAGAACAACGCATTTAAAAGTCAAAGTATACGAGTTTAGGGGAAAACTCTCCTCTAACTCTCTGATTGGATTGTGACCACATGACATAATTAAGAACAAAGTGATTGGTTGTTGAAGATAGAGGAGAGTTTGTACTTTTCATTGATTTGTTTTTTTTCCTTTACTTAGTTATAAAGACAATTTGATATTCTTTCATGAAATCAATCCACTGAAACTAAAAATGGGCAGGATTTAACCATACTATGGGTCACAAAATACGTTATTTTGAATCGAAAATAACTGACGATGAAGTTCTCATGCATTTTTTATGCAGACAAATGGTCACATGACAACATCCAACCAAAATATAATTTTAGCAAAATGGGTCAAAATTCATCATTTTTAATGTCAACCCCCCCCCCCCCCTTAAGGAAATAATTTAGAGATGTTAAATTTATTGTATCTTCAACCAATGAGAAAATTATTATTATTCCATCTTATTATCGCAGTACCCACAGGCACCTGCAAAGATGTGATGGACTCTAAAGTTTGTATGAAAAAACGGAAAAAAGATCCACAGTTTTGTTCCAACAATATAAAGTCGTGCAGTAGAACATGTGGATTTTGCCATGAACACGAAATAAAAGGTTAGAGCTGATATTTTCGTGTTTTGTACGGCCCTGACAATTTGGCCTCAAAAGGGTGGTGGTTAGTAGGGAAGATAAAAACTAAGAATCTGTCACCAACATTGAATATACGTGATTTGCATTGCAGGACATTTTTTTTCTTTGCAAGTTCTAAAATATAAAACAATTTTGTCTTAAAGTCAATGACATATTCCGAAGTAGTAGTCTTGATTGGAAATCAGCTTGTGTTCTAGAATTTCCAAAGGATCTCTGACAGTATGTCAAAAGATTAACTCAGAGGGGGAAATCCCAAAGATTCCCGGATCATGTTCCTTGTCGCAAAGTGAAGAAGGTGTAAAGTATCATCTCAATACTTCTTATTTTCAGTACAAGACGTTCTAATAAGACATTTTAAAATTATATGATAACCATCTATTCATCCCTAAGTTTCAAGATGATAGCCTGATGAAAAGTATGTTTTTTCATTAAATCTTTTGAGGTGTTTTGTAATATTTTGCTCTAAAAACTTGTCCCTCGACCACTTCTTATTTCCAGGGGTATTTCAAACATAGTTGAATATTTATAGATGCATTAGAGAACTGTTTTAACTCTCATATTACTGAGTGGGAAGTCCTCTGGGAATTGAGTAACCGGTCATAATATTGTAAAAATATATTGATTTTTACACGTGCTGGCGGGCAGCGACCCTACACACTCAATATTTAGCATAGAAAAGGGTTTACCTGTTATTTTAATCAGTTTTGAGGCTGAACTTGGGTATTGAAGCTTCATGCTGAATTGACATGGATTGCAGGATTTGACATTATTTATGACATCCTTTCTTAAAGACCTTCAATACAATTCTTTTCTTATATATGATGAAATGTTTTTAATCTCTACATGGGAATGATCTTGGGCAATGGCCAATATTTGGTCCATAAATTTCTGTGGGATTAAATGGCAATCATCCTTTTTTGGTAAAGGGAGGTAAATATTTTCTCATGAGTACATAGTTTTTGGGAAACATGTTTGGGAATTGTGAATATCACTCACTTTTACTGAAGTGTTGTAACAAGATTTAAGTATATCGTCATTTCCTTGATCAAGTGAAATATTTCTACATCAATATCAATGATAATATCATCATTAAACATATTGTAACTAACATTATGATGATCATCATCTTCACTTATATTCTTCATGGACCTGGTTATCACTGAAGTAACAACAATGACATCAGGAGGACAATTTGGGTTCCAGTGACCTTGTCGGGTGTGGAATTCAGACCCTCTTCCAAATCTCTGTGCTAAATAGCACCATGACCATCATCTCCAGGGAGAAGGTGGTAAAGAAAATATAAACTTTTGAAATTTTATCTTGTATTCCAGATTTTCATCAAAATTGTGTTAATAATGACTTTATTTTAAGCTTTCATTGACTCTTGTTTGACTTTCTTTTCAGATCTTATTCTTATACAGATCAATATTTTGTTTTGATAGAGCATGTAATATGTGCATTCCTGACAATAAATATAACTGATTGTTGATGTCCACATCTTTCTCTTCACAATAGATCTTTCGCGATTGTTTTGTCACGATAGGATTGGTGAGAAGGAATGTAAATCGCAGAAAAAACAGTTTCCCTTTAAGTGTTTTGAAGCATTATATTACAAGAGTTTCTGTCCTAAAACATGTGGATATTGCAGTAAGTCATTTTAAAAGTACATATCTCACATTATTTTCCACTTTCGGGCACTTTGTCCTTTAAAGACACCATGTCTTATACAATGGGGACAATTTTACATAGATAAAACCTGTTAAAATTAATCTGCTGCTTAAAGATAACGACAGCGAAAGAAAAATTGAAAACAGTGAATGTCAAATGATCAGAACTTTTACATTCACAAAACTTCTATCATCATCATCATTCATCATCATCATCATCATCCCTCATCATCATCATCATCATTATCATGGGTGAAAGTTCGCCGGCATCTGCCGGAAATTCCGTTTTTTTTCAGTAAATGTAATAATCGCCTGCCGGCATTTTGACTCTTTTGCCGACTCTATTGCACCGCCAGAACGGTAACATTTTAATATTAGGAAATACCGATGCACCAGGCCTGTGTAGAATAATTTAATTTTGGTTCAAAGGTGACAATTGAACACATGCGTCACTTTTCTGTCATACATTTGATTTCTTCACAGAGGATACATCAGCTGATGCATCACTTCACATACCTGGGCACAACCTTCACCAGCAAACTCTCACTTGTTACAGAATTAGACAAGCGCATCGCCAAAGCTGCCGCTGTCATGGCACAACTGAGCAAGAGAGTGTGGACCAACAACGAACTCCCTTTGAACACCAAACTCAAAGTCTACCAGGCATGTGTACTCAGTAGCCTACTGTATGGCAGTGAATCCTAGACAACATATGCCCGATAGGAGAACCACCTGGAAAACTTTCACATTCGCTGTCTATGACGAATTCTCGGTAGAAGGTGTCATGACTGACTCACTAACAATGCAATGCTAGAAAGAGCGAACTCCCTCAGGATGCATCTCATGCTCTGCCAGCGACGTTTGCGATGACTTGGTCACGTACACAGGATGGAGGATGAACGCATACACAAAGACATCGACCAACTGGCCGTCCAGCTCTGCGCTTCTATGATGTCTGCAAACGAGACATGAAACTGACAGGCATCGACTCAAACACATGGGAATCGCTTGCTGACGACCGCAATGGCTGGAGATATGCGTTGATGGAGGGAGTAAATAGAGGTAGGGAGAGGAGAAAGAAGAAGTTTGAGGAGAGGAGAGCAGGGAGGAAAGAGAGGCAGCAGATCTAAACACCAAACACACAGTTAAACTTCCTGTGCAACAACTGCGGTAGAGACTGCCATGCAAGGATTGGTCTACTGAGTCACACCCGTCGTTGCTCTCAACAAGACTGATGAGACCAAAGACATACAGTGCGCAAACCATCGTCTCATGAGACGAAAGGATGACTACTATACTGTGAGGAAAAGAGACATTGGCCAAGTCTATTTCATAGGGATTAAAGAGTGTTAAAAGGTCGAATTGTCAATGATTAATAAAACACCATGCAATAGGTGACGAATGAAAACCCCTATGACGTAACAAAATAAAAATACTTTTAAAAAGCGCGCGAGTGTGTCCTCACACGTCGTGGGCACGGCTCCCAGATTGTCACGAGTGTGGCCAAATATATAATTTTGTTCCTTTTATTGCAGATATTTTTTTTTATGTTTCAGTGAGATTTATCCTAGTCTATTCAATTTTTTGTTTGTTAAAACAACGCGGTAGACAACGCTTAGAGAATTGGGCCTGATAATGGGAGCAATCCAGCCCCCGATGTCCGGAGGGAGACGATTACGATTAACTGGCTGAATAAGATCAAAGAGAGAGGGATTGGGGATACGCCTCTGAAGCTCATTATGGGGGGCGCCCAAGTTTCGAGCCGAAATAGGTCCCGGCAAAATTAGTACTCAGCTTCCCTGACTACGAATAGAGATGCATATACGAGATGAAAGTCGGTTCGGATGAATTCCGGGCGGTTTCGCGAGGATACACGGTTGTGGTATGGAGTTTTCTGATTTTGTCAATCGTCATAACATAATAGTGTGAGCATCATTAGAAGCTACAGCCTTGAAAGATAGAGAAACGCAACGGTCTTCTGAGGAAGCTGGTGGGATCAACTTGGGGCGCTAAACAAGCACTTCTGATTACGTCGGCCTTAGCACTATGTTATTCCACCGTGGAGTATTGCGCTCCAGTATCTGGTAGAAACAGAAACGTTGAGAAGGTAGATGTTAAATTTCGCAAGTAAATGCACATAGTTTCAGGATCACTGTCAACAACGCCTAGAGAATGGGGCCCGACTATGGCAGCAATCGAGACACCCCCCCCCCCCACCCCCAAATACCCGGAGGTAGACGATTGCGTTAAACTGGATCAATAAGATCAAAAAGAGAGGGAATGGGGATACCCCTCTGAGGCGCATTATGGACGGCGTCCCCGTTTTGAGCCGAAAAAGGTCCCAACAACCTTTATACACAGCTTTCCTGACTACGAACAGAGATGCATATACAAGATGGAAGTCGGTTTGTATGAATTTAATCCCTCAAGGAGGTGGGGATATACACGCCTCAAAACTAGGTAGGATGTTTCCAGGCTTCTCCACCAGTAAGAGGAGACACTGGGTGTTAGCGAATCCGCTTCGGTCGAGGACCTGCCTCACGGCAAAATCGCTTCATTAGTGGGGACTTTCTTCCTGTCCAACATGTACCCGATAATGAACTAGAACACGAAACCGCAGAGCATCTACTTGAACGGTGTGTTGTGACGAAGCTTCCAGGCGGGTTTGCGACTGCGCACGAGTGCGTTAAAGAATTTGCATTTAGGGACCCAAATCGAGGCCCAAGGATTTCCGTAAGATCGTAATTGCTATATCTAAGTCTCGCTGATTAAAAAACGGTTAAAACCTGATCTATTTGAATGAGCTCGACTGTTGACTGTGTCGAAGACTACTGTCATATCTCTGTGATGTTAATGTCTTCTTTTTACTTATGGTGTTTTTGTTCAAGCCGTTTTTAGACCTACAAACATCTGATGTTTTATTTAAGTCTTAAAAATATAATGAATACTTTTTGATGAATGATTAGGGACAACGCCTTTATAATGGGGTTATGTAATGGATTGAAATTTCCATCTTGTCGTGTTACAATGAGATTTCAGTATTGATATTTGGAGGTTGGCGGTTTATAAATGTCTTGTCCAAATTGTCTGCTATCTGTCTAATTGTGGTGTTCTATAGCTGTCTAGATTTTTCTTTAAATAGGATTTGTCCGATGCATATTTGCTGACGGTTCTGTAACCATTGCTTTTGGGTCAGCTACCAACCTTCCTGTATCAGCCTCCTACTTTTCTGCCGTAACCAACAAGACGACAGTGTCCAGCAGACTGAGATCCAGCCAGTTTTGTCGCAATCGACACATTTAGTTGGTTCTTTAAATTCATAACTCTTTAATTCAATAACATATTTAATCTTCTCAATTTAAATAAGAGCTAATGAAAACCTGTTAATAAAAATAATGATTATTATGAAAATGATAACAAAACTTCTTTTAAAGAAAACAAGCGAACATACCAACGAAACAGAAAGTATTAAATGAATATTGTGGAGGTATCAGGTGACAAAAGCCATTTACCGCCCAACAACACCTAATATGTTGAATAACATTTAACAAATATAAATTATACTTATTACGAGGGTCATAAGAAAGGATGGTTTGGGATTAGCAATTATTTTTAAAATAACATTCTCCTGTCAAGCTCATTTAAAAAGGCATAGAAGCTGCCATAAAATAATTCGTTGTACGATGATTTAGAGACTTTTGATGTCTTTTCTCTCACTGATTTAATAATAATATAATATACTTTGAAACAATCACATTTCAATATTCTATTTCCCAATTATAATATTTCGGAGATGAATGATTCAATTATTTTGTTTTAATATCCATTTAATCGTCATTTATTTTAAATGTTCCATATTAATATATGATATATCCTACTCAACGCCATTCTCTTACATTACCATATCGTAAAGCAAGATGATAGTTGAACGTACATCTTGTGTGCTACATATTATGTGTTAAAATAATGTTTGAAATCGTGTGTCTATTTTCTCTTTGATATCAGCCTTATAGACCCAATTTTATTATAAATGAAAGTAATGTACATATTTAAATACCTTTTCACGGATTTCCATGTTCAATCTTCTAATCGATATTTCATTTCTTTTTCTATTCTTTAAATATCCAGGTCGATTTCCACCTGCATGCGATAAAAATAGCCAAGACTTAATTACATCTAAATCATGTTTGGAAAAAATAAAGAAAGATTCTAAATATTGTTATAATCACCCCCTAGAAGCCTGGGAAAATTGTCATAAAACTTGCAAGTTTTGTGGTAAGTGTATAATTCATATACTTCATATGAGTATGTCATATTCTATACGTCATGTTACTGAAAAATTGCGTCTAAATTTTTATATAGCTTTAGCGTTATTGAAATGATTCTCATCTTCCGTAATTCATGACCGTTTTGGTAATGTCACTAAATAAATTTTGTTACATCTCATATGAAAACTGTCGAATCGCAATTAAACGTCAATACCGTATATTTGATGTTAAAACCCATTAAGTGACTATTTTCATTATAACATATTTGTCATCATTAATATTTCTTGAGCTTTTTATTAAAATGGAGTTGTGGATCCGAGATCGGGAGTACGATGAGTCAGAGACAATATCGAAGTTCGGATGCCGGTTGTGGATCACTCTTAGTGGAAAGCCCCTGCACGACGACAACGTGGTGAACCATCGTACGTAAACGAAACGGAATCGTAAGAAAAATTGCTGGAACCTCTCGGGGTGCAACTGCGTCAGTTCTAAGGACATCATCACTTGCTCTCTCTTACAGTGTCGCAGAGTATTGTGCTCCAGTATGGTCCAGATCCTCTCACACACAAAATAGACATTCTACAAACGACACAATGAGAACCGTCTCAGGCACCCTCAAATCAACACCAACCCCATGGCTCCCTGTTATGAGCGCAATCGCCCCACCTCACCTACGTCGAGAATCAGCATGTCAAAGACAGTTCAAACGTCTGGATAATACCTCAATTCTGACTCCACTCAAAGAAATTATAGAGTCGGCCCTAAAACAGGTCGCCTCAAATCAAGGAAACTCTATTACAATACCAGAAATGACAATTTCGACCTAGAGGAGGCCTGGCGAGAGGAATGGAAACAAAAAGCACCAAAGGCTAGTGAAATTATTGAAGAACCAACGAACATACCACTGCCTGGTTTCCATACTCTTACCAGAAAAGAATGGTCAACATGCAACAGAATAAGATCTAGGCATGATAGAACAGCCTCAGACTTGCATCGATGGGGTTATGCACCATTCCCTGCAACTATGTTATTTGTCTTGCTGCCGGTGACCCCAAATGACAGTTTTGCTATTTGTCGACCCAAGAGATTACCTCATTTTGATAACTGGAGAGGAAAAGTTTGATACTTAATTGAATTTATGGATACTCTAAAATACACACACACACACACACACACACACATATATATATATATATATATATATATATATAATATATATATATATATATATATATATTATATATATACATATACTTGTGTGTGTGTGTGTGATGTTTGTGTGTGATGTTTGTGTATGTGGTTAGATATACGAATGTTTTGTCTTCGTTTTTTATTACCAAAACTATAATGGATACGGACGTGACAAAAGTTAGATTTTTTTTCTTTTTCGTGAATCATTTTAATTATCAGCAAAGACACCGCTCCCTTCAACACAGTGCCATGGCAAAGCATCAGTTATCGCATCGGGACAAAGAGAAATTTGCGTGGCAATCTTCGACACCGTCGAATCACCTGTAACTACACCTCGGCATCACTGCCTAAATCTGCCCTTTTGGGGATTTCAGTTATGTCGTATGACAGCAAAACAACCACTTGGATTTAAATAGAAACTGTATGGGGTAGATAGGGGAGGGGGGATCTACAACTTCAGGAATACTTTCTCTTGCAATGCTATCCTTTATTTGTGTGAGTAATCTGTGTATCCAGCGGGCGCTTGCCTCACTAATAGATTTCTTGGACCGATATATTGATCAGGAAATCATTTAGTAGTGAGTATTAAATAACAAAATATAGCAGCCAAAATATATTTAATACATAATGCAATACTGCATTCAGAACAAAATCGTTTCAATTATTATTTAACGTGATTTTATCATTTCACTATGCTAGATTTAAGGGGGGGAGGGGGGAGCGACACTAAAGGGTCATTTTTTTTTATTTGATGAAATATCCTAAACTTCTATGCACAGTCATAGTGTATATGTTTGGGAAGGATGATTGCATATAATTTTTTTCGATAAAAGTTGACAGTTGCTATGGAAACGACGCCATATTGGAAAATAAACAGCACATCTTAAAAAGCCAAAGGCTTTTTTTTATTATTGACTGATTGCCATAATATTTTGGCCAGAGGTAGAAAAAATGAAAATAAAGAGGCCGTAATAGCGCGATTTTTAATTTTTTAATTAGAAAATTTAAAAATTAAGTTCAAAGTTATTACTCGATTATTCCCCTTTAAAAAAGTTACATAATTTGAATTTAATCATAATTTTTTTTTCAATAATCCGGCTCCTAGAGGACCTGCGTATTTGTATAACACTCATTTGTAGAAAGTTTGAAGACGATTGGTTGAAAACTGAAGAAGGAGTGACGAAAATTGCAGTTTTGAGACAAACGCATTTAAAAGTCAACGTAAACATGTTTAGGGATAAACTCTCCTCTCGCTCTCTGATTGGATTGTGACCACATGACATTATTAAGAACAAAGTGCTTGGTTGTTGAAGATAGAGGAGAATTTTTACTTTTCATTGATATGTGTATGCCTTTACTTAGTTATAAAGCCTATTTGATAATCTTTCATGAAATTAGTCCACTGAAACTAAAATTGGGCAGGATTTAACCATACCATGGGTCACAAAATACGTTTTTTGCGTCAAA
>NW_027621956.1:0-22500 GCF_034508935.2 Berghia stephanieae | reverse complement strand
AAGCTCAATTTTTAAAACAAAATTGTACTTTTAGTAGTAGTAGTAGTAGTAGTAGTAGTAGTAGTAGTAGTATAGTAGTAGTAGTAGTAGTGGTAGTAGTAGTAGTAGTAGTAGTGTAGTAGTAGTAGTAGTAGTAGTAGTAGTAGTAGTAGTAGTAGTAGTAGTAGTAGTATTAGTAGTAGTAGTAGTAGTAGTAGTAGTAGTAGTATTAGTAGTATAGTAGTAGTAGTAGTAGTAGTAGTAGTAGTAGTAGTAGTGGTAGTAGTAGTGGTAGTAGTAGTAGTAGTAGTAGTAGTAGTAGTAGTAGTAGTAGTAGTAGTAGTAGTAGTAGTAGTAGTAGTAGTAGTAGTAGTAGTAGTAGTAGTAATAGATGTAATTGAAGTAGTGGTCGTATAAGAAATAGTTGTTGTTGTGTTAATATTTGTGATATTAGAAGTAGCAGCATGATCAGTAGAATACAAGAAACTGTTAGACGTTTAATGTTTCAACTTCATTACTTGATTGATAAAGGTTCTCTTTAAATCCCTGTTTATATTTGTGACCCACCGTATCAAAGCAGTATTATGTCGGAATCCACTCGGTAAGGGAAATTGAATTCAAAGCCACAAATATCCAACTTGGGTTTAATTTCTGTACGTTCTGGTGGAGTATAAAGACTATTTCTTGCATTGCAAAAACTTCTAAGGTCCAATTTCTCATCAATCTAACTCTAAATTCACTTTTTGGGGTCTGAATCATCCCGACATAATGCCGTTTTGAGATGGAGGGTGACATTTATTCTTAATGAAACCAAGATTGAACACATTACCAATACGATAGTGGCATATCTATTATTTTGTTTATGTAATTTTGTCTTCACGACGAGGGAGAGTCATAATGTTTTCCAATAACTTTATCATTTTTAAAATATACTTTTATCTAGCACAAAATGCCGCATGCTATGACAGAATTGGAAAACCGGCTTGTTTAAAGAAGATGAAAGAATTACAATACCAGTCACCATGCGAATGTCTTCAAAATTTTAATCTACGAGTTAGTTGCCATGAAACTTGTCAAGTGTGTGGTGAGTTCATTTCGTAAAATAATTAAACTTAGCAGACACGAAGTCTTCTAATATTACAACTTCTGATATTGATTCTATTTGCATTACTATTGCTGTATTACTACACCTTTATTATTTATCTTCTTCCTATCCTTCTTATTCTTCTAATTCTTCTTCTTCTTCTTCTTCTTCTTCTTCTTCTTCTTCTTCTTCTTCTTCTTCTTCTTCTTCTTCTTCTTCTTTTTCTTCTTTTTTTTTACTACTACTACTATTAAACTTCCCATCAGGACGTGAAAGTGAATGAAACTTTTTTTTACGATTGTCATCATACGTTTTCAGATGCACGGTTATCGTGGTTCGTAATTTCATATAAGACATTTTTTTGTCTGCAGCAACATCAAACGCCTTCTTATTGTTAAAGACCATGAACTCAACTTGCGTAATAACGGTCATGCCTATTCATAAAACAATGCACATCGCTAATCAAACAAATATAAACAAACAAATCTTAGACTGAATCAACACCATCAATTAAATGGAATTTAAAAAATGGAAACTCACACCTGAAGTTACAGAAACACAGAAAACAAACAGCAACAAAATGCCACAATCTTTATTATTTTTAATTTCTACCCTTCAATCAGTAAAACCCTACTTCTCAAACCACTACAATTTCCGAAATCATATTAAAACATCACCGAAGAAGAATCCCACATCAGCCTGCACTAGATGAACACATCGTTGTGTAACAATGGAGTAGCATCAACAAAACATTCCACCAACTTTGATGTCATCACGGGAATCTACGATGGAGCAGGAACATGTTAGCTCGTCGAACTATATCTACTTTTCCATCTACAACGTCTTAAGGCGGGGGAGCGACACTAAAGAGTCATATTTGTATTTTATGAAATATCCTAAACTTCTATGCACAGTCATGATGAATATGTTTGGGAAGGATGATTGCATATAATTTTTTTTTCGAAAAAAGTTGCCCGTTGCTATGGAAACGACGCGGTATTGGAAAATAAACAACAAATCTTAAAAAGTCAAAGGCTTTTTCGTGTATCAACCCATTGCCATATTTTGGCCAGAGGTAGAAAAAAAAAGGAAAATAATGAGGCTAAAGTTATTACTCGATTATTCCCCTTCAAAGAAGTTACATTATTTCAAATTGCACATAAATATTTTTTTTTCAAAAATCCGGCTCTTTGAGGACTTGCATATATGTATGACACTCATTTGTAGAAAGTTTGAAGACGATAGGTTGAAAACTGAGGGAAGAGATGGTTTTTTTGTGACGAAAATTGCAGTTTTGAGAAAAAACGCATTTAAATGTCAAAATAAACGAGTTTAGTGAAAAACTTCCCTCTCACTCTCTAATTGGATTGTAACCACATGACATAATTAAGAACAAAGTGATTGGTTGTTGAAGATAGAGGAGAGTTTTTACTTTTTATTGATGTGTTTATGCCTTTACTTAGTTATAAAGACTATTTGATATTCTTTCATGGCATCAGTCCACTGAAACTAAAAATGGGCAGGATTTAACCATACTATGGGTCACAAAATACGTTATTTTGGGTAGAAAAAAATTGAAGAGGCAGTTCTTATGCAATTTTTTATGCAGACAAATGGTCACATGACAACATCCCACCAAAATCTAATTTTAGCAAACTGGGTCGAAATTCATCGTTTTTAGTGTCGCCCTCCCCTCCCCCTTAATATAAGCATTATGACTATGCATAGACCATGGGCTCGCACTATGCAATAAAAACCAAAGACAGACTAAATTTATATATATAAAATATATAAAATCTTCCATGGCAACAATCTTAAAATTACCATAGAGGCCAACAAAAGGGTTTCAATTTCATAGACATAACTATCTACCTAAACAACAGCACCTGCTAATCATTTTCAAAACCTAACAACACCCAGGAACACAGCAACCACCCACCATATAAAAGATATTAAACATCCTAGAGAGAAATTACCTGACACAAAACATTATCCATCAAGCCATGGTTACACGTTCAGACATATCAAAACAAGAAACATATATGGGGCTCTCAGAGTTTACAGTCAAAACACTATGCAACCTGAATACATTTTATTTAAAAAACATACCCAAAAAATAATCTACCGCACTTACCGAATGCATTTGGAACCCAAAAAAGTACATACACCACAATACTACTATCATTTCAAGGGCAGATTTCTACCCCCTCTCATCTAAGATTTGCAACGTCTGTTTTGAAGAAAAAATCATCACAAAAACGAATACGGCAATACTCAACAGAAGTAAGGAACTTATATCTTCATGTAAACATAGAAACAAACACATTTTCTATACCTTGTACAACCATACATGAAAATGCTTAAATGCACAATGCCAGCTGAAAATACTCAACAACCTACTTTCACATTCACTTCCCGATGAGAGCGAATACTCGAACCAAGATTGTAAGAGCTAGACATGATTATGCTTGAAATATTTTAAAAATATTTCCTTTTGTCACAGAGTTCAGCAATAATATTTATATGGTTTTTGTTTTCATAATTATATCAACATTGCTATGGCGCCATTGCTATTATGGGGCCTATATCCCTATATACAATGTACTTCTCTCAACCATGTCTCAGAAAATGCACCATATAAATGTCCCAGAAAGAAAGCCCCGTAACAGATGTAATATCTATACACACACACACACACACACACACACACACACATATATATATATATATGTATATATATATATATACATATATATATATAAATATATATATATATATATATGTGTATGCATATATATATACGTATGTATATATATATATATATATATATATATATATAATATATATATATATATATATATATATATGAAATACCCCGTGTCAACATACATAAGGATATCGGCCTCATAGTATTGTTGATTTCTTAAGTATGCATAACGGGTGGGGGAAAGGGTCCTAAAGTTAGCCCACCTCCTTTTCTGTAGTGGCTGAAATGAGTGAAAATTTGACCGGCCATGTCTGGAAATCAAGCGCAGAATCAATCTCTTAATACCAAAGCGACAAATTTCGGAGCTATTATACCCAAACTCATTAAAAACCTTGTTAGTAGTTTGCATTATTTATGATATAGGCCTCATATCAATCTTTACATTGGAGCATGTTAACAAAGAGGTCTTTGTTACGACAAGCTGAACAGTCTTGCATTTGTGCATTGTTGCCACGTAGGCGAACATTTACTCGACTTCCCCAGTAATAGTGCACTGCAATGTAGCCAACCAGCCAAGTTTGAATCATCATTTTCCTATGCCAACCGGCAACATGTTCTCAAGATCATAGTCTATCTTGATGACAATCTCAATCTAACACTCCCATTGAAAAAGCTATACAAACGACGCTAATATGGTCTTATCGTCAAATCGGAGGTGCACTGTAACACAAAATGCCTCATATGCACATCTCATCTTTTGCTAGCTCTAGTTCAATAATTTTTTATAGCCTTTAATGGACCAAGGTCGCTTCAACAAGGCCACATGTCTAGTCCCAAAGACCTCGTTAAATCCAACTTCCATGTGTCATGCTGTCAATCCCTATTGAATTTCTCCTTTATATCAAAATTTACAGCATTTTTTCCAAGTTAAATAGACAGAGATAAACTGGTATACATTATTATAAATTGTAAAGGATTAACAAGATAGAGGAATTGCTTGACATTGAATGAAATTCCTTTTTACATTTAACGTCATATCAAAATAAAGCAGCAAGGTGATGAAGTCCTGCTATTGGGATAATCTCATTCACCAGATTAAACTGTCTATTATTAGATTGGAATTCAAATGTGTGGTGGGGCAGGAAAATGAGTCACAATGGCCAATTTTGAAATTTGAGTTGGCCGTCATATACACTTCTAAGTATTACATAGCGATTGCTTTGTACTTTTTATTGGTGCATTTATAATAATTAGAAGCAGAATTATGGCTCGTCAAAGATGGAATATTGGGGAGGTAGCTGTTTACTGAACTCCAGTGATATAATTCTGACTGCCTGCACTCCCCAGCAGACAAGTCCCTCACTGATTTTATTGTGCCGCCACAAATGCAATCTTTTGAAAACTTAAACATAGTAAAATGAAAACACCAATGCTTTTTTATTCATTTATTAATAAAGATCAATGATTTTTAGACATATTTTTAATGCCTGAACATATTGACCATGCAAATACAGTGAATGTTCTGTATCCTGTACCATTGTGGGTCGTCGGCTGACAACCAGTGTCCCACAACCATTCATAAGCATCTGAAAATTTAAAAAATGTAAAATCATTGGATCTTCAAGTCAAATTAGAAGCAAGATATAGAAAAGATTATTCATACCTTTCCTTTACATGAAATAATTCTGAGAGAGGCTGTTCAATCAGAAGTGCACAACATCATAAATAAAATCTGATTTATTATTTTGCTTGCGGGCTTAATCATCATCAGCTATTGTATAACACTAACTATGCTTCTCTATGTAAGGTGGGTGAATACAATTCAAGTATAAGTCCTGTCTTAATGATGAATCCTAAGAAAAGACTTTATTCAATTTTCTCACCCCACTGAGGTGTAAAAGGAGTAGGCTACCTTGCCGTCTACAGCGCTTGTCCCTGTCCAATAAAATGTAATAACGCCTTATGCCTTACAGGCAGATGTCTCATCCTGCATATGGGTTGCTGTTGGCTTAGGACCCTGTAAAGCGCTTTGAGCATTCATGGATACTGCGCTGTATATAAGAATTCTACTCCTTTATACCTTACAAAAAAGTAAGTCCTTAGGAACCAAAGACCTCATGGAGCTGGAGCTTATCCCAGTTTCTGTAGCATGAAGGGGAAAGAAAGCTTATTTGTTAACTTCTGGATTGGACACCGGTCTATTGCAGATTACTTTCCCCAGCAGTGCAGGTATCCATTTACACCTGGGTGGAGTGAAGCAATTGGGAGTAAATTTTCTTGCTCAATGAAAACTCTGTGGTTGCTATAATTTTCGAATCCGATACCTCCCTGACTAAACCAGCAGAATCAATAAAAATCAAAGAAACCTGAATAATAGTTGATAAGGACAGCATGATATCGATGCCTAGTGGGCCAGTCACTTGCTTGTTTATACACTCAACCAAGGTTTCCTCAAACTCCTCGGTACATGCAAAAAAGTCATAAGAAACCATACTCCATCATTCTGACTTAATATGACAGAATGCAATGGGAAGTATCAGTGGTGTGTATGTGTGTGTGTGTGTGTGTGTGTTTGTGTGTGTGTCAGCATGTGTATGTATCAAACAATTTTCACACATCTGCAATGTTTTGTAGCTGAGGTTGAACACACACATTGGTGTCCCAGAAATTTAGTGGTTGAAATCACTGAAAAAGTAAAATGAAATTAAATCTGAATTTGAGATTCATTACAAAAGAACCCACACATACCTCCAAGTTGTGAATGTGGTTTCTCTCCTGTTGTCGAATCAGAACCTGTTTCCGCGGCTCTGTTGAACCCATGGGTAGTTCCCGTGTTTGTGCCACTATAGTTTCCTTTTTGTGACAGTTCATGTAATGATTTGATATCTGTGAGGTAAACATTTTCTTGCATGTACTTGCAGTAATATGATTTTGCATACATCCTTTTACCTCTTTCTGCAAATGTTATAGTCACTGGAAAATTAAAACAATGATATGAAGGAATAAAACTCAAAAATGACATCAGAAGAGAAGGAAATGAAATTAAGAGCTAACCCTCTCCTTACCATCCATAGGAAAATCGTCACATTAGTTAGGATGCAACCGACAATTTTCTCATTCTCATTTCAATTGGACATCACAAATTTTTTAATGCTTTGATGTACAGCTATACATATTAAACAGAGCTCACTTGTTACTTTTTTGGTTGCGCAAGAAAAGTCTATTTTGTGCTGGGTGGGTATGAACTTTCGGGGAAAATTCTAAAAATAGCTGGTAAGGAGAGAGTTAAGCAAGTTCCTTATCTGACACTCTGCATACAGTGGATATCGCTTATACTTATAGTTAGAAATCAGTTATAATGAAGCTGAAACAAATCCCTGTTTATTTTCCTTCTAAATTCTTCTTAACTATGGTCACGGATAAGGAAGTCATAATTGCTCAGTATTCAACAAATCTTTTTCAAACATTCTACAAATGAGTGTCATACAAATACGCTGGTCCTCTAGGAGCCGGACTAAAAAAATAATTCATGAGTAATTTGAAATTATGTAATTTTTTTCAAGGGGAATTTTCTAGTAATAACGTTGAACTTAATTTTGAAAGTTTCTAATTATAGAATTACAAATCCGGCATTCTAGAGCCTCTGTCTTTTCCTTTTTCCTACCTCTGGCCAAACCATTATGGCAATGGGTTGAAAAACAAAAAAGCCTTTGACTTTTTAAAGATTTGTTGTTTGTTTTCCAATATGGCGTCGTTTCCATAACAACGTGCAATTATTTTTCGAGAAATATTACATGCAATCATCCTTCCAAAACATATACATTATGACTGTGCATAGAAGTGTAGGATATTATTTCATCAAATTTAAAAAAATGACCCTTTAGTGTCGCTCCCCCCCCCCTCCCCTTTAAGATATGAAATGGGTCTTTACTATAATAGTTCAATGCAACTGATTAACAAGAGAATCCGAGTAATAGTAAAGACATAAAATTATGATAACACATTTACTCAGATTGCATCATATTGAATCGAAAATATTAAACGTATAAGATATGTTACAAAGTGGTGATTAATAAAAAAATGAAAACACTTCACCTATGTTATCCTTCAATTTACTTAGCCTTGAACCAATGAGGTTATTATTTAAACTTTTTTTTCACAGGACCCAGAGGCATCTGCAAAGACTTGATAGACACTAAAGTTTGTTTGAAACACCGGGAACAAGATCGAAATTTGTGTACAAATAATAATAATGTGTGCAGTAGTACATGTGGATTTTGCTCTGATTTCCTAAAATTAGGTTAGACAACTCCCTTTCAGTTTTCTTCTTTATAACAGACTTATCACAATTGAAAAATATAGTCTTAAAAATAATATGATAGTTAGTATTTATTGCAAAATATTAGGATTCAGTTAGCGAGAGAAGAAAGACGCATCTGAATAGTTTGAACCAATATTTGTGATTGTTGATTCTGAGTCGAGTTCTCTCAACAGAAAGGTTTGTCTTTTTAGAAATGTCAAATCAGGTAATACATCCTAATTTGTAGACATATTTAATAATTAATCAATTATCCAATTCAAATTATGGTGACATTTTCTCAGTAACTCTCACCTGTTACTTGTGATTCTTCTTCTTCTTCTTCTTCTTCTTCTTCTTCTTCTTCTTCTTCTTCTTCTTCTTCTTCTTCTTCTTCTTCTTCTTCTTCTTCTTCTTCTTCTTCTTCTTCTTTTCTTCTTCTTCTTCTTCTTCTTCTTCTTCTTCTTCTTCTTCTTCTTCTTCTTCTTCTTCTCTTCTTCTTCTTCTTCTTCTTCTTCTTCTTCTTCTTCTCTTCTTCTTCTTCTTCTTCTTCTTCTTCTTCTTCTTCTCTTCTTCTTCTTCTTCTTCTTCTTCTTCTTCTTCTTCTTCTTCTTCTTCTTCTTCTTCTTCTTCTTCTTCTTCTTCTTCTTCTTCTTCTTCTTCTTCTTCTTCTTCTTCTTCTTCTTCTTCTTCTTCTTCTTCTTCTCTTCTTCTTCTTCTTCTTCTTCTTCTTCTTCTTCTTCTCTTCTTCTTCTTCTTCTTCTTCTTCTTCTTCTTCTTCTTCTTCTTCTTCTTCTTCTTCTTCTTCTTCTTGTTCTTCTTCTTCTTCTTCTTCTTCTTCTTCTTCTTCTTCTTCTTCTTCTTCTTCTTCTTCTTCTTCTTCTTCTTCTTCTTCTTCTTCCTCTTCTTCTTCTTCTTCTTCTTCTTATTATTATTATTATTATTGTTATTATTATTATTCTTCTTATTATTATTATTATTATTATTATTATTATTATTATTATTATTATTATTATTATTATTATTATTATTATTATTATTATTATTATTATTATTATTATTATTATTATTATTATTATTATTATTATTATTATTATTATTATTATTATTATTATTATTATTATTATTATTATTATTATTATTATTATTATTATTATTATTATTATTATCATCATCATATTATTATTATTATTATTATTATTATTATTATTATTATTATTATTATTATTATTATTATTATTATTATTATTATTATTATTATTATTATCATTTAAATAATCATCAGTGTTAGGACGATATCTTTTCTTGCTGTTGCGATCTTCATCAAAATTGAAGAATAAGGACATAATTTTACGCTTTTCATTTATTATTTGTCTTCTGATCATACCAACTCTTATACATTTTTATATTATCTTGACAGAATATGAAATAAATTAATGCCTGTCAATATACCTGACCATTTATTAATTTGTTTATTCTTTTCTTTACAATAGAGATTAAAACAAGTGAGTTTCAAGTAGACTTTTGTTACGATAGGATTGGCGAAAAGGAATGTAAAGCTCTGCAACAAAGAAATTCTTTACTTTGTTTTGGAACATTATATTACAAGTACATCTGTCCTAAAACGTGTGGATCTTGCAGTAAGTCTTTTGAAATGTACATCATCATCATCACCATCATCATCATCATCATCATCATCATCATCATCATCATCATCATCATCATCCCCATCATCATTATCATCCTCATTGTCGTTCGTCATCATCGAGGACAGCAGCAACAAGACCATCCTTATCTATATTATCAAATCGTAGCTTCATTTGTGATTTTTCAAAACACCCCCCCCCCCGTTAAATCATCAGTTGGGATAAAATTAGTCTTTAAAGGAATTACTAAGATCGCATAGACTATAGAATGTGATATATTGACCTAAACAGCTATTAATGGACTTAATTCATTAATCCTGTAAAAGGCATCACTAATTGTTAGATACAATCGTTGTTGTTATATTAGTATACTAGTCTTTAATGATAGAACATGGAGGTTGACCTAATAGTAAATATAAACTGCATAAAACAACTGGAACACCTATTGATAGCGTTTGCATTGATGTAAAGTTCATATCATTTTCGAGATTCACAGGACCAATATAACCATTAATTTCTGATCTCTCGCTCCATTAAAGACGCCATAACTCGTAATCCACTCACCAATTTTATACAATAGTATGACTTTATTTTTTAGTTTCACAAAAGTACAATTATGTGTATTCTCCATACTTCAAACTTTATAACTTGTTTCCAACATAGATTTGATCCACTGTTCATAAATTGTTGTCAACCTTAATTGGATTTATTTAGCTCATTTTATAATTATTGACAACCTTAATGGGATCTATTATACTTAATTATTATATTGTAGTCAACCTTGATTGGTATCATCATACGTATTTAACATATTGTTTTCAAGGGCAATAGGATTCAATAGTCTTACCGTCACTTCCTTCCTAATGACGTATGGTAACTTACTAACACTGGCTCTAAACTATCGGAACAATGGCGGACGCCGTATGAAATATTTCTCCGGCGAGCTTAAAAGCGCATCTAGAGGAAAAAAAACCAATCAATTTGATCATGTTTTGACTTTTACACATTCTGATCACAAGGCATATGAAAAAGGAATGAAAAGTTATCGTCAGCATGAAGAATAAAAAGTAAAGATTTTCTTTGTTTAGAACCAAGATGGCCGCCGTTGCCGGGCGCGTGACATCAGACTACTGAATCCAATTGGTTCTATTATTTAATATATTGGTGTTAACCTCAATTGGCTACATTCTTATTTAACATATATTAATTTCAACAGTAATTGGATCAAATATTTTTCATTTAATATACTGTTGTCTACCTTGAGTAGATTCATCATTCTTTGTTTAACATATTCCTTTCAACCTCAATTGGATTTATCATTCGTATTTCACATATTGCTGACAACCGTGATTAGATCTATCATTCACATTTAACATATTGCTGACAACCGTGATTGGATCTATCACTCATTGTCAACCGTTTTCAAAACGATGATATCTCAAGTATTTTTAAAAAATAATAAACAATTTAGAAATTCGATGAAACAGTATCCAGGGTTGCCAGATTATTTTTCAACAAAATGCCAGGGGAAGACTCAAAAAATGCCAAAACACTCAAAAAGATGCCAAAGTCTGTTGACTCCCACCCCCACTAAGAAAACTACTCACTTTTGATAGACAATTTACTATCAAGCCTGGTGGCTTGCGTGTTTTCTTTTCTGTTTTTTTTTTTTTTTTTTTTTGAATTATACTAAATTTCCTGTTGGGGTAATTATTTACCTACTGACTACTAAGTGGAGTGCTAAACCACTACACCACGGTTGGATTTTAAGAATGAAAAAGAAATGTGAAGATGTTTGTTTTTACGCGTTTAGAAATAATTAAGAAAAGGTGTCATTTGAAGTATAATATACAACAAAAGAAAATGCCAAATGAAAATGCCAAATGATTTTTCTAATGCCAAACGGTTTTCAAAAATGCCAGATTTTTGGAATCTGGCATTTAAAATGCCAAACTGGCAACCCTGACAGTATCCTATTTAAGCCCCATAGATAACCAACAGAAGGAGGGCCGTTATCCACCAAATAAACTGGACGGCGTCCCTCGTGAGCATGACGGAGGCGTCACGGAATATAGCAAGGCTCGACCAAGGGAAACTGCTGGTGACACTTTGCTTTGCGTTGTCAACGCTGACATGATTTGCAAAATGATCTTATGAATGGCCAACTTGGCCAAGATTCTCCACACCCAGATTCCTTCTTCCGCTATTTCGTTTTTTAAAAAATATGTTTCCTTTTTTCATCAGCTACTTATTGTCTTAGTTTGGTCGATCGTTTATAAATAGAAAAACGATTAGCTTTTCAAGCATTATTTGATTATAGTCACAAAATGACACACAATATATCATATTTTATTAAAAATGACATTTTGGTGTCAAAATATTTTGTGTTGACTTGTTTGGAACAATAATAACAAGAAATGTCACAAATAATATTGTTTCCTGTACTGAAGGAAAATGTGTCGTTCTGTATGTATATTGCTACATCATTCTAGCCCAAAGCTATGAGCAGGATCTTGTCCAAAAAAATTGTCACATTAAAAAAGATAAAAAATCTTATCTCACTGTCTATCCTTGTCCACTTAATACATTTGTTCAAAACTTTTGTCACCCCAACCATATAAAAATACCAAATGATATATATATATATCATCTCGATAAATTACAAGGGTGGTGAAAGAAAAGAATTGTATTTTTTTGTCTAATAGAAATCAGCTGACAAGCCGCAATTTTACAGATTAATTGCATATACCTTTATATTTCTTCTATGATTTAAAAAAAAATCTTTTAGATCTTTAACATTTCAAGAAAAATTATATTGAATACCCGGTTATTCTTGTCATCAATATTTCGTCGAGTCGTAATTTAAGGTAAACATTGAACACGTTGATTGTGGCTAAGTAATAAATTAATTTAATCCAGGATCGAACGGACAACTCACATCACTATCCACACTCGTGAAAGTGATTTTACTATCATAATTTGGCGATCTCATGACGTCAGATGACCTGGCAATAGCTTTATTGTGAAATAATATATCGTCAAATCACGAAATTCAACAAGATGTTGAGTCGAGATTGGCGATACTGTCCAATGAAATCACTGGTGGGTGGTATTAAGTTATGAAATCACAAACATTGACAATGAAATATCGACGTTCACGACACAAAGGGGTAGACTTGGATCGTCGAAGGATGATTGATGTTGTATTGACAGGTTTACCCTATTGGGTTCAGATTTTGTTTCTGATAGATGGTAAGTTCCCTAAATGGCCATGTCAATCATGTAACATCTTTAGATGATCTTATACTACTCTTTGATATCTATTGCCGCGTCTTGGATTCTGAGTGTAATTAATGACAAAATACCGCTCACAAAATATTCATAGGTCCATCATCAGAGTTTCAAACTGTTTGATCATTAGGTGTCAAGACTTTCCGTTTCTTTACCTTTGACCATTACTTACATATTTTCACTGATTGGTTGTTGTGACTGCTCACAGTTTAGCAGCTTTCACGATTATCTTTGATATCTAAAGCCACATATTTGATTTCGACTGTCACTCATGGCTTAAACCCGCCCGAACCTTGCCATGGGTCCATTATCAGATTCGCTTGTGAGATGTAGAGATTTTCTCTGAGCTGTTTACGCATTGTGTGCTGTGACGGCTCACATGTTAGAAAGCTTTAATTGCTTCTGCCACAGTAATAGCTTTTTTTCGCTGACCGTCTCAAACAATCCTCAAAAATATTTTGAATTGATTAGGGAGCCAAGTCACGTGGGTTAAAAAACGACAACAAACAAACAATGTATTAGCTCATACGGTAGAGCCACACTCTGCCAGGCCAGGCGGAGTTGTACCAGTATTTTTGCGGGTTCAAACCCCATCACCGCCGCGAAATATTTATTCTCTATTGTCTTCTGGCACTTTCCTACTCAGTTCATCGCTTGTTGTTATCACCACAATTACCTGCTCTACTCACTTTCTGAAAAATGTATTCACCCCATATACCGGAACATACTCAATGTCTCAATTGTTTCTATGCTATATGATTGTGTTGAGAATATTGGTTATGAAGCTTAACTGCTGGTCAACATACTTCGCGGGGGTTGTGTGTGTGGGACCCCCGATCTCCAGTAGTCGGAAAAAGCGAGGGCTCTAATAATGACTAGGAGTTAGAGACGATCTCTTATGAGAATTCAATACCTTGCAAGTAGCAGGGACAAACACACCTCCGATCTAGGCTAGAAGTTGCCAGGCTTTTCCACCACTAAGAGGAGATACTTCGTGGTAGGGAATCGGTTTCGGTCGAAGACCTGCCTCACAGCAAAATAGCTTCATCAGTGGAGACT
Source organism: Berghia stephanieae (assembly GCF_034508935.2). NCBI lineage: Eukaryota > Metazoa > Mollusca > Gastropoda > Nudibranchia > Aeolidiidae > Berghia > Berghia stephanieae. The sequence continues at coordinate 8,437 of NW_027621956.1, read as the reverse complement.
TTCTACTTGTCTAACATGTACCCAATGCTGATGTGGGCTAGAACTCGATACCGCAGTGCATATAGTTTAGAGGTGTGTTGTGACGAAGCTTCCGGGCGAGATTGCGACGGTCCATGAGTGCAGTGAAAAATTTGCTGATTGGGTCAATCGTCATAAATAATAGTGTGAGAACGATTAGAAACTGCTGCCTTGAATTCGAGCCATTTCGGGCCCAAATTGAGGATTTCCGTTTGATCTTTATTGTTACATCTTAGTTTCACTCATGAAGAAAGGTGAAAACCTGATCTATTTGAATAAGCTCGACGGTTGACTGTGTCGAAGACTACTGTCATATCTATGTGATGTTAATGTCTTCTTTTTACTAATGTGTTTTTGCCCAAGCCGTTTTTAGACCCACAAACATCTGATGTGTTATTTAAGGTTTAAAATATAATGAATACTTTTTGAGGAATGATAAGGGACAACGCCTTTATAATAATGTTATGTAATGGATTGAAATTTCCATCTTGTCGTGTTGCAATGAAATTTAAGTATTGATATGTGGAGGTTGACGGTTTATAAATGTCTTGTCCAAATTGTCTGCTATCTCTCTAATTGCGGTGTTCTATAGCTATCTAGATTTTTCTTTAAATGAGGATTTGACCGGTGTAAATTTGCTGACAGTTCTGTAACCATTTCTTTGGGGTCAGCTATCAACCTTCCTGTATCAGCCTCCTACTTTTCTTCCGTAACCAACAAGACGACAGTGTCTGGCAGACTGAGATCCAACCAGTTTTGTCGCAATCGACATATTCAGTTGCTTTTTTAAAAAATTCATAATTCTTTAATTCTATTACATCCTTTAAGTCATGATAATAAAACTTATTTCAAAGAAAACAAGCGAACAGACCAAAAAAAATTTAAAAAGAATATTGTGGAGGTAACAGGTTACAAAAGCCATTTTACTGCCCAACAACAACTAATATGTTGAATATACATTTATCAAATAGAAATTATACTTATTAGGAGGGTCATAAGAAAGGATGGATTGGGGTTAGCAATTATTTTTTAAAATAACATTCTCCTGTCAAGCTTATTTAAAAATCATAGAGTAGCTGCCATAAAATAATTCGTTTGACGATGATTTTGAGAGTTTTGATGTCTTTTCTCTCAATTGGAACACTGATTAAATAATAATATAATATATATTGAAACAATCAAGTTTCAAATTCTATTTCCCAATTATAATACTTGGGAGATAAATGATTCAATTATTTTGTTTTAATAACCATGTAATCGTCATTTATTTTAAGTGCACCATATTGTTTCTTTATTTCGGCTTTTAGTTTGACTATCCAAGTCAACGCCTTACTTTTAAATTACTCAATTGTAAAGGAAGATGATAGTTGAAAGTAAATCTTGTTGTGTGATAAATATTATATGATTAAATAATGTTTTATATCGTGTGTCTATTTTCTCTTGGATATCAGCTTTATAGACCCAATTTTATTATAAATGAAAGTAATGTACATATTTAAATACCTTTTCACGGAATTCCATTTTTATTCTTCTAATCGATATTTCATTTCTATTTATATTCTTTAAATATACAGGTCTATATACACCTCCATGCGATAAGAATACCCAAGACTTAATTCCATCCAAATCCTGTTTGAACAAAACAAAGAAAGATCCTAATTATTGTTATAATCACCCTTTAGAAGCCAGACAGAATTGTCCTAAAACTTGCAAGTTTTGTGGTAAGAATATACTCCATATGATTCTGATGTTTTGTAATAATTATACACATCATGTGACTGAAAAACTGCGCCTAAATTTTTCTATACCTTTAGCGATATTGAAATAATTCTCACCTTACGTAATTCATAATAAATAAATTTTGCTATATCTCATATGAGAACTGTCGAACCGCAATTTAAAGTCAATACCGTATATTTTGATGTCAAAGCCCATTAAGTGACTATATCAATTATAACATATTTGTCCTCTTAAAAATCATGAGCTGCCAAGATAAAAAAGAAATCTGGGAATAATATCAAAATGATATGATCAATCGGAACCTGTCTGTATCTCCCATCCTATATATGAAGGTCTGATACCTGAAATTTAAGATATAAAACAGAGACCAAGCCTTTCAAGCTAATACATCAGAGAGAAAAAAAAAGTTAAATACTTCAAATTAACAATTAACGAATAGAATAAACTAAAGAAAATCTCACTAGCGTGTGATCAGTTGTAAATTGCTCTACTTATCATGGAATGAAGACAGTAAAAATAACATGGGATGTTATAGATTGTCCATTACTGTTATGTAACGAGATGTATCCCTTTTGACTGTAACGTATACTGAAGAATAAAAATAAAACATTAAACTAGAGGTTCCTACACATGTCAATAAAATGGCTGGGAAGATAAGGATAGTAAATGAGACTCATAAATAATAATAATAATAATAATAATAATAATAATAATAATAATAATAAATGGCTTTTATATAGCGCTTTACCCCGTTGTCACAGGCTCTAAGCGCTTTACAGTGATATTAAACAAAACATATTACAGTGAGACAAGTGTGAAGGAAACGTGATACGAATTTAATTTAACAACAACAAAATAAGAAAATAATTTTGCAACATTATGACGTAAAAAGATAAAACTTTAGGCGAGATTTGAACGTTGTCAACGAATCCGAGCATCTCACGTGTGACGGGAGACAGTTCCAAAAATGGGGGCCGAAAATTGAAAAGACTGTTCACCTATTTTACGCAATGGCTTAGGTTTGACAAGGATTGATCGGTCATTGCTTGACCTCAAGTTTCTATTGGGGACATATATGTTTAGAAAGTCTTTAATATAGGATGGACTGTTCGTGCTCAGGGATTTGTAGACAACAGTACAAATCTTATAGGCAACTCTTTTTTCCACAGGAAGCCAATGTAACTCACGGAGAAGAAGAGTTGCTGACGGGTATTTTTTGTTATTGCGTACAATGAGCCTGGCTGCGTTATTTTGAGCAACCTGAAGTTTGTTAATTTTGTCTTCAGCTAAATTCGCCCAAAGGGAGTTACAATAGTCCAATTTAGATAAAACCAGGGAATTAATTAAAAGTTCTGTTATATGCTTCGGTATTAAATTACGAATTTTGTTATTTTTTTCATTTCTATGTACATAGATTGTATGGTGTTATTCACATGGCTTGTCATGGAAAGATCTTTATCAATGATGACGCCAAGGTTTTTTTGCTTTATTTGAAAATTCTTTTGTGCTATTTCCGAGAGTAATAGGTAATTTATTTGCCTGTTTAAGGATACTCGGCCTTCACACATTAAAATTTCAGTTTTACTATCATTTAATTTTAACTTATTGTGGTACATCCAAGATTTAATCTCATTAAAACAGCTCGTAATTCGATGTATTAAGAACTGTAAATTACTAAGAGGTGCTGAATCATATATTTGCTTATCATCTGCATAAAAATGATAACTCAGATTGAATCTGGATATCACACTAGAAAGGGGCTGCATATATACAGTAAAAAGGACAGGGCCAAGAACAGAGCCTTGTGGCACTCAAAAATTTAGTAAAACTTGTTCTGACTGAACATCATTCACCACAACAGCCTGCCATCGATCCTGTAAATATGATGTAAACCATTTAAGTGCAATTCCTTTTATGCCGAAAGTATTTTCTAGTCTTCTTAACAAAATGTCATGGTCAATGGTGTCAAAGGCTGCTGAAAGATCTAAAAGGCATAATACATTGATATTGTTAGCATCAGCATTACATAACAAGTCATTAAAGATTTTAAGAAGCGCCGTTTAGTACTGTGTCGATGTTTGTAGGCTGACTGAAAGGGTTGTTCCAAACTGTTGTTCTTAAGATGAGATGTTAATTGTGTAAGACCTACCTTCTCCAAAAGTTTTGACAAAAAAGGTAAATTTGATACAGGACGATAATTGTTTAATATATTGTGGTCTAGTGATGGTTTCTTCAGAAGTGGTTTGACGAGGCACTTTTAAAGCACGATGGAACTTCGCCAGTCAGTATGGATGTATTTATGATTGATGTAATGGATTGTAATAATGTATTGATGGAGCTGACCAAAAGCTGTGCTGGTAGGGGATCAAGGTCGCAGGATTTAAATGGGGCTTTTTTTATCAACTCGTTTATGAAACTAGGTGAAACTGGTTGGAGCTTGTCTAAAGGGGTAGAACAGAATGTATTTGTATCTATAAATGGTTCATGCCGATCTAGTTCTGAACGAATGTTATGGATTTTGTCTTTAAAAAAGTTGACAAATATGTTTGGCAAGTCTCTTTGATTGGTTGTAGATGGTAATGAAGTGCATCTTTCACGTCCAATAGATCATTGCAGATGTTAAATAATTGTTTACAAGATTTAGAAGTTTCGAATTTTGAAAGAAAATACGTGGTCTTTGCCTTTTTTATTGTTGTCTTCCAGGCACGAAATGCGTTCTTGAACATTTCACGATGAATTGTAAGGCCTGATGTTTTCAGCAGTCTCTCTGCTCTCCGACACTTCGTTTTAGCTTGTTTAACGTCCGACGTATACCACGGAGCATACTTGCGGTTGGTGACGGTCCTTGTTTGGAATGGCGCATGTTTGTCAAGCGTTTCGATGAGACAACTATTCCACTGGTCTGGAGAAATCATTGAATTTTTAGAAAGTTTTGTTTCTAAATCGCCTCTGAAATTGTCCAAATCAATGCCTTTAATGTTTCTGGTTGATGTGGTGGTGGTTTTTGGCATGGTTTTGAAACGTCAAGATTGAAAGAAATGAGGGAGTGTCCGGAAAGGGGAGACAATCGACGGTGGCGTTGGTTTTTTGGAACTCTGAATTTTCTACAATTACCCACTCTAAAATATGACCAGCAGAGTGGGTTGGCGTTGTTACGATCTGGCACATGTTGTTCTTCGATAGTGACTCGTGCAATTTAGCGGTGTCTGTGACGTTGCCGAAGTGAAAATTAAAGTCGCCGAGTATAATTGAATGGCCAGGACGCGTGTGTTGCAAAGTTAGCATCTCGTTGATTTCCTTCCTAACATCAGGTAATTTTATTTTGTTTTTCTTGTTTGCTGGCGGTCGGTAGATGCAGTTGAAGTTGTATCTTGTATTCTGGAGGGATAATCTAAGATCAATGGCCTCCATTGTTTTGCAGCGCATTTCGAGGATTTCCACATGTTTTGATAATTTTGTTTTATAAAATACGCCAATGCCACCCCCTGGGTGATCTTTCCTTGGATACGATCTAAATTGGTACCCAGGGGGTGTCATAGCTTTTTTAACTGGGTGGTCTCCAGACTGTGAGAGCCATGTCTCTACTATAAATAGTATGTCGAAGTTCTTCTCCGTTAATAAATCGTTTAATTCTTCGGTTTTGTTACGGCAGGACTGTGCATTGAGAAGACCAATAACAATGTTATTGTTGTCGTTTGTGAAACTGTTTGTGGTCGGTACAGTTACAAGTGTTGATGGTGGACGGGGATTTGTGTGGGGGCGGGGTGCATGACGAGTTGTTACCATTGAGATGTTATGTTGGTTTACGTTTGCCTCCCCGAGGCAATAAGGAACAACCCAAATCAAACGACGTGTCGGCTCTCTCTCTCTCTCACTCTCTGTCTCTCTCTCTCTCTCTCTCTCTCTCTCTCTCTCTCTCTCCCTTTCTCTCTTTCTCTCTCTCTTTCTCTCTCTCTCTTTCTCTCTCTCTCTCTCTCTCTCTCTCTCTCTCTCTCTCTCTTAATCTCTCTCTGTCTTTCTCTATTTCCCTAATTCTCTCAATCGTTCTCTTTCTCTTCTCCATCTCTTTCTCTTCTCTCTCTCTCTCTCTCTCTCTCTCTCTCTCTCTCTCATTTCTCTCTCTCTCACTCTCATCCCTTACACACCACACAGACAAACACACACACACACACACACACACATATATATATATGTCATGTTCACTTGCTTTGTGTTGTTCCCTAATTTATGAGTCACAATTACTCCCTTTATCTTTCTTCCCAGTGTAAGAAGAGTTTGCAATCCTTTGGATTTTACTACAATATTATTTCTAGGTCAAGACGTGGGGGCGGGGGGGGGGGGGGGGTTCATAAAAATGTTACATTTTCAAAACAAATCCTCTTAGCTAGTTCTCAGGAGGTTTACAACTGATATTCGTTTACTTCAAGGGATATACTTGGTTTAAGTTTTTTTTTAAACTCCGATTTCAAATTATAAGTCATTCTTTATCCTTAAATAGAAATTACCCTCCATGCTCTACTTACTCAAAACAACTCCAAAATTAATACTTAACTAACTCAAAAGTTGATCTTATTATTCCATGTTTGGCTGTCTGCGTATTCTTCCCATATTGGTAGAAAATGCAATCGAAATATTATCATTGTACTTTGCTTTTAAAAAATACGACTGATTGGAGTTGGAAAATTGAAGGGCAATTTTCAAATAATAATAATAATAATAATAATAATAATAATAATAATAATAATAATAATAATAATAATAATAATATAATAATAATAATAATAATAATAATAATAATAATAATAATAATAATAATAATAATAATAATAATAATAATAATAATAATAATAATAATAATAATAATAATAATAATAATAATAATAATAATAATAATAATAATAATAATAATAATAATAATAATAATAATAATAATAATAATAATAATAATAATAATAATAATAATAATAATAATAATAATAATAATAATAATAATAATAATAATAATAATAATAATAATAATAATATAATAATAATAATAATAATAATAATAATAATAATAATAATAATAATAATAATAATAATAATAATAATAATAATAATAATAATAATAATAATAATAATAATAATATATAATAAAATAATAAAATGAATGACGAAACTAAATAATAAGCATGAGTACAAATACAAACTCTAAGTAACATCTATATCATAAAAAATGAAAGCTTATGGAACAACTCAGTCTTCAGACATTTCCTGCAACTATTTTATTTGTATTGCTGCCGGTGACCTCAAATGACAGTTTTACTATTTGTCGACCCAAGAGCTTACCTCATGTGATAGCTGGAGAGGAAAAGTTTGATACTTACTTGAATGTATGGATACACACACACATATATACACAATTATATATGTGTATGTTTGTGTGTGTGTGTGTGTGTGTGTGTTTGTGTGTGATGTTTGTGTATGTGGTTAGATATACGAATGTTTTGACTTCGTTTTTTATTACCAAAACTATAATGGATACGGACGTGACAAAAGTTAGATTTTTTTTCTTTTTCGTGAATCATTTTAATTTCAGAAAGACACCGCTCCCTTCAACCAGTGCCATGGCAAAGCCAGTTATCGTCGGGAAAAAGAGAAATTTGCGAGGCATCTTCGACCGTCGAACCCTGTAACTACCCCTCGGATCACTCCCTAAATCTCCCCTTTTGGGGATTTCAGTTATGTGTTGACAGCAAAACAACCCCTTGGATTTAAATAAAAAACTGTAGGGGGTTAGTAGGGGAGGGGGGATCTACAACTTCAGAATTTTTTCTCTTGCAATGCTATCCCTTTTTTGTGTGAGTAATCTGTGTATCTAGCGGGGGCTTGCCTACTAATTGATTTCTTGGACCGATATGTTGAACAGGAAATCTTCAGAAATGATATTAAATAACAAAATATAGCCCAAAAGAATTTTTTTTTACATAATGCAAGACTGCATTCAGAAAATTTGTTTTTTATGTACAGGGGCGCTTAAAAAAAAAAACAAATCCCAAAAGGGTCAAGCTGTTAGAGTGTTATATATATAATATAATATTATATATATATATATATATATATATAAATAATATATATATTTTATAATATATATTTTATATTATATATATTAAACACATTTAGGTGCGAACTTTAAATATCCCCTTTTGTTATTTGGGGCCGTGATTTTATCATTTTTGTATGCTAGTTTGCAGATGATTGGAAAAGATTTTGGGGATAAAAAATAGATGGTTTGTTTTTATTTAAAAAGATAAATAGCAACAAAGATCTTTTTGGAAAACATTAGGAATAACATGTTTAAACCTTTTGGCAATGCATTTGTTTTGATTCACTCGTAATCAGAAAGAGATTCCTGCGAAAATGTTCCCGGGACCCGTGGGTTCTTCTATGTAGCAAAAATCCAAGTATGTGTGAGCAAGATGGAACATTTAGAGAAATTTTGGGGAAAAAGAAATTTCAGTGGTTTCGTGGTTTTCTTTTTTGTTTTTATTTATCATACATAATGACCCGCTTCAATTGTGTGTTAAAAAGAATTAAAACAGAGGGGGGGGAAAGGGGAAATTTTTCAAGTTGTAACACCCGGGGAAAATAAAAAACAAAGTAACAATTGGTACGTTTCAAAAATATTCCCCTTTGGCTA
>NC_088374.1:26702866-26731714 GCF_034508935.2 Berghia stephanieae | reverse complement strand
TATATATTTGGCCACACACGTGGCCATCTGGCAACCTTGTTCGCGACGACGGATGACACAAATCCTCGCGCGCTTTTTTAAAATTAAGGTATTGTTTCATTGTTATGTCATAGGGATAGTAGATTAACACATTCTCTCTCTCTCTCTCTCTCTCCTCTCTCTCTCTTCTCTCTCTCTCTCTCTCTTCTCTCTCTCTCTCTCTCTCTCTCCTTTCTCTCTCTCAAATAAATACTAGAACTAACATAAGCCATGGTCTCACGGACTGATTGATAATAATTCAGCAGGCATTTTTCGTGTCATTTGTATGGGTTGTAGACACAAAATTACACTTCGGAAAAGTTCCAAATGATCAATATTATGTATATTTTAAAACAAAATTATAGTTGACCCTAGCCATACAGCTCTAAAACTATACAAGTTAGAACTCTTCTGATGTCTTCATCATATTTTCTGATAATTTTGCCATAAAGTTGCCAAGTTTTAATATCTAATTCCACGTATTAAGCGAGTTACAGCCACAAACCAGAATAAAAAGCAGAAAAAGCGTCCCATATTTTCTGTATTTTTTTCTCTTTGCGGGTCATCCAAATAAATGACATCTTTGAAACTGCATAACTTTGTTATATATCAATGGATTTTCAAAATTCAAAAAGATTTTTACTCAGTGGAGATAGGGCTTTGATTTAAGAGTAGTATTTCCTACAGAAATAGAAAACAAAAATTTTCATAGTCATTGCTACATTCATCAATATTAAAGCTCTCCAGGCATATATTTCCATGTTTTTCAAGCAATATATTCTCTTTTGTGGCATAGAGAAGAAGAAAAGAGATTAACGCATATCAATACTACCGTTAATCATTAAGCATGGAATTTAATGAGTTCACATGGAGACATGTCTTTGAGATCAATGACTGAGAATGGTTTTAGTCATTTAATAATAGTCTTCTGAGGTCAATGAACTTACTTCACTTGTCTCAACTGCATACTATGAGCTCAAATGGAAAAAAAAAAAACCCTAATGAAATTATATTGACTTTTCGAATATCATCATAGACTCTTGTGCCCCTTCTGCTCAGTAGGTAGAGCACTCTCTTCACACTCAAAGGATCCTGGATTGATGCTCGTGAAGTCACAATTATTTTTTTTTTCTGACCCCTCTGTCCACCCAGCAGTGATTGGGCAGCTGAGTCTGTTAAATCTAGCACAAGGTATTTTGCGTCCTATCCAAAGCGTATCAAGAAATTGCTACTATTGTCTTTTTAAACGCTTATATAAACCAGGATAAACTCCAGCCCAATAGGCCGTATGGCTCTGGAGGACTACTTTAGAGAGGTAGATCCCTCCATCCACTTCTCTTTTTCCAATGTTACCATTTCTAACTTACAATTTGATTTTATTTTTAAAAAAATTTATTTTTTTTTAATGCTGTCCTTCCCCGTGTAATTCTTTTCTTTCTCATTTTATTTATTTATTTATTTGTTTTTAATTTTTTTTTTCCATTTTTTTTTCCGAAGGTAATCAATCCACTGGTATTATGCCATTTTGAATTGGATGAAAAATTTAGATTTAGTGACTGTTTTAAAAACACGATTTTGATACAATTAACTCAAATGCTTCTATTGAATGGAATCGATGAAGTCCCCCCTTACACCGCAAAAAAAAAAACCCTCAAATTTTTTATTTATTGTTTGGGGGTTTTTTCCTCATTTTTTTGGCTTCTTTAGATTTATGGGTCAGCGTGGCTCAGCGGTATGTCTTTGCTTCGTATCCGAAAGGTTTTGATTTCGATAACCCGCTGCACTGTTTGGCCTTGAGCAAGTCACCTCGCTCTAGCTCATTTTGCAATGCTGTACTGCAGCTGACGCCTGGGTTATTCCATTCTTCCAAGGGACCCTAAAGACAAGGGAATTCTATTTTATTTCATTTATTTTGGGCATTTGGTTTTACCAGGATATAAGCTATCAGATTGAAGGGATGGTTCATATAGAAGATTGTCGTTGTTTTCTATTGTTTCAAACTCTGTCTTTACTACCATTTTACATCCTCCCTCCTCTCCCTTCCTTTCTCTTTTTTTTTTTCTATACTTTTTTGCATATATTTTTCCAGTTAGAGCGACTGCAAGCAGAAATATCCCAGGTTGCCAAGAAGACAGGTATTGCATCAGCAGCAAAAATAGCAACCCAAAGAAAGAGTTTGTAAGTTTTTATATCATCATTATCATCATGATCATAGTTTATTTATTTTTACATCCTGCTTTATCATCCGTGCCCGAAAGAGCTGTCCAATTCCAATTTATGGTAATTTTCAATATGTAGAGATTTTTTTTTTGAGGGGAGGTGGGGGCGGTGGCTAAATTTGGCAAGACAAATTAGGACTTTAAAAAAAATTAGATTAAGCAATGCAGAGAGTTCCAGTAGCTCAATTTATGGAGCACATGACTCACAACGAGGAGTGTAGTATTGATCCTCGGCATTCAGCTGCTTTCTTGCTTGCCAACAGTATCAAATACTTACTTAATCCTCATCGCACCATCTAGGACTTCCATTTCTGCATGTCAGCTGCGTAGACGCAAATGTTGTTCCATGGTTAGGCCAGACTCTTTCATCTTTTTATCCAGGTCTCTTTGGTTTCTTCATAGAACCGTGTGAAATTGCTTAATTAGATAATCCGTTTTATTCAAAATGTACAGATAAGAGAAAATTGACAGAAATGAAATTGAGCAAAAAGTGACATCAACCGTTGAAATTCTCAGGTTTTCTTGTTGCTTTGATAAATGCAAGGGCTGAAAAATGATGTATTGTGGACAACAATAAATCAGTGTTACTAACAATCCAATTTGCCAAATATGTAATAAGATTTATTCATTCATTTATATTTTTTTTTAATTATTAATTATTTATATTTATTCATTTATTTGAACTGAGAATTGAAGCTGTCCGTATTGTAATGAAAAGTCCTTCAACTGTTTTGTTTAGTTTGTTGTTTTTTGGGGTTTTGTTGGGTTTTTTAATTTTTTTTTTTGGGGGGGGGGGTGTTACTATTCATTGACATTGAAAGATATGGAATTCATTTATTTATTCACTCATTTGAACTAAGAATTGAAACTCCAAACTTGAAATGAAAAGTCTGTCAACTGTTTATTATTTTCTTTCGCATTCATTACCACAGAAAGAGGGAGAAGTGCCGGATATAGAGTGGTGGGATACGTATATTGTCAGAAAAGATTCGTAAGTACTGCAATAATTAATTTGATTGTTTAACATTCATAATATTCTGACACTTTTTACCACTTGAGTACTGATTAAAAATTTCGAAGTACATTGGAGTGGGGACTTAAAATAGTGCAAAGTCTTGATAACACATATCGGTTTATAAATTTTATTTCGCTTCTTAGCTATCAATCAAAATGCTTTATCCCTTCCCTTGCCAACCATGGGAAAATCATCACATTCATTACGATGCAACAAAGTGTTTTCTCATTCAGACTTCTTTTGGTCACAGAATTGAAGGAATTTTTTATCTCAGTTTTAAAAAACTCCTCGTTTTGCTGAACAAAATTATGCCTTTGCATTTGAGTGAAAATATTCAATTTTTGTGTTGTATGTTTGTTAAGTTTTGGGGAAAATCCTGAAATTGGCTGGTGAGGAGAGAGTTAAAGCTACAAAAAAGAAAAAAAATAATTATCTTTTATATTGCACAATATCTACTCAATGTGCTCAAAGTGCTTTACAAGGAGTCCCTGACCAACAAGAATACTTAACATGAAGGAAGAGACATGACGCCTGTTAGACGATATTACAAATTTTTTTTCCGACAGAGACAATACTGTTAATGGTCAGGTACTCTCTTTACACTTGAGTATGGTGAGTGAATGTGAGTAACGAACTTTTTTCAAGTATTCAACTATGCACGAGTAAAGTATTGAAATTATGGGTGTTTTGTATAAGTACGAAGTGTTGTCAAGCCTTAAAACTTACCTAATTAAAAAAAGAAAATTAGTTTGACGTCAGAAAAGCCTAAGTAGCACTCTTCTTCTTGATTCTGAGAGAGGTGAGATATTCTCTTTTTTCTCCTTGTTTTATCTCTGTTATTTAGTCCTTCAGAGCCATTAGGCTCATGGAGCCGCAATTCATTCCGGTTTCTATAGCATGAAACAGAGAATAGCAATTGCTTGCTACCCTTTGGATGAGATTCTAGTCTATCACAAAGCACTTTCCACCAGATCTAACAGACCCAGCTACCCAATCATCATTGCTGGGTGGACAGTGGGGGGGGGGGGGGACAGAAAAAAAATCTCGACTGCACCTGGGATTGATTCAGATGTAATGTTGTATTCTATTTTTAGATGTGCATGTGGGGCAGCATGGCTCAGCGGTGCCGTTTTTGCTTTGTATCCGAAAGCTACAGAGTTCGATTACCCGCCGCTGCTCTGTGTGGCCTTGGGCAAGTGACCTTTGCAGTGCTGCACTGCGGCTGACACCTGGGTTATTCCAGTTTTCCCTTGGAATAGGCCCGAGAGACAAATTTCCCTATAGCAATGAATAAAGGGAATTTTTTTATCTTAATTTTTTTATTTTAAAAAAAAATCTATGTGGTCTTGTGGTTTGACACAGGCCATCGAATTGAAAGGTCCTGGGTTTGAGTCCTGCTCTGAGCGGCTCATAGTTAAGTCCTTGGAAAAGAGTCTTTACTCACTCTCTCACCGTACTAAGGTGTAAAATGAGTACCTGGCTGTTAATAGTGTTAAGTGTTGCTGTTGACTAGGGGCCCCTTTTTTAAGCACTTTGAGAATGTTTAGTGGATATTGCACTAGGTGTTAAAAAGCTCAAGTTGTAATTTTGATTTTGCAATTGGTAGAAAAATGAATTTACCTTGAACACTCCTAATTGTGTATTTTGTGTTTTATCCAAAGAAATTTAATTTGGTTTGTGCACAGTATGAATTTGTTTTGGGTTGTTGTTTTTGAGTGATGGATAGTGTCGAGTGCAGAGCATCCCTCTCGCAGCCAGGTGAGTAGCCATAATAGTCGGGTCGTGGCAACCGAAATCTGCTTCCCTGATCAATGAGTGATGGAAGAGCAACTTCTAATGATCACCGATGCAGGTTTACACCAGTCAGAGGAAGATCTCCTCAGAGGAATACAACCATCTCCAGCAGATAAAACCAACTTTGCCTAAAGATGCCCATGAATTTTACAATTTGAAACACTGATTGACACCCCATTAAGATCATTGTACTTGAGTTGTAACTTACTTAGTCTCCATTAGAAATTGATTCGTGTTAAATACAATGAAATATGGATTGTGTCTATAGTTCATGTTGAATATCTGAAAACAAAGACTGAAATTTTTACCAAACAAAAAAAATACCCCCCCCCCCCCCCAGCCCACAAATACAAACACACACACGCACACTAACACACACACACACACATATATATTTATATATATATATATATGTGTGTGTGTGTGTGTGTGTGTGTGTGTGTTAGTGTGTGTGTGTGTGTTAGTGTGTGTGTGTGTGTGTGTTAGTGTGTGTGTGTGTGTGTGTGTGTGTGTTAGTGTGTGTGTGTGTGTGTGTGTGTGTGTGTGTGTGTGTTAGTGTGTGTGTGTGTGTGTGTGTGTGTGTGTGTGTGTGTATACATCATGATCCATGGTGGCTTGTACTCTGAGTACGTTGCCGGTCAGCTGTCTCCACGAATCACGATCCTCTGCGGGGCACATGAAATCTGTGTTGCTTTTAAAGTCACATTGGGCCATTCTTATGTTATTTAGATAAGTCATTCTTTGTCTTCCTCTAGCTCTCTTTCCTTCGATCATCCCAGATGCTACCAACGTTTCTATGCCGTCTCTTCTCCACCATGTCCCAGAAAGCGTAACTGCCTCTTTCTGATGTTATCGATCAGTATTCTTCCCTTTCTCACCTTCTCCAACACTTCCTCGTTCGTACACCTGTCTGTCCATGATAGCCTCAGCATTCTTCTATACACCCACATCTCAAATGCCTCTACCCTCCTCATACATTCTTTGTCAAGCGTCCACGTTTCACAACCGTATAAAAGGGTACATATAACATATGTTACTACTACTTTCATTCTGGTCTTCAAGTTTAGGTTGTTGTTTGACACAACTGGTCGCATTTTATGGAACACGTTTTTGCTAATGCTATTCTTTGTTTTATATCCTCTATGGCACGTGCGTCATGGGTGATGATAGTGCCTAAATATTTAAATTTCTTTAATTGTTTGATGGTCCTTCCTTTGCTTGACAAGTGGAAGGTTGCGTTGTTGTCATTCTTTGAGACCACCATGCATTCGGTTTTCTTATTATTTAGTTTCAGGCCCATCTCTTCACTTTTGCACACCACTATATCTACAATTTTCTGCACGTGTTCTGGCCATCAGAGTACCATCGTCTGCGTATCTTATGCTATTCATATTCTGCCCTCCAACGACGACGCCTTTCATATCTTCAATTTCTTTGAATATTATTTCACTATATATGTTAAAAAGGTCCGGTGATAAGACGCAACCTTGTCTTACTCCCTTCTCGATGTTAAAGAAGTCTGATGTTTCATTATCCAGTTTGACACACGCTGTTTGATTCCAATATAAGTTTTTCACAAGTCGAAGGTCTTTACTGTCTATACCGATCTTTTCTAAGATTTTGGATAGCGTATCGTGCTGTACTGAATCAAAAGCTTTGGAATAATCAATGAAGCATAGATAAAGTGATTTTTGTTTTTCGATTGACCGTTGCATTAATGTTTTACAATGTAAAGATTGCATTTACCGTACCCTTTTCTTTAACAATACCAAACTGCTCATCACTTACTCGTATCTCTGGAGAGATCTTGCTCCTCATTCTTTTCATAAGTAGTCTTAACATAATTTTTGTGGCCTGGCTCATTATACTGATTGTTCTGTGTTGGTCACAGTCAATAGTACCTTGTTTTTTAGGTATCGTAATGAATACCGATTGTCTTAAGACATTAGGCAACTCACCCTTTTCATATAAGACTTTAAAGGCTTTTGTCAGAATGTCTATTCCCAGATCGTCGAGGGCGTCAATCAATGCTATTGAGAAGTTATCTTGGCCTACCGCTTTCCCCCTTTTCATCTCTTTACAGGCAGCTTCTACTTCTTCTCGCATAATCTGGGGACCCGTGTTCACAGTAGAGATTTCTTTATCCAAGCTCGTCCCTCTTTTGTCATCCACGTATAGATTTTTTATGTATACTGCCCAACGTTCCAAAATTTCGTTGTTGTCGATAAGTATATTACCGTTTGCGTCTTTAACGCATTTTCTTGCCACGGCTGGGCATTTTCCACTTAGATCTTGTATTGACTGGTAGAATTGTTTGGTGTTAGATTGTTTTAGTCTTTCAATTCTGTGACATGCATGTTCAATATGATCTTCCTTTGCTCTCGTACACTCACGTGTTATAATCTTATTAGCTTCTTTATATTCATTGCTGTTGCGTTCTAGTTTTCGTCTTTAATTCATCAGTTTCAAGATCTTGTCATCCATCCACTTTATGTTTTGGTTCATGTTTTTTTCACAGATGAAATAGTTCTCTTGCAGATTATGTGATGCAGTTCGATACTTGATTCCAGTACTCATCTATGTTTATATCTGAGATAAAGTTTTCACTTTTTTCTTTCACGCATTCTTTGTAATCATTTTTTATTTGATGGATAATTCTCAATAGATCTAATTGCATTTTTGGTTCCACTTTCTTTTTCTTTATTTGTTTAAGTTTTATTTTTAGCGTGGCCTTGACAGGTCTGTGGTCACTATTACAATCTGCGCTTGGAATAGTTGTTGCGTTGCGTACGATATTTCTGAATCGATGTTGGACCAGAATAAAGTCTATCAGATTTCTATAAAGGCCACCTGGGCTTATCCATGTCCACTTCTTTCTATAGTGGTTTTTAAACCATGTATTGACAATAGTAAGGTTTTCCAATCTGCACCAGTCGACAAGTCTTTTCCCTCTATCATTTTTGGTACCTAGTCCGTGGGGGTCAACGATATTTTCAACTCTCTCGTTACCCACCTTTGCATTGAAATCACCAATTATTCAACGAATTTCATCAGATTTACATTGTTTTAATGCTTGTTCCATATCTTGATAGAATGTCTCAATTGTGTTTTCGTCACTGTCTGATGTCGGGGCGTATATTTGAATAATATTAACATTAAACGGGTTTCCTTTCAACTTTACTAAAATAACTCTTTCTGAGATTGCAACATGATCTAAATAGCACTTTGATGTTGATTTGTCTAAAAGAATTCCAACTTTTTCATGATACACACACACACACACACACACACACACACACACACATATATCTATATATATATATATATATATATATATATATATATATATATATATATAATACATATATATATATATATATATATATACATACATATATATGTATTGTATATACATTGAAAAAACATGAACAAACTAAAGGAAATAACAATTTTATCTTAATCTTTAAAGTTTATTTAAATTTTTAAAAATATTAATTTTCATCTCCTACATCCGTATGATAATGATGATGATGATGATGATGATCGCCATGCAATACAAAGCATGAAGAAACGTGTTGCAGCTCTCCTCTGTCTCAAAACCCGTTGTTCAAACCTCGGAAATGACATCGGAGGATTGATCGCCGTGAAAACGCCGGGCGCGAAACTCTGATGTCGACATCAGAGCTTTGATCAACGGATTCACCCAAACACTACTTCAGAGGTTTGATCATCGGACCGTCGATATGCTTTGGTCACATTATTTCCCAACATTTTATTCCAAAAGTTTCTGAACATTGCTGGTAATAAGCATATGCAATATTGTTGTTGTTAATGTACATTCATTTTTATGAAATAATATATTTGCATTCTATGTTGCTTGTGACCGATGACACCAAAAAGCAACATTTTCTCCAATAGTTGGTAATATTATTGTACTATGATTGTTGTTGATTGTGTCTTTTTGTTTATAACTTACTAAATAAAGTTTGATACTTAACAAAAATAATTTGGTTATTGCGCTTTTTGTCTCATTTTGGTGTCACCGGTCACAGGTGACACCAGCAACCTATAGGCATTGTTGACGTTATTATGCTGCGTTTGACCGTAATGCTATCTAAAGGGCCTTTGATTCATGAAGTACAAGGTTTTTGCTACATATATAGAAACATAAATGGACTATTATGTCACTTTTATTTTGAGAAAAAAAATTGGCACCTTTTGACCTTGCTCATATATATATATATCAGCGCCAGTAAAAAGGAAGAAAATGGGAAAGTGAAAAGTTCTTGAATTACAATTAAAGCACCCAAGAAAAAGTAAGACATAGGGGAACTGGGGAACAAATAGGGATCAGATGTAGATTCCAAGAGCATACCATCAATGTACTTAGTTTGAGATCACCTAAGTCTCATCCGGACACAAGCACAAAATCCAACAAAGAGGAATAAACTCAAATGCTTACATTATACATTAAAAATAACAAATATAATAATACATAACAGAGTGATGATTTACAAGGAAAAAAATATCATCTCCCAAAACAATAACTATGCATTTGATTGTTTCCCTCCCAGCTAGGACTCCGGCCAGGGCCAGGACAAAACCAAGTTATCTCATTCCAAGACAAAGACAGAAAGCATGTTGGAAAACAGTTATAAGGGGATAGAAGACACAGTATGTACCCCCCTGTCCACTATGGGAGTAATTTCACTAGAAACCATTTATGTTTCAATTTCAGTTACGGTGATAAAAATCATATCACTGAAAGGTTTATCTAATCTTCTTCTAAGACATGTCACATTGGATGGTAATGGCTCGAGAAAAATGATTTATTAGACCCTTGAAAATAACGTCTTAATTCTTAACTAGTAAAAGGTCACGTCCTTGACCCTTTTGATGTTAACCCCGCTTTTCATCGTCTGGGTCATCCCGACATTGTACTGTATTGACGCGGCTGGCCACATATTATTATGCAAACCATAAAACTCATACGTACACACACACACACACACACACACACACACACACACATATATATATATATATATATATATATATATATACATACATATATATATATATTATAAAAACAAAAACCATGAAATAATAGTGATAAACGTTTTGATAATAGGAGCTTTACATAAAATATTTCAAGTATAATTCTGATCAACTTCTATAATATTGCTTCGAGCATTCGCCCTCATCTATATTATATACAGTCTCATAAGTAGAGTATTTACAATTACTACCATTACCATGATATCGCTGTTTAGGAAAAAAAAAAAAAAAAAGAAGAAGAAGAAGAGAAGGAAGAGGAGGAGAATGAGGAGGGGGAGGAAGAAGAAGAAGGCGAAAAAGAAGAAGGACCAGGAGGAGGAGGAGAAGAAGAATAGTGATAATAATGATATTAGCAACAACCAATAACAACATGCAGTGATGCTATTGACTCATCGTTATAATCATTATTAATACTATATTAATGTTGTTTAAAAATAATAAATAAACATTTTTTAAAAATTAATTAATTAAATAAATAATAAACGAAAAAACAATCATATAAGTGACATAAAACAATTAATCTTTTTTTTCACAAACTTTTAAAATGTAAAACATGAAAACCCCCTGCCACACACCACAAAACGGACCAAAGGTAGATAGATGTTTTTTGTTTTTGTTTTTCAGGGTTTTACGGCGCTAGCAACACATTAAGGTCATATCAGCCAGTAAAAAGGAAGAAAATGGGATAGTAAAAAGTTCTAGAATTACAATTAAAGCACTCAAGAAAAAGGAAAACAAAGGGGAATTGGTTCGTATAGGAAACAGATGTAGATTCCAAGAGCACACCATCAAAATACTTAGTTTGAGATCACTAAAAGTCTCATCCAGACACAAACACAGGTCCCCACTAAGAGGAATACACTCAAATGTTTACAAATGATATATAATATACAAAACATAATACAGTGCATAACAGAGAGATGATTTACAAGGAAATAAATATCATCTCCCAAAACTAACCATACATTTGAATATTTCCTTCTCAGCCAGGGTATCCGGCCAGGATCAGGACAAAACCAAGTAGTAATCTCATTCTAAGACAAGACAGAAAGCAAGTTGGAAAACAGATATAGGGGGATAGAAGACACAGTAAGTACCTCCCTGCCCACTATGGGAGGTAGGAACCCCACCCAGAAAATAGATGTTTTTATCACTCAAACACAATATGTAGCATGAAGTTCTTGCGATACATAACTTATTTAGCAAAACAAGTTCTACAGCACACTGTGTTCATTTTCTTTAAATTTTATGATGTACAAAAGCAATTTGAATAAGAAAAATGTTGGTTGTATCGTAAGGAATGTGACGATTTTCCTGTAGTTGGTAAGGAGAGGGTTAAACCAAAACAAATATACCTAATATATATATATATATATATATATATATATATATATATATATATATATATATATATATATATATCAATAAATCATAACAAATTGTCAACATTAAAATTTAAATTAAAAATTTGACAACAATATCTGTCATAATACCTTTATATTTTAAGTTGGTTTGAGTGTGTGTGTGTGTTTGTGTATGCGTGTGTGTTTGTGTGTGTGATGTTTTTCTTTTGCTTTAATTTATATTTACAAATACAAATATATAGGATTTCTTGATTTTCTGCTGATCCGCCCCCCCCCCCCCCCCCCCCCCCCCCCCCCCTTTTTTGATTAAAAATTCATAGAATTACGACATTTTGGCTCCAATTTAAGGACTTCATAGATTTCTCTAACTTAGAGAAGTCTATGAAGTCCTTAAATTTAAATTGGAGCCAAAATGTCGTAATTCTATGAATTTTTACTTAGAGTCTAAGTCATTCAGACTGACTGAAAATGAATTATTTTTTTAAAAATTGTGACCCCTCGTCTCAAAACGGTATTATGTCGGGATGGACCAGATGCTAAAAAGTCAAATTATAGTTAAACTGGTCAAAAATATGAAACGTTGGTATTTAGCACAGTAAAATATGATATTCCTTCTCCCATATAAAGCATATAAACTGAATTTAAGCATGATATTTCTGGCTACAAATTCCATTTTCAACATCTTAATCATCCCGACTAAGTACTGTTTTGAGACGAAGGGTCACAATTGAGCTTTAATATAGATCAATATCCACTGAGCATGCTCAAGGCGTTTTACAAGGGGTCCCTAGCCAACAGCAACAATTATCATGTAGTACGAGACATGGCACCTGCTGTTGGGCGACATTACAATTTTTCAGACAGATACAGCGCTGTTAACGGCCAGGTACTCATTTTACACCCGAGTATGGTGAAAGAATGTAAGTAAAGAGCCTTTTCCAAGGACTCAATCAACTATACGGCAAGCAAGGCTCGAACCCAGGACCTTCCGATCCGAAAGCGAGTGTCATACCACTAGACCACAAATATTTACGAATTTTGAAGTGTCATTCAATCATTGTGAGGGTAGGTTTTAAAAAATGTGACCCTTCGTCTCAAAACGGTATTAAGTCGGGATGATTAAGATGCTGAAAATGAAATCTGTAGCCAGAAATATCATGCTTAAATTGAGTTTATATGCTTTATAATTTATAGAGGAGAAGGAATATCAAATTTTACTGTGCTAAATACCAACGTTTCATATTTTTGACCAGTTTAACTAGAACTTTTTAGCATCTGGTCCATCCCGACATAATACCGTTTTGAGACGAGGGGTCACAAATAGGACAGATATAATACGACAGCTGCATTTGACAGATATATGTGTCAGTGCATGACAATCAGTCGGAAGGTGAAAATTTTGGATTTGCATTTTCTGAAAGAATATGTTCACCAGAGCATTCTAATTTTTATTTTAAGTACATCGAGTTATTTTTCATGAAGTTATGGTCAGATGTATGGGAAAGGTATCCAGCAACTATTCTCAAATTTCATACTTTTTCAACTTGACTAGCTGTAAAGAAATTTAGAAGTGAAATTAAGCTTTGATATTTCCCAAAGATGTACAAAAAGAGTTGATTTAATCATTTACGTCAAGAACTCATTTTGATCAAAATTGACCTTCTAACTAAACTTGGCAATATCTCAGTTCAAACCTTTTCACCATCCGACTGATTATGTCATTCACTGTAACAAATAATTAAATGTCAACATTAATTAAGTGGGTTCATTCTATGCATCCATATATAGATAGTATGCAGATGACGTCACTCAAGCCTTTGTTATTGTTTTTGCCATCCGCGTTTATGAGTTGTTCTCACTAAACGGTATTAACCAGACTATAAAAGTTCATGGTACACAGAGTTTGTGTATTGGTCCGTTATACTTCCGGATGGCAATGTTGTGAACTCCTTGGCCAAGCGCATTCTATCTATATATCACAAATAACTATAGCGGCTACAGTTTTTATCTCCTAAAAATTATGAATTTTTTCAACGTTCAGGTAGGCATGTCTGCTTTTCCGTCCAAATAGAATGTGGACAAAATGGCATCTAAATTGGGATATAATAATAAAATGTGACCCATCGTCTCAAAACGGTATTATGTCGGAACGAATCAGATGCTTAAAAGCCGAAATAAATGTTAAACTGGTCAAAAATATAAATTGTTGGCATTAGCACCCTAAAATATGGTATCCATTCTCCTCAATAAAACATACAAACTCAACACAAGTCTGATATTTCTGGATATAAATTCAATTTTCAACATCTTAACCAACCCGACTTAATACCATTTTGAGGCGGAGGGTCAAAAATAGGATCTATGTGGTCTAGTGGTATGACACTCGCTTTCGGATCGGAATGTCCCAAGTTCGAGCCTTGCCTCTTGCGCATAGTTGAGTCCTTGGGAAAGGCTCTTTACTAACATTCTCTCATCATACTCAGGTGTAAAATGAGTACCTGGCCATTAACAGCGTTGTCTCTGTCAGAAAAAAAAAACTGCAATATCGCCTAACAGGCGTCATGTCTCGTTCTAGATGTTACATGTTGCTGTTGGTCAGGGACTCCTTGTAAAGCACTTTGAGCACATTAAGTGGATATTGCCCTATATAAAAGCTGAAGATTTATTTTTTTTTTTTTTTAAGGACGGTGTTGATCAATTCAGCCATTCTCGTTGTCAATATCAATAAATAATTACTTGGCTGTTTTAAGTCTGTTTCTGTTTTTAGTATATTTTTAATTTTTATTTTAAATAAGTTTTACGAGGAAAAATAAATAAATAAATAAATTGTGAACAATTTAAATATATTTATAAATAAAACACGACCTGATTATATTGCAAAATAATATACAAAAGATGTGCTCAAGAAGTCCCAAGACAACAGCTGCAAACGTAATTTTACAGTCAAAATATGGCGTCTGTAAGGCGCTATTAAATTTTATCTTGTTTAACTGGGGGGGGGGGGGGGGGGGGGGTGACATCAAATAATGCTAGTAAAAGCCAGCTATACTCATTTCGCACTAAGTACGGGGAAATGTGACTAAAGGAAGGTAAAGTAACGTTTTTAAAAAAGGCCTTTTCCAAGGACCCAACTTTGCAACAGTGACACTGAGATTTGAACCAGGAACCTCCAGGTGATATGAGTGTAGTACCACTAAACCACAATGCAAACACACAAACGCACACACACACATATATACATACATACACACACATACACAAACACACACACACATATATATATACACACACACACATACATACACACACATATATACACAGACACACACACACACATATATATATATACACATAGAGCCAAAGTCGAGACAGTATGAGTAAAAGATGAAGTATTAAACGTTTAATAAGTACAAATAATATAATATATAATATATTATAGGCAATAAAAAATAAGATGCTTAAAAATGTCTGACTCAAGGTCTCAATACAAAACCAGCTAAAAGAAAATAATGATACCCTTTTGTCATGAATACAACTCAGTCTTCTGTTTTTATTTGTTTTTAAGGGTTTTACGGCGCTTGCAACACATTTAGGTTATATCAGCGCCAGTAAAAAGGAAGAAAATGGAATAGTAAAAAGGTTTAAAATCACAATTAAAACACTCAAGAAAAAGTAAGACAAAGGGGAACTAGGAACAAATAGGGATCAGATGTAGATTCCAAGAGCATACCACCAATTTACTTAGTTTGAGATCACCTAAAAGTCTTATCCGGACACAAGCACAAAATCCAACAAAGAGGAATACACTCAAATGTTTACATTATACATTAAAAATAACAAATATAATAATACATAACAGAGAGATGATTTACAAGGAAAAAATTATCATCTCCCAAAACAATAACTATGCATCTGACTGTTTCCCTCGCAGCCAGGACCCCAACTAGGGCTAGGACAAAACCAAGTAACCTCATTCCAAGACAAAGACAGAAAGCATGTTGGAAAACAGATATAAGGGGATAGAAGACACAGTATGTACCTCCCTGCCCATTATGGGAGGTCAGGATCCCCACCCCACCCAGAACTCAAGTCTTCAATCAGGACTCGTTCATCTATACAGGGGGTTCTAAAAAATGTATACATTTTTTAGAAGCGAATGACATTGACATAAATGTGTACAGGCCTGCATTTTTTAAACTTATAATATAGATAGTATGCGCTTGGCTAAGAAGCTCACAACATTGCCATTCGGAAGTATAACGGACCAACACACAAAACTATGTGTAACCATGAATGTTTATAGTCTCAGACTGTAGACCTGTAAATTCTCAGTCAATTAACTGAAATCAGTCAATTCGTCAAATTCAAATATTTTTAAAAAGGGAAGAAAGAAATGAATAAAGAAAAAATTCATGAATAGTAGTCGATTGACTGTAAAGTTAACTAGGAATGTTCCACAGCCCCACGCATAGCTCATGGGCCGTTTGTATTAATGATGAATATATATTGCCAAGGCTAAGCGACGCTTTTTAGAATTGCCGTGTCTGAACACACCCCAGTGTATTTTCACACAGCCTTCGTGAAATTATTTTTTCACTTTCGAAACCTGTCGTAGCCAATTTTAACTGAGCCGCCGAGTGATAAATTTCACTGTTTCGTCTAAGCCAAAATTGACCACATTTACTTGAAGGACAGGAAAAGTATGAGAAAGAAAAATTCGAAACACCGGAAGTTCGTTATGTAGACACCTTCAAATCGAAAGTTAAATGATTGCTACAAGCACATCTCGATTACCTCATGTTGTAAACAAACTGGTTGACTGTTTCTAAGTTTCTTCACTGATTGGGTACCTAATTACAAGGAACAATGGTAAGTAGCCTAATTAATTCCCTCGCAATTTAGTTTTCTGCCATTGCTTTGCTCAAGTGAGCTTGCTGTTTACCTTTCATTTTGATTCTTTGGATTTTACCGCTACGACGAATTACGAAGAGTTTCAGTCAATTTTTATAGAGCTCATTTACAGGTCTAAGTCTGGTTAATAGATAGTATGCACTTGGCTAAGAAGCTCAAAACATTGCCTTTCGGAAGTATAACGGACCAACACACAAAACTATGTGTAATCTTGAATGTTTATAGTCTGATTAATACAGTTTAGTTAGAATTACTCATAAAGATGGATGGAAAAAAACAAAAACAATTACAAAGACCTGAGTGACGTCAACTTCGTTCTATCTATACAAATCTAGCTAATAGAAAAAATCTGCCCTTATTGTCATGAATAAAACTCAGTCTTCAATCGAAACTCGTTCATACATACAGGGTCTCCTAAAAACTGTATACATATTTTAGAAGCTAATAACTCAAATGGATATAGGCCTACATTTTTTTACTTACATAATAATAATACTAATAATAATAAATGGCATTTATATAGCGCTTTACCCCGTTGTCACAGGCTCTAAGCGCTTTACAGTGATATAAAACAAAACATATTACAGTGAGACTAGTTTGATGGAAACATGATACGAATTAAATTTAACAACAACAAAATATGAAAATAATATTGAAACATTATGACGTAAAAAGATAAAACTTTAAGCGAGATTTGAACGTTGTCAACGTACCACGTGTGGTGGGAGGGACTTATACTTATTGCTTGTTTGTTTTAAAGGGTTTTACCGCGCTTGCAATTGCAACACATTAACGTCATATCAGTGCCAGTAAAAAGGAAGAAAATGGGATAGTAAAAAGTTGAAAAATAATAATTAATGCACCCAACAAAAATTAAGACAAAGGGGAATTGATTCAAATAGGAAACAGATGTAGATTCCAAGAGCACACTTTCAGTGTACTTAGTTTGCGATCACCTAAATGTCTCATTCAGACACAAATACAGGTCCCCGCCAAGAGGAACACACTCAATTGTTTACAAATCGTACATATGTAAAAGGAAAAATAATACAGTGCATAACTGAGAGATGCTTTAAAAGGTAAAATAATATAATTTCCCAAAACTAACTATATATTTGACTGTTTCCCTCCCAGCCAGGGAGACAAAACCAAGTAATCTCATTTCAAGACAAAGACAGAAAGCATGTTGGAAAACAGATATTGCGGGATAGAAGACACAGTCTGTACCTCCCTGCCCACTATGGGAGGTCATGAACCCCACCAGAAGGATACACTCAAATGTTTACAAACTACAAAATATTCAAAACTAACAAGAGCAGAGATATTTACAGGGAAAAAATATCAACTCTCAAAAAAAAAAAGGAACTATACATTTGATTGTCTTCCTAATAGCTATGAATCCCCACCCAGGACCAGGTGAAAAAAGTGTGCAATCTCAAATTTGAAAGAAGACAGAGAGAGATATATGGCAAGGGAAATTAGATAGAAGACACAGCAAGAGTCGGAGGGAGATCAGAAGAAAACACTCCAACTCCGAAGAAGGAAAAGGAAAGGGATTAAAAATAAAACAAATCTAGGGAAGAAAAAAAAAAAAAAAAAAATTCATGGCATTCTTGGTGGCTTTTGAAGAAGATGGTGGAATGTAATCATCAAAATGTTCACAGATTAGACAAGATATCCAACCCCATTTCATGACACTTGCATGTATAACGTCATCACATTTCATGACTTTGCATGTGTGATGTCAACACATTTCATGACACTTGCATGTATAACGTCAACACATTTCATGACTTTGCATGTACGATGTCATCACATTTCAAGACTTTGCATGTATAACGTCATCACATTTCATGACACTTGCATGTATAACGTCATCACATTTCATGACACTTGCATGTATAACGTCATCACATTTCATGACACTTGCATGTATAACGTCATCACATTTCATGACACTTGCATGTATAACGTCATCACATTTCATGACACTTGCATGTACGATGTAATCACATTTCATGACACTTGCATGTATAACGTCATCACATTTCATGACACTTGCATGTACGATGTCATCACATTTCATGACACTTGCATGTATAACGTCATCACATTTCATGACACTTGCATGTACGATGTCATCACATTTCATGACACTTGCATGTATAACGTCATCACATTTCATGACTTTGCATGTACGATGTCATCACATTTCATGACACTTGCATGTATAACGTCATCACATTTCATGACACTTGCATGTATAACGTCATCACATTTCATGACACTTGCATGTATAACGTCATCACATTTCATGACACTTGCATGTATCACGTCAGCACATTTCATGACACTTGCATGTATTACGTCACCACACTTATAACATCAACCCAACTTTTGCAAAAAAAAATGTTTAATACTCTGAAAACAATATACAAAAGACTACTTTTATCAACAACAATAAACTGTCACAATTATATTCAATAAATAATATTTCCATAACCACCTTACAATTCGGAACCAAAATACTGAACAATATTATCTATAACGATAACTAAATTATGCCATTGTTATAACTATATCAATCAATACTTTTCATAACAATAAATATGCCATTGCCATAACAATATTATCAATAACAACAAATGGTCCATTGCCATAATAACTACCGTTTAATATTATAAATAATAAAAAGTTTTATTGCTAAAACAGTATCATTTAATATATTATCAATAATGAGAAAGTTTTATTGCTAAAACAACATCACAATTTAATAATATCAATAATAACAAAAGTTTATTCGATATAAATATTTTTTTAATAACCTGCATAACAATAAGTCTCTGATTGCTATTGCAATCTCTTCTAATAATAATAACGATGAAAATAATAATAATAATAATAATAATAATAATAATAATAATAATAATAATAATAATAATAATAATAATAATAATAAAAATAATAATAAATTTAAGAAGAAGAAGAAAAATTATCATCATCATCATTATAATTATTATTATTGTTGTTCTTGTTGTTATTATTGTAACAATACTTTTGGAGAAAATATACACACACGTACACTCACACATGCATATACAAACACACACATACGCTGATACACACATATCAATGCCCCCAAAACAAACACACACAGATACACACATCAATTCCCTCCAACACACACACACACAAACACACACACACACACACACACCAAAGTCCCATCCATGAATATCTAAATATATTATTATTATGAAACTCAATCTGTGTCGTGTTTGGCAAAACAAGAGATGCCAACACTCCAAAGATCAGCAGAAAAGCCACCATCACCATGGGGATGGTAGAGTGGACGCCCATGAGACACACACACACAGACACACACACATCAAGGCCCCATCAGTGGATGTCAATCTGCGTCGTGTTGGGCAAGATCAGAGATGCCAACCCCCCCCCCCCCCCCCCCCCCAAAGATCAGCAGAGAAGCCACCATCAGCATGGGGATGGTAGAGTGGACGCCCATGACACACACACACACACACACACACATCAAGGCCCCATCAGTGGATGTCAATCTGCGTCGTGTTGGGCAAGACCAGAGATACTAACCCTCCAAAGATCAGCAGAGAAGCCACCATCAGCATGGGAATGGCACAGTGGACGTCCACCAAGGCTCCAAACACGAGGTTCCCCAAGATGGCGCCCACACGTGTGGCTGTACTCTGTGTCCCTAAAGATGTCGACCTGGGCAAGAGAAGTAAAATTGACATTTGTGTCAGTGCGTGACAGAATCAGTCCTTCATAAAGCTTAGAGACATCGTTTAAAAAAAAAAAAGATGGCTGATGTAAGTGTCAGAATGAGGAGATCAGAAATAAAGTAAATATCCCTAAAAAAAAAAGAAAGTAAAATGTGCCAGTGCATGAAAAAATCAGGCGGAGGTGAAAATTTTGGATTTGCATTTATTTTTGCATTTTCTGAACTGAAATAGTCTGCTCTACAGAGCATTTTAATCTTTATCTGAAGTAAATCGGGTGAATTTTCATGAAGTTATGGTCAGATCTATGACAAAGGTATCCAGCATCTTTTTCTCAAATTTCATACTTTTTTTTCAACTTGACTAGCTGTAAAAAAATATTTAGAAGTGAAATTAAGATTTGCTATTTCCCAGAGATGTAAAAAAAAAAAAAGTTTTGTTTTAATCATGTATGACAAGTACTCATTTTGGATAAAAATTGACCTTCTAACTAAACTTGGCAATATCTCAGTTCAAACCTTTTCACCATCCGACTGATCATGTCATTCACTGTAACATTTCATTTGATATAGAAAATATGACATTAAATATCATAAAACAATAAGATGTTATAATAATAATTGAGCTTTTTTTTATATAGCGCAATATCCACTAAATGTGCTCAAAGCGCTTTACAAGGGATCCTTGGTCAACAGCAACATGTAGGATGGGACATGATGCCTGTTAGGCGATATGACAAATTTCGGACAAAGACAACGCTGTTAACGAACAGGTACTCATTTTACACCTGAGTACGGTGAGAGAAAGTGAATAAAGAGTCTTTTCCAAGAACTCAACTGTGCGCCGAGCGCGAGGCTGGAACCCAGGACCTTTCGATCCGAAAGCGAGTGTCATACCACTAGACCACATAGCCGCACATGCGTGTTTTGTTTTGTGTGTGTGTGTGTGTGTGTGTGTGTGTGTGTGCAATACTGAAGACAAAGACAATGGTGTCTAAAGATACAGCTTGTATTTTATATCCCTACATCCGGCTACGTGGTCCAGTAGTATGACACTCGCCTTCAGATTGGAAGTTCCAGAGATCAAGACCTCCTCTGAACCGTGTATAGTTGAGTCCTTGGAAAAGGCTCTTTACTCACATTCTCTCACCGCACTCGGGTATAAAATGAGTACCTTAGCCATTAACAGCGTTGTCTAAGTCAGAAAAAAAATTGTAACATTTCCTGACAGGTATCATGTCTATTCCCACTTGTTCAGTGTTGCTATTGGCTGGGGACCCATTGAAAAGCGCTTTGAGCACGGTTGGTGGATATTGCGCTATATAAATGCTCTAGTTTTTGTTGTTTTGCATTCTTTTGAAAACGGAGTGGTTATTCGTCAGTACTGACCCCCAGGCGCTGGCACCTGCTGGTCAGTACTGACGAACAGGCACCAGCGCATGGGGGTCAGTACTGAGTAATAGGTACTGGTGCCTATTGGTCAGTGCTGACCTGGCCACAGTAGTTGGCGCCTGTATTGACTGTCCCAAAATGTTTTAAAAATAACTTGCTCTGCGACAAATACATCCGCATTTCCTGTCCCATACTAGTCGCAGGGAAGTGCCTTGGTTTCACCTTTTTTTGTCAAATTTACGTGAGATTTGTTGAGTAAATTTATCAGATAATTAAACAATTGAAATAGTTCAATCCTGAGAAAAAGAAACGCCAAACTGGCAGCCTTATATTTCAGTTATCCAACGCCCATGCTCATGGATGCGTGACGCCAGAACTGAAAGTGAAAGCTCTTTCATTCTCTGGTCTTCCTTCATTCCGTCATTTGAAATTCGGCTTGCTCGCATCTCACTGAGACAGGAGAACGGTGCAAGTGTCAGTTAGAAGCAGAATGCATATACCGGAGAATTACGGGACGTAAAAGAGGATAGATTATGCTCTCTGATTGACGACCAGCATTTATTTTAGAAAATAAGATGCCATGACTCTGAGACCAGAACATCAATTACACAAATTTGGTACCCATTGAGATTGGATCCAGTTTTTTGGGTTTGTTTTTTTCTCACATGTTTGTTCCCTTTTATGATGGTGTAGTTATGGTCATAATGAAGAGATCTATTATGATCAATCAGACTATTACACATGGTTTTGTGTGTTGGTACGTTATATCCGGCTAGCGGATGTTGTGAGCACTTTACCTTGACACACACCATCAATATAATCTGACACTAAGACTGCGCTTACGTTTAAGCGATGATAAAGCGGCAGAGATGAAATATATGAAGACGTGGAAACGTCATCGCATTAATTCAATTAATCCTAATATGAATATGAAGTGCCCACCCACGTCTTATAGTCGGTGTTACGATTTAAGAAGCCGTACTTTAAAACTGCGTTCACATGTTTAGTTATTCTCAGTATATTCTTACAATAATAATAAATGCATTAAAAAAATTCCCTTTATTCATGGAAAATTTGTATCTAGGGTCTATCCCAAGGGAATGCTGGAATAACCCAGGCATCAGCCGCAGTGCAGCGCCGCAAGTCGAGCTAGGGCGAGGTGACTTGCTCAAGGCCACATAGCGCAGAGACGGGTAATCGAACTCGGTACCTTTCGAGTACGAAGCAAAGACCGTACCGCTGAGCCACGCTGCCCAAAATGGAATAATCTATTCGTAATCAAGTTTTTGGCATGACAAAAAGAAAAAAACAACAACAAAAAAAAAACAAAAATTTTAAAAAACCCTCATCAATAGAATGGGCAAAGTATTATAAAAGAATCGTAACAAGAAATACTATATAACATGTTTTCCTCTATTTTTCTTTAATCTAAGCTATAACGAAAATATACAACAACAAAAAAACAAACAAAAAAAAAAGAAAAAAGAAAAATCAAACAAAAAAACCCCCAAAGAAATATAATGGACAACATAAAATAAAAAAGAATCTTATGGTGGCTTGAAACCACGTGAGTGATTCCGTTGCCACAGCGGCATCTAACGCGTTAGACATCAAACTTATCTAAGTGACCAAGTGTTACTGAGTGTCATCGGATAAGTTTGCCTGAGAGCCTGGGATTTTTTTAACGGAATACTTTAGGGAGTGACTAATACGTGCGAAGAGGACTTTGTCTGCACTGACAAACAGGCCCGATGTTCGTCAGTGCTGATCAATGGCGAGGGTAGCACAGACCGAAGAGAGGTTGTCTGTGGGCGGTGGCACCTGCTGTTCAATACTGACCAATAGACACCAGGACTTATTGGTCAGTACTGACCCCCGGGCGCTGGCGCCTGGTCGTCAGTACTGACCAGCAGGTGCCAGCGCCTGGGGGTCAGTACTGACCAATAGCCCTAGCCATTTTTTTATGTTTCATCATTAGGCCTATGTGTATTTAATATTAATAATAATAATAATAATATTAATAATAATAATAATAATAACAACAACAATAATAATATATCTATAGTGCCTTTTGGCGAAACCTCAAAGCGCTTTTTTTTTTAATTTTAAAAATTTACCTAACTTCCGTTGGGAAGAGTTCCACTGACAGGACATCCATCATGTTGAAGCCGCAGACAGAAATGGCCCCAAACAAACAGGACATGAACACGCTCTGCCATTGCTTCTTGATGAAGTACAAACCAAACACAGACAAACCTGACAAAGCCATACTGGCCACTGGGAAGGGAGGGATAGGGGGGGGGGGGGAAGAAGAAATTGTTAAAAATGTGATGTTCTAAAACTCTCAATATGGTATTTATTAAATAAAAATGAATATAACGGCTTCCAAAAAAAAATAAAAAAAATAACAAAACACCAAAAACGGAATGTTGTGGGCACAAAACGCTTCTTCAGGGGGCAGCGTGGCTCAGCGGTACGGTCTTTGATTCCTACCCGAAAGGTATCGAGTACTGTATCACCCGCCACTGCGCTGTGTGGCCCTTGAGCAAGCCACCTCGCCTTAGCTCAATTTGCGGCACTGCAATGCGGCTGACGCCTGGGTTATTCCAGTCTTCCCTAGAGACAAATTTCCCCTACGGGATGATGAATGGGAATTTTATTTTTATTTATTATACTAGTAAAAAGCCCGCAATTTCGCAGGGAAAGAACTATTTTCATTCGATATTAATCATTTTCTTGATTACGATTAGATGCACACTTTAATTGATGCGCTTGTCGCTGCCATGCTTTATTCGGCATGATTTTAGTTTATCAGTCAGTAGATATCAATATCAATAAGTCATAAGTCTTTACCACGCTTGACTTGGGAGGCCTTCCAAAAGCTCTTACAAAGGGAAACAACTTAAATAATATTCCCTCAACTAACCCCAAGAAATTTTATTTTATTCAGCCATCAACAAAAAACGATAAGAACATAAATACACTATTATTGTCGTCGGTCAGTTTTTTTAGTAATGTAATTATGTTTTTATTGTTTTTTTTTTTTTGTTTTTCTTGTTGGCTTAAGATGGGATTTGAGCCCAAAACATTCCGTTCATTGGTATTTGTTCCTTTTTTGAAGATATTATATTCATTTTTGTTTATTATTTTCTACAGTTCACGGATTCTAGCAGCCTGGTATCAAAAGGGTGTTTTGTAAGTGAGAAACAAGTAAATCTGTCGTAGTCCATTAACCTTAACCTTCTCCTTACCAACTACAGGAAAATCGTCACATTCGTTACGATAAAAACCAACAATTTTCTTATACAAATTTCTCTTGTACGTCATAAAATTTAAAGAAAATGAACAGTGTGTTGTAAATCGTGTTTTTGGTTTTTAAAAAATTATGTATCGCAAAAACGTAAATTGCTATTGTGTTTGCGTGATAAAAATTATATTTTTGTGTTAGTTGAGTGTGAAGGTTTGGGGAAAATCATGAAAATAGCTGGTAAGGAGAGGGTTAAGGAGACAGTGTTTATTCCGATGTCTCCCATGATAGGCAGGAGGTCACGTGTTGTGCTTTCTATCCCCCTAAATCTGTTTTCTCAGTTGCTTTCTGTCTTTGCCTTAATTGAAATGGGATTGCTTGGTTTGTCCTCACCCTGGCCACAGTCCTTGGCTGAGAGGGAAACAGTCAAATGTATAGTTTTATAGTTTTGGGGGATTATATTTTTTTTCCCTTGTAACTAACCTCTCTATTATGTACAGATAGTTTGGGTTTTTTTTTTGTTTTTTTTTTTCTTTAAATATTGTAAACATTTGAGTGTATTCCTCTTAGTGAAGATCTGTGCTTGTGTCACGATGGGACTTTTAGGTGATCTCAAACTAAGTACTTTGATAGTGTGCTCTTGGGATCTGCATCTGTTCCCTATATGTACCAATTCCCTTTTGTCTTCTTTTTCTCGTTTGCTTTAAATTGTAAGTCTAGAATCTTTTTGACTATCCCATTTTCTTCCTTTTTACTGGCGCTGAAACGACTTAAACATGTCAAAAGTGCACCCGTAAAAACAAACAACAAAAACAGACATTTACCGAGAATGGATTTCCGGCCAAGGCGATCCACCAAGAAGTATGAGAAAATGTTGCCAGGTAGATTTGAGATGGCGGTGAGGAATGATTCCAGAAAGACTTCATTGGACGGAGTGTCACATTTGATGACGTCGTGGCGTGATTCGTTGATGGGCTGGAAGGAGGGACGGATGGATGATTAGATTGGTGGATGGATGGATCAATGGATGGATGGATGGATTGGTGAATGGATGGATTGGTGAATGGATGGATTGGTGGATGGATGGATGAATGGACGGATGGATGGATGGATGGTTGGATGGATGGATGGATGATTGGTGGATGGATGGATGGTTGGATGGTTGGATGGATGGATTGATGGATTGGTGGATGGATGGATGGATGGATTGGTGGATGGATGGATGGATGGATGATTGGATGGATGGATGGATTGGTGGATAAATGGATGGATGATTGGATGGAGGGATGGATGGATGGATGGGTGGATGGATGGATGGATGGATGGAAGGATGGGTGGATGGATGGATGATTGGACGTATGGATGGATGGATGGATGGATGAATGGATGGATGGGTGGATGAATGGATGGATGGATGGATGGATGGATGAATAGAAACTAAATCAAGGGATAAAATTTCACCACTTTAACCACAAGTAAAACCACTTCTTTAGGTAGTAACCTAGATATACCAACAATCAGGTGACCCCATGATCACTTGACCATAAAACAAAGAATATTAAGAGGATATTTTACAGGACATAGAAAAAAAATATATGATAGTTACAGATACATAAATTGAAGTTTTATCTGAATGATAAAAATGTGACTAAGCAAGATTTGAAAGCCACCTCCTAAATTATAATGATAACAACAATGAAAACAATAACAATAATAACAATAAAATAAGAATAACAACAACAACCATTAACGACAATATCAAGAATAACAACCAAATAAGAACAACAACAAAAACAATGAACAACAAATAAAGAATAACAACAATTATAATTAACGACAACAATACCAACAACATACAAACAAATAACAACAACAATTACAATAACAACCAAAATTAACACTAACCTTGAGATCACAAAAACTGCCACCGTACTGGTCGATTCGGTGAAAGAGCTCGGGAAACCACATGAATAAACCGTAATAGCTGTGGACATGGACAGACAATGATGAAGACGATTACAGTCAAAATGTACAGTCAAATAAAGGGAGTTTTTAAAAAATGAATCTTATAAAAGATACAAAACAAAGTAAACGACGTTTCTGCCTTTGGCCTTCATCGGGTAAACAAGAAAAGGAAATAAGTTATATTACATTGGCATTATGGTTAAAACATTATAGGTAAAGATGAGTGTGTGTGTGTGTGTGTGTGTGTGTGTGTGTGCAAGGGAAGGAGAGAGAGTCAGAGAAAGAGAGAGAGAGTGAGTGAGTGAAAGAGAGAGAGAGAGGGGGGGAGTGAGTGAAAGAGAGAGAGAGAGAGAGAGAAAGTGAGAGCAAAAAAGTGAGAGAAAGAGAGAGAAATAAAAAAAAATTAAAAATAAAGAGAGAGAGAGAGAGAGGGGAGTGAGTGAAAGAGAGAGAGAGAGAGAGAGAGAAAGATAAAGAGAAAGACAGAGAGAGAGAGAGAGGGGGGGGAGTGAGTGAAAGAGAGAGAATGAAAGAGAGAGAGAGAGAAAGTGAGAGAAAGAGAGAGAAATAAAAAAAAGAGAGAGAGAGAGACAGACAGAGAGAGAGAGAGAGAAAGAAAAAAAAAAAAAGAGAGAGAGAGAGAGAGAGAGAGAGAGAGAGAAAGAAAGTGAGAGAAAGAGAGAGAAATAAAAAAAAAGAGAGAGAGAGAGATAGAGAGAGAGAGAAATAAAGAGAGAGAGAGAGAAATAAAGAGAGAGAGAGAGAGAACGACAATTAAAGTAGAGAAGTCCTTCAGCCATAAGGCCTCTGGAGAGTTTCTATCGTGTAAAATGGACAATAGGCAAATTTTGCTTTCCGTCCTTTGGATAGGTGGTAGTCTATCACACAGTACTTTCAACTATAACTAAATTTACTCAACTACTCAGTGACTGCTAGGTGGACAGGGAGGGTAGAACACAAAATGTTTTCTTTCAAAATATCACAGTGAAAATAATCTACAGTAGATGTGAGCTGAAATGATGTGTAATGGACAGGGAAACCTCTGTACATGTAAACATAGAGAGGTGATTTATGTTTGTTTTTAAAGGTTTTACGGTGCTTGCGACACATTGAGATCATTTCAGCACCAGTAAAAAGGAAGAAAATGAGAGAATTAAAAAAAATTAGATTTACAATTGAAATCGCCCAAGAAAAGTAAGACAAAGGGGAAGAGTTTAAATCGGGAACAGATGTAGATTCCAAGAGCACACTATCAGTGTACTTAGTCTGAGATCACCTAAAAGTCTCATCCCAGCACAAGCACAGGCCCCCGTTAAGATGAATACACTCAAATGTTTACAATTCAATCCTACAACAGAGATATGAATTACAAGACAAAAAAAATTTCATCTCCCAAAACTATACATTTAACTGTTTCCCCCCAGCTAGGGTATCTGGCCAGGGCCTGGACAAAACCAAGTAATCTCATTCCAAGACAAAGACAGAAAGCATGGTGGAAAACAGCTATAGGGGGATAGAAGACACAGTAAGTGCCTCCCTGCCCACTATGGGAGGTCGGTAACCCCTCTCAGAGGGGTGATTTACAAGATAAGAAAACATGATGGGAGCTCAAAAGACCCCACCCAACAAAATTTAGTTTTCATGCATCTGGCACTGGTTACAATGCATATATAAGGGCTGAGATGATGTCAAATTTTATTTATATACTAATGAAAGAGTGAAAATGGAGAGGCCTCAGAATCCATTATCAATCTTTCGTTAGTATAATTCACGATCCCAGGCTTCAGGTAGCCCGTAACCGTTCTCATGTTTTTTTTTATTAACTCACTCAGTCCTAGAAGATTTTTACTATTTTTCAAAATTGGAAAAAAAATGTATTAAAAATGAGCATTTACATAGATTCTTTTATTCAACTATCATTAACATGTCAAATCTAAAACCAATGACTACGCCTATAATTTGGCTCAGAAAAATGTAATAAATAGGTATGGGGTAAAAGTAATCCGGGTAAACTACGGATATAGTCGGTGTTAGGGTTGAGTGAGTTAACTGTATACAAATGGGAAAATGTGTGTGTAACATTTCTGAAAGATTTTCGTAAAATGAATAAA
>NC_088374.1:26695366-26700366 GCF_034508935.2 Berghia stephanieae | reverse complement strand
AATTACACAAGAAGTCTCAGGCACAACCAATCTTTGAATATGTGACCCATCGTCTCAAATCGGTAATATTATGTTGTATGATGTATCGGATTCCGAAAAGTGGCTCTAGGATTAAAATGATAGAAAATACTACGTTTTGAGTTTACTACAAAGTAAGACTTTCTCTTTATTCTCCACAATAACGAATAGAAATAACCCAAAGTTTCATATTCGTGGGGTTCCCGATAGCCCAGTTGGTAGAGCACTCACTTCACACGCAAAGGGACCGAGATCCATCCCAGCAGCAGTCCAGATTTTTTCTGACCCCCCCAACCCCCACCCGCCTGTCCACCCAGCAGTGATTGGGTAGCTGGGTCCGTTAGATCTGGTGGAAAGTACTTTGCGATAGACTTGCATCCTATCCAAAGGGTAGCAAGCCGTTGCTATTGTCCCTTTTCACACTATAGAAACTGGGAAAATCTCCGAACTCAATGGGCCTAATCCATCTGAAAGACTACTTTTTCATATTCGTGGCTAAAAATGCAATACTCTTCAACAGTCATGACGTCACTTCCTTCCTAATGACGCATAGTAACTTAGTAACACTGGCTCTAAACTATCGAAACAATGGCGGACGCCCTTATGAAATATTTCTCCGGCGAGCATAAAAGCGTATCCAGAGGAAAAAAAACCCCATAAATTAGATCATGTTTTGACTTTTACACATTCTGATCACAAGACATATGAAACGTTCTAGCCAGCATGAAGAATAAAAAGTAATGATTTTCTTTGTTTAGAACCAAGATGGCCGCTGTTGCCGGGCGGCGTGACATCAGACTACTGAATCCAATTTTCTGTACCAATTTCATCACGACATAATACTACTTTGAGAGAATGAGTCATAAATCATATTTTGTGGGCTGTCCAATTCCAACCGTATATGTGCGTGTGAAAGGTGATTTTTACAAAGCATTTTTTAAAGAAATTAATAATTATTTTAAACATTGAGTTGTTATATAACGCAATATCCACTAAAGATGCTCAAAGCACTTTACTAACAACAACGCGTAACATGAAGAACGAGACATGACGCCTGTTAAGCGATATTATCATTTTTTTTCCAACAGAGACAATGCTGTTAACAACCAGGCACTCATTTTATACCTGAGTACAGTAAGAGAGTACAGTAAAGGGCCTTTTTCCAAGAACTCAACTATGGGCCGAGCGAGGCTCGAACCCAGAGCCTTCCGATACGGAAAGCGAGTGTCATTCCACAAGATCAAATATCCGCACGCAATGCGACTTCTGCTATCAATACTTGTCATGTGTGTTTAGATAAATAACAATGTAAAATTGAATGTAAGCTTCAATTTAATATACGAAAACAGATAAAATAAAATGGATGTTTCAGGTTTCCCCTTTATCAACAAAACAGGATGAATGAAACACTACAGATGAATGAAACACTAAAGATGAATGAGATAATGTGGTAGTGGCGTTGTAGCACCATCATCATCATCATCACAACCATCATCATCTTCAACACCACCCCATCACCACTATCACCACCAGCACCATTATCATCACCATCACAACCATCACCACCACCATCCTCATCATTACAACCATCATCAGCACCATCAACATAATCATCATCATCACCACCAGCATCATCATCATAATTACAACCATTATCAGCACCATCAACATCATCACCATCATCATCATCATCAACATCATCATCATAATTACAACCATCAACATCATCATCATCAACATCATCATCATAATTACAACCATCAACATCATCATCACCATCATCATCATCATCATCATCAACATCATCATCAACATCATCATCATAATTACAACCATCAACATCATCATCACCATCATCAACATCAACATCATCACCACTACTCATCAGCAATCATTAAAACCCTACCCCACACACCACAGAGGTCAAAGGCCGAAGGTTACCTGTAAGGGTTTGGTAGATTTGTTGGATGTGTAGATTCGCTGTAACACGGACATGGCGTCCAAAGAACGTCCAACCTGTATGGGGAGGGGTAGGGGTTTGTGATGAAAGGGGATTTGGGGGGGGGGGGGGTATGGGGATTGAATAAATTCACCAGATAATCAATTTATCAAAATTTTAAAGTTTCAGTTTAAGCAGTTTAATTGTCAAGTTCGTGAAGGAACGCTGTCATCATCATCATCATCATCATCATCATCATCATCATCATCATCATCACATCATCATCATCATCATCATCATAGCCATCATCATCATCATCACATCATCATCATCATCATCATCATCATAGCCATCATCATCATCATCATCATCATCACCTGTTTCAAACGTAAACTCTTAAGATTTATTTTTAAAAAAGAGCCATTGGGCCCATGGAGCCAGAGTTTATCCTGGTTTCTATAAAGGGAAATGGACAATAGCAATTGCTTGCTATCCTTTAGATAGGATATTATTCATTCGCAAAGTACTTTCTGCCAAATCTAACAGACTCCGCTACCCATTCACAGCTGGTTGGACAGGGGGGTCAGAAAAAATCTGGCCTGCACCCGGGATCGATCTTGGTCCCTTTGTGTATGAAGTGAGTGTTCTACCAACTGAGCTATCAGGAGACCTGAACACAAAATATGGTTATGGCCATGTGGTCTTGTGGTATGACACTCACTTTCGGATCGGAAGGTCCTGGGTTCGAGCCCCGCTATGCGCATAGTTGAGTCCTTGGAAAAGGCTCTTAACTCACATTCTTCACCGTACTCAGGTTTAAAATGAGTACCTGGCCGTTAAACAGCGTTGTCTTTGTCTGAAAAAAATTGTAATATCGCCTGACAATCGGTTGTGTTTCGTTCTACATGTTACATGTTGCTGTTGGTCAGGGGCCCTTTGTAAAGTGCTTTGAGCACATTAAGTGAATATTTTGAAATATAAACTTCAGCTTTTATATAGCGCAATATCCACTAAACGTGCTCAAAAGCGCTTTACAAGGGGTCCCTGGTCAACAGCAACACATAACATTTAGAACGGGACATGACGCCTGTTACGCAATATTACAAATTTTTTTTTAATGTTGGGACAAAGACAACGCTGTTAACGACCAGGTACTCGTTTTACACCTGAGTATGGTGAGAGAATGTGAGCAAAGAGCCTTCTCCAAGGACTTAACTATGCGCCGAGCACCAGGCTCGAACCCAGGACCTTCTGATCCGAAAGCGAGTGTCAGTCATACCACTAGACCACATGGCCGCACTATAAAAGCTCACGTTTGTTTTCATTTTTTTGTTTTTTATATTTTTTTTCGACTTTGTCCTGATAAGACTCGACTAACCTGCAGTAAAAACTTGGGGCTTTCCGGCATGATAACAAAGCAGGCGGACGAGGTGAGCGCTGGGACGGAACACAGGGCAATGAACACCCTCCAGGAGTTGTAGGTGAAGTCGGACGTGGTGAAACTAATGGATTCTCTGGGGATGACCAGCCATGCTATGCCTAGAGGGATGGAGGGGAGGGAGAGATTTGAACCATTTGGATCACTTTATAAGAATTCTAATACAATGTATAACTAGTATGTCATGCGTGTTGAATATTGCTTATGTAAAACTTGTGGCAATACACCACAGGTGGACAGTAAGTAAAGGAGGAGGGGGAGGAGGGGAGGATGAAGAAGAAGAAGAAGATGAAGAAGAAGAAGAAGATGAAGAAAAAGAAGAAGGAGGAGGAGAGAGAGAGAGAAGAAGAAGAAGAAGAAGAAGAAGAAGAGAAGAAGAAGAAGAAGAAGAAGAAGAAGAAGAAGAAGAGAAGAGAAGAAGAAGAAGAAGAAGAGAAGAAGAAGAAGAAGAAGAAGAAGAAGAAAAAGAAGAAGAAGAAGAAGAAGAAGAAGAAGAAGAAGAAGAAGAGAAGAGAAGAAGAAGAAGAAGAAGAAGAAAGAAGAAGAAGAAGAAGAAGAAGAAGAAGAAGAGAAGAAGAAGAAGAAGAAGAAGAAGAAGAAGAAGAAAGAAGAAGAAGAGAAGAAGAAGAAGAAGAGAAGAAGAAGAAAGAAGAAGAAGAAGAAGAAGAAGGAAGAAGAAGAAGAGAAGAAGAAGAAGAAGAAGAAGAAGAAGAAGAAGAAGAAGAAGAAGAAGAAGAGAAGAAGAAGAAGAAAGAAGAAGAAGAAGAAGAGAAGAAGAAGAAAAGAAGAAGAAGAAGAAGAGAAGAAGAAGAAGAGAGAAGAAGAAGAAGAAGAAGAAGAAGAAGAAGAAGAAGAAGAAGAAGAAGAAGAAGAAGAAGAAGAAGAAGAGAAGAAGAAGAAGAGAAGAAGAAGAAGAAGAAGAAGAAGAAGAAAGAAGAAGAAGAAGAAGAAGAAGAAGAAGAAGAAGAAGAAGAAGAAGAAGAAGAAGAAGAAGAAGAAGAAGAAGAAGAAGAAGAAGAAGAAGAAGAAGAAGAAAAGAAGAAGAAGAGAAGAAGAAGAAGAAGAAGAAGAAGAAGAAGAAAGAAGAAGAAGAAGAAGAAGAAGAAGAAGAAGAAGAAGAAGAAGAAGAAGAAGAAGAAGAAGAGAAGAAGAAGAAGAAAGAAGAAGAAGAAGAAGAAGAAGAAGAAGAAGAAGAAGAAAGAAGAAGAAGAAGAAGAAGAAGAAGAAGAAGAAGAGAAGAAGAAAGAAGAAGAAGAAGAAGAAGAAGAAGAAGAAGAAAGAAGAAGAAGAAGAAGAAGAAAGAAGAAGAAGAAGAAGAGAAGAAGGAAGAAGAAGAAAGAGAGAAAGAAAAGGAAAAAAGAAGAAGAAGAAAGAAGAAAAGAAACATACACAAGATTTTTAAAAAATAGAAAATGAAAGTGAAAACATTTATTTTCCATAACACCTCCCCAATCCACCTTCTCAAAACGAAAAAAAAACCCCAAAAAAACAAGAAAACCCCAGAATGCAATGCCCCTTGCCAGATAATGTTCCTTACCGGCAGCCACCAGATTGCCTCCCATCCAGAATGTTGCCAGCAGGGATATCATGGGACCTCTCTTGGTT
>NC_088374.1:26637866-26687866 GCF_034508935.2 Berghia stephanieae | reverse complement strand
CTCCCCACACACTCATATATATATATATATATATATATATATATATATATTACACGTACACCCATATACACACAGGCAAATACATCTACACACCCTCCCCACACACTCATATATATATATATATATATATATATATATATATATATATATATATATATATATATATTACACGTACACCCATATACACACATGTATACATATGCATACACATATACACATATATACATATATATACACACATATATATATAGACGTATGTGCATAGACAAACATACCCATTGACATATAAATATACAAACATATGCGCACATACATACACATAAATCAACGATTCATCTGATAGGTAGATATAAATAAATCCGTTTTGAGGCATTTTTTAAAGGCATCAAAGGTCTGACAGTTCCTTGTATAAATAGTCAATGAGTTCCATACAGCTGGAGCAGAAAAGGCAAAAGATCGTTCAGAGAATTTAGTTTCAGAGATTTTTCTCTCTAATGAGTTAGAAGACCTGAGGGAGCGACTTGGAATATGGACCGTAAGAAGTGATTTTAAGTAATCTGGAGCAGTGTTGTGAAGACATTTAAAGGCAAGGCATGCTCGTTTATGATCAACTCTCCTCTCCACGGGCAGCCAATGAAGGTATTCCAAAACGGGAGTTATATGCTCATTCTTTTTTTGTCTGGGTGACAACTCGTGCCGCCCTGTTTTGTAACAACTGCAGTCTTGTGACCAAGCTCTTTGGAAGCCCGTACAGAAGTCTAGCCTGCTAGCAAAAAGTGAATGAATGAGCATCTTACAAATTTCTTCATCCAAAAGGTTGCGGATATTATGACTAATAAACCTTAAAATAAAATGTAGATTTTGATAGAGTTTTGTTATATGATATTGCATGTTCAGAAATTTATCAAAATAAAAACCAAGGGTTTTTTTTTTAACAATGAAAGATCTGGAAAGGACAGAGTCACAAATCAAAAGTTCTTCCATGGTCTTTCCTTGTGTTTTCTAAAAACGATAAATTCAGTTTCATCATAATTAAATTTTAGCTTGTTTTATTTTTGGGTCATCCAGAGTTTTGATGTGAGAGACGCAGTTTAAGACGTTTGTCTTGTTTGAAATTAAGTTGGAAGAAGAAATTGGAAAATATAGCTGTGTATCATCGGCGTAAAGATGGGAGGAAAAGCCATAGATTTATGCCCATTGGTCATGGACCTTCATTACATCAACAAAATTAGCAAAAATGAACACGAACTTAAAGACCTCATTTTCTATCCTTATAATATTTCGGAATTACAATTACAACAGTGCGACAAAATTCTCTTTGTGTATTGAATGCCATTACATGAAACGAAATCGCCAAAGTAGCACAACAACGTTTCATAGTCCAGTTTGGCAGACCAGCGCAGGACATGAAAACGATTTTTTTTTAAAATAAAAAAACGTAGACATGGGTATCTAAATTTACCGAGACGCAAAGTGAATGTTTGTTTTCGGCCCAGTTTTCGGCCCAGTTTTCGGCCCAGTTTTCGGCCCAGTTTTCGGCCCAGTTTTCGGCCCAGTTTTCGGCCCAGTTTTCGGCCCAGTTTTCGGCCCAGTTTTCGGCCCATTTTTCTTTAACGTGAAAACGATTGCTGTAAATGTCTTTTCAGATATGCTACAATTTTATGCTGTTTCCGACGTGTACATAATATGCAGGTCTGACATCCGAACCCACTTATGGGCCTAGTTTAACATTGTTGTAATGGACAATATTTTGCGTCATTTTTTTGTTGAGATTTCCATTACAACAATGAGC
Organism: Berghia stephanieae; assembly: GCF_034508935.2. Classification (NCBI taxonomy): domain Eukaryota; kingdom Metazoa; phylum Mollusca; class Gastropoda; order Nudibranchia; family Aeolidiidae; genus Berghia; species Berghia stephanieae. The sequence continues at coordinate 26,686,074 of NC_088374.1, read as the reverse complement.
CCATAAGGAATTGGGTTATCAGACCTGCAAATACGTGCACGTCGGCTGGATCCCATCTTCGTGAATATCAGCCATAGGTAATTTTTCAGTAAAATGTCATTCCTCCATCTTGACGACATGTCGTTTGGATTTATTACAATCTAAACAAAACTCTGAACAAGTGTGTATGAAAGGTGCCAAACAAAGCAAGAAATAAAAATAGAAGAAAAAAAAAACATCCCAAAAAATCTGCCTACCTCGACTGGGGATCGAACCTCAGACCTTCTGATTACCGTGTAATGGTAGTACGTCTGACCGGTAATCAGTCAGTGACCGGCGTACGTATTAAAAAAGGTCAGAGGTTCAATCCCCAGTCGAGTTAGACTGATTTTTGGGGGATGGTTTGTTTTTTTCTTCTATTTTTTTTTCTTGCTTTGTCTGGCACCTTTTCATACACACTTGTTTAGATTATAATATCTGCAAACGACCTGTCTTCAAGCTGGAGAAATGACGCCTTGGTCCCTGCTCCTTAATACTCTTCAACAGTCGTAACGTCACTTCCTTCCTAATGACGCATGGGAACTTAGTAATACTGGCTCTAAACTATCGGAACAATGGCGGACGCCGTATGAAATATTTCTCCGGCGAGCATAAAACCGTATCCACAGGAGAAAAAAAATTTGATCATGTTTTGACTTTTACACATTCTGATCACAAGGCATATGAAAAGTTCTACCCAGCATGAAGAATAAAAAGTAATGGTTTTCTATGTTTAGAACCAAGATGGCCGCCGTTGCCGGGCGGCGTGACATCACACTACAGAATCCAATTTCTTTAATTTGATATATTATCTAAACAACAGATGGATTGGGAGAGATGGACCGATTACGTGGCCGCCTGGGTCATCGGACATTTTTTGGCCTATAGGGAATGAGATTAGCGGAAGAGTAGCGTCCCTTGATTGGACGTCACCCATAGTCTATGACGTCACCAGCGGAAAAGTTATTAGAGAGAGAACGTCATGTTGACGCATGCGCACAACCAACATGACGTTCTCTCTCTAATAACTTTTTCGTCGGTGACGTCACAGACTATGGGTGACGTCCAATTAAGGGACGCTACTCTTCCGCTAATCTCATTCCCTATATGACGTTTCCTATGGGGCTACATCATTGTTTATTCAGCTCCCATACCAGATGTTGGTACGCTTGCCATGAAATTAAAGAGCTCTTATTGAATCCAACACGCTACAAAAAAAAAAGCTACAAAACATACGGAAAGAAATCGAAAATAGGTTGAATTCGCTTGTAGGAAATCATGGCACCCATATTGAGTCGCAAATGAAGAACATTTGTTACAGTGAATGACATAATCAGTCGGATGGTGAAAAGGTTTGAACTGAGATATTGCCAAGTTTAGTTAGAAAGTCAATTTTTTAGTTAAAAAATGAGTTCTTGTCATACATGATTAAATTATTCCTTCTTGTACATCTTCGGGAAATATCAAAGCTTAATTTCACTTTTTTTACAGCTAGTCAAGTTGAAAAAGTATGAAATTTGAGAAAAGTTACAGGATACCTTTCCCATATATCTCACCATAACTTCATGAAAATTCACCAGATTTACTTCAAATAAAGATTAAAATGCTCTGGGGAGCATATTCTTTCAGAATTTATTTTTAAAAAATGCAAATCCAAAATGTTCACCTTCCGAGTGATTATTTCATGCACTGACACGTTTACGTATTCATAAGACCAATAAGACCATGTTTAACCCTCTCCGTACCAACCACAGGAAAGTCGACACATTCGTTACGATCGAACCAGCACTTTTATCAGTCAGATTTCTTTTGTAAATCACACAATTGAAAGAAAGAATGTTTTATTAAAGCTATAAAAACGTGACACTGTGTTGTAGAGTTCGTTTTGTTGATCAATAGTATGCATAGAATGTATTTGTTGCTTCCGTTTGAGTAAAAAAAAAAATAAAAAATATCGTGTTGGCTGGGTGTGAAATTTTAGGGAAAATTCTGAAAATAGTTGGTAAGGAAAGTGTTAAAGAATATTGGTTGTAACGTTGTTTTTTTTTCTGATAAAGATGTTATGAAACAAGGACAGACTTAATGAACACGCTGTATCATTGTTGATTGAGGAAAGATCTTGGACTGATATTAGGAAAACGGGAGATGACCAGTTCGGGAGAAGTCATCGACAGAATATACAGTAATATTTTCTGACACAAAAACCAGTTCGGGAGTGAAGTCATCGACAGAATATACTGTAATATTTTCTGACACAAAAACAAAACCGCTGTTCACCCACCTTCTTCTGATTCACGCACTATGATGACGCTGCTGCTTATTTCCGTTTCCTGATCGCCCTCGTCATCCGGTTCCTTTTTACCCCCCTTTGCCTTCTGCTTGTCACGTAATTCAGTGCCCTCCACTTCTTCCTTCAGCTGAATGCCCCACACGTTCGCTGCTTTACCTTTCGATTTCGTTTCAGCAACATCCTTTTTGTTGTCATTCTCCTCTTCCGGTGGGGCCCAACATTCCCTCTTACTCTTGGTTTCGGCGTGACCTCCATCTCCAGCTGTGTCACCCTCGTCGTTTTCGAAAACAGGGTTATCTCCCCCTTTCTTATCCATATCATCTTTTCCCTCTGGCTGTTTCTTGTCCATTTTGTATGTTCAATGTCTTAGTAGAATTAGAATGAATGAAGTTGACCTCACTCAGCTCTTTGTTTTTTATTTTAGACCACCTGTTGAATGATTTGTTCTCAGTAAATAATGTTGAGTGATTAATTCTCACTTAATTCTATCTATTATGTAATATCATGCGTTCTTTGGGTTACCCAAAGTTTTGTGAATTAGTACGATTCATCTGGCAGACCGAACGGGTGAGTATTTTACTTAAACATACACACAATATATACAATATACGTAGAGAGATCAACCAAATACAATATATCTAAGTTAAGATCTGCTTCACAGACTATGACTCCCTGGCAGAGCTTAGGAAGAAAACCGCGTTCCTGTATAAACTAGACATTCAAACATGGAGGTAGGGGGAACGAAGATGAAGAAGAAGAAAGAAGAAGAAAGAAGAAGAAGAAGAAGAAGAAGAAGAAGAAGAAGAAGAAGAAGAAGAAGAAGAAGAAGAAGAAGAAGAAGAAGAAGAAGAAGAAGAAGAAGAAGAAGAAGAAGAAGAAGAAGAAGAAGAAGAAGAAGAAGAAGAAGAAGAAGAAGAAAACAGGGGAGGGGGAGGAGGAGGAGGAGGAAGAGGAGGAGGAGGAGAAGAGAGAAGGAGAAGAAGAGAAGAAGAAGAGAGAAGAGAAGAAGAAGAAGAAGAAGAAGAAGAAGAAGAAGAAAGAAGAAGAAGAAGAAGAAGAAGAAGAAGAAGAAGAAGAAGAAGAAGAAGAAGAAGAAGAAGAAGAAGAAGAAGAAGAAGAAGAAGAGAAGAAGAAGAAGAAGAAAAGAAGAAGAAGAGAAGAAGAAGAAAGAAGAAGAAGAAGAAGAGAAGAAGAAGAAGAAGAAGAAGAAGAAGAAGAAGAAGAAGAAGAAGAAGAAGAAGAAGAAGAAGAAGAAGAAGAAGAAAGAAGAAGAAGAAGAGAAGAAAGAAGAAGAAAGAAGAAGAGAAGAAGAAGAAGAAAAGAAGAAGAAGAAGAAGAAGAAGAAGAAGAAGAAGAAGAAGAAGAAGAAGAAGAAAGAAGAGAAGAAGAAGAAGAAGAAAGAAGAAAAAGAAGAAGAAGAAGAAGAAGAAGAAGAAGAAGAAAGAAGAAGAAGAAGAAGAAGAAGAGAAAGAAGAAGAGAAGAAGAAAGAAGAAGAAGAAGAAGAAGAAGAAGAAGAAGAAGAAGAAGAAAGAAGAAGAAGAAGAAGAAGAAGAAGAAGAAGAAGAAGAAGAAGAAAGAAGAAGAAGAAGAAGAAGAAGAAGAAGAAGAAGAAGAAGAAGAAGAGAAGAAGAAGAAGAAGAAGAAGAGAAGAAGAAGAAGAAGAAGAAGAAGAAGAAGAAGAAGAAGAAGAAGAAGAAGAAGAAGAAGAAGAAGAAGAAGAAGAAAGAAGAAGAAGAAGAAAGAAGAAGAAGAAGAAGAGAAGAAGAGAAGAAGAAGAAGAAGAAAGAGAAGGAGAAGGAAGAAGAAGAAGGAGAAGAGAAGAGAGAAGAAGAAGAAGAAGAGAAGAGAAGAAGAAGAAGAAGAAGAAGAAGAAGAAGAAGAAGAAGAAGAAGAAGAAGAAGAAGAAGAAAGAAGGAAGAAGAAGAAGAAGAAGAAGAAGAAGAGAGGAAGAGAAGAAGAAGAAAGAAGAAGAAGAAGAAGAAGAAGAAGAAGAAAAGAAGAAGAAGAAGAAAAGAAGAAGAAGAAGAAGAAGAGAGAAGAAGAAGAAGAGAAGAAGAAAGAAGAAGAAGAGGAAAAGAGAAGAAGAAGAAGAAGGAAGAAGAAGAGAAGAGAAGAAAGAAGAGAAGAAGGAAGAGAAGAAGAAGAAGAGGAACAAGAAGAACAAGAAACAAGAAGCAAGAGAAAGAAAGATAAGAGAAGAAGAGAGAGAGAAGGAAGTCTAAGGTTCGAACCCCAGTCGAATAAGGTTGATTTTTTTGGGGGGGGTGTTGTTGTTGTTTTTTTCTCCCTTGTATTTTTCTTTCTTGCTTTGGCACTAGCCTATTTTATACACACTTTTCCAGACTATTCAAAGAAAGAAAAGAAGCAAAATCATTTATTCATCACACCACGACAATCACGACTTACTTTAACCCTCTCCTTACCAACAATAGGAAAATCGTCACATTCGTTACGGTCCAACCAGCATTTTTATTATTCTGATTTATTTTGAAAATCACAGAATTTAAAGAATTTTTTTTTTATTATAGCTGAGAAAACGTGACACTGTGTTGTAGAGTTCATTTTGCTGATCAATGTTATTCTTAGAATGTATTTGTTGCTTTTCTGTTTGAGTAAGAAAATTCTATTTTTTTTTTTTTTTTTGGTTGGGTGGGTGTGAAATTGTGGGGAAAATCCTGGAAATGGCTGGTAAGGAAAGAATTAAAAGGAATTTTATATGATGCCAGTTTTGCACGTAAACAAACAGCCTGTTGAACATCTCCTTGTGGTCTCGATACAATACGTTTATGTAAAATACTCACAAGACCCGACGACCAGTTAGTACGTACCAGTACACAAAACTATATGTAACCACCATACCATAAACGTTTATAATTATAGTCTCCTTTTTAGAATAATTTAGAGGACAAAACTAATCATCAAAATGGATGCCTTTTTAAAAAAAAAACAATTGACAAATCGCTGCTGAATGACGTCAAATTCGTTCCATCTATAACTATAACACTATCCCTATCACAATACGCACAGGTTGAACAACAACAACTACTACTACTATAGAATAGAAAGAAGGAATCTTGCCGTATTTATATATAAATATGACCAGAAATCGTGGATAAGAAAACGATTTATTTCAATAGGGTGATATCTATCTATAGATATCATAGATAAAGACGACCCACTCTGACTTGTTTAAAACGGTCTCGCCTGGCCCTTGACTTTGAGAGTAAAGTCATCGATGAGGAATACAGAATATATTATTGTTACAGTGAATGACATAATTAGTAGGATGGTGGAAAGGTTTGAACTGAGATATTATTGACAAGTATAATTAGAAGGTCAATTTTTAAAATCAAAAATGAGTTCTTGTCATAAACGATTTAATCAACCCTTTTTGTACATCTTCAGGAAATTCCAAATCTTAATTTCACTTCTAAATATTTTTTACAGCTAGTCAAGTTGAAAAAAAAAGGTATGAAATTTGAGAAAAGTTGCTGGATACCTTTCCCATACATCTGACCATAACTTCATGAAAAATCACCCGATTTACTTTAAATAAAGATTAAAATCGCCTGGGGAGCATATTCTTTCAGAATTTTTTTTTTTAAATACAAATCCGAAAGTTTCACCTTCCGACTGATTATGTCATGCACTGACACATATTTCCTGACAAAAAAGGACTGTCCACCCATCTTCAAGAAGAAGAAGAAGAAGAAGAAGAAGAAGAAGAAGAAGAAGAAGAAGAAGAAGAAGAAGAAGAAGAAGAAGAAGAAGAAGAAGAAGAAGAAGAAAGAAGAAGAAGAGGAAGAAAAAAGAAGAAGAAGAGAAGAAGAAGAAAGAAGAAGAAGAAGAAGAAGAAGAAGAAGAAGAAGAAGAAGAAGAAGAAGAAGAAGAAGAAGAAGAAGAGAAGAAGAAGAAGAAGAAGAAGAAGAAGAAGAAGAAAGAAGAGAAGAAGAAGAAGAAAAAGAAGAAGAAGAAGAAGAAGAAGAAGAAGAAGAAGAAGAAGAAGAAGAAGAAGAAGAAGAAGAAGAAGAAGAAGAAGAAGAAGAAGAAGAAGAAGAAGAAGAGAAGAAGAAGAAGAAGAAGAAGAAGAAGAAGAAGAAGAAGAAGAAGAAGAAGAAGAAGAAGAAGAAGAAGAAGAAGAAGAAGAGAAGAAGAAGAAGAAAGAAGAAGAAGAAGAAGAAGAAGAAGAAGAAGAAGAAGAAGAAGAAAGAAGAAGAAGAAGAAGAAGAAGAAGAAGAAGAAGAAGAAGAAGAAGAAAGAAGAAGAAGAAGAAGAAGAAGAAGAAGAAGAAGAAGAGAGAAGAGAAGAAGAAGAAGAAAAAGAAAAGAAGAAGAAGAAGAAGAAGAAGAAGAAGAAGAAGAAGAAGAAGAAGAAGAAGAAGAAGAAGAGAAAAGAAGTAAAGAAGAAGAAAGAAAAGAAGAGAAGAAAGAAGAAAAGAGAAGAAGTGTCTTAAATCCAATATACTGTAAACAAAACAAGGGAATTATGTCCCATTTTCTGATTCACTACGCACGTTGCAGATGCTGTTGCTTATTTCCGATTATTATTCGCAATCGTAATTCTGTTCCTTTTTACCGCCCCTTGCATTCTGGTTGTCGCGCAGACTTTTTGTGTCTTGAACTCTCAGGTTTAATATTTTTTTTAAAAAGTAAAAAAGTTGTGGGTGCTCATTTTAATCGGCGTAGACTTATTTACAAGTCTGATAACACAATTATTTGTAATGGGCTCATTGTTGTAATGGAAATGCTTTCAAACCGACGCAAATTATTGTCCATTACAACTTGATATGCTAAATCAAGTGCATTGTGTTTGGTTATCAGACCTGCATATGTGTAAGCGTCGATTTTAATCTCTTGATGTAATAATAATAATAATAATAATAATAATAATAATAATAATAATAATAATAATAATAATAATAATAATAATAATAATAATTAATATATAATAATAATAATAATAATAATAATAATATTAATAATAATAATAATAATAATAATAATAATAATAATAATAATAATAATAATAATAATAATAATAATAATAATAATAATAATAATAATAATAATAATATAATAATAATAATAATAATAATAATAATTCTTGTTTATTTTCTAATTTGTTTTAGATTTGCCATCTAAAAGGTCAAAGTGACAATCACAATACAATCTATCGGTCGTTTCTCCAAGAAGGGACAGTAGTTGACCTCAATAGTAGATTCTATTATTAACTCACTCAACCCTAACACCGACCATATCCGTAGTTTACCCGGGTTACTTTTACTCCATGCCTATTTATTACATTTTTTTTCTGAGACAAATTATAGGCGTAGTATCAAAGCTAATGTTTTTAATTTTTGCATGTGAATGGTAGTTGAATAAAACTATCTATGTACATGCTCATTTTTAATACATTATTTTCCCATTTTGAAAAGTAGCCAAAATCTCGAGGTTTGAGTAAGTTAAAATACGATAATATGATAATGGTGATTGATCTCAAAAATCTACTAGAGGAAAAAAAATCTCTTCAGGACTTACCTAAGCCAATCATCAAACTATCAGAATTTGGCATTAAAAAGTGGCAACCCTTACAACACAAAATACAGGTACTATCTTCAAAGGTGACAACTCAAGTATCAACTATCAAGTATCAAATATCAACTCAAGTTTCTATAATTGAAATACAATAATATGATGATGATGATAATGATATCTTCAAAAATCTACCGTTTCTCGAAAACAAGGAATTGGACCAGAGGACTTTTTGCCAAGACCAGCAAGCAGACCAGTTGCCAATTTATCGGAACTTGGCATTGGCATTAAAAACGCCAAAGCGGCAACTCTGATACAATCAACAACCAGAACTATCTACAGAATAACAATCAAGTTTGCTACAAGTTTATATATATGTATATATATATATATATATATATATATATATATATATATATATATATATATATATATATATATATATATATATATATACGCAGAGCTTGCTAAGTTATTAGAATTTGGCATTAAAAACGCCAAGGTGGCAAAGCTGATCCATCCACTCGTACTATCTCCATAATACTCTTCAACAGTCGTTACGTCACTTCCTTCCTAATGACGCATGGTAACTTGTAACACTGGCTATAAACTATCGGAACAATGGCGGACGCCCGTATGAAATATTTCTCCGGCGAGCATAAAAGCGTATCCAGAGGAAAAAAAAAACCCCATAAATTTGATCAAGTTTTGACTTTTACACATTCTAATCACAAGACATATGAAACGTTCTAGCCAGCATGAAGAATAAAAAGTAATGATTTTCTTTGTTTAGAACCAAGATGGCCGCCGTTGCCGGGCGGCGTGACATCAGACTACTGAATCCAGATGAAAACCGATATGAGAGTAATCATAATCTGACAGACGTTGTCTTCAAAAAGATAAAGTGAGAAACGAGCCAATTCGAATGTTGACAGAAGTGAAGAATGTATCAATATAGATAGAATGAAGATGACGTCACTCTGGTCTCAGTTATTGTTTTTTGCCATCCACGTTTACGAATACTTCTCTCTAACGTGTATTAACCAGACTAAAAAAGTTCATGGTTACACAGAGTTTTGTGTGTTGGTCCGTTATACATCTGGATGGCAATGTTATGAGCTTCTACTATCTATGGATGAGAGAAGATAGATTGAAATGGTTCGGACATGTAAAGAGACGAGAGAGGGAGTGCGTGAGAAGAAAAGTATTGGACTTACAATTAGCGGAGGAAAGAGGTAAAAGGGACGCCCAAAGACTAGATGGTTGGATAGGGTAAAAGACGATATGAAAGAACTGGGAATGGAGGAAGATGATGCTCTGAGAGTTGTGGCATTCATTATGGCAACCCTGCAAAATGCGGGATAAGCTGAAAGAAGAAGAAGAAGAAGAAGAGAAGAAGAAGAAGAAGAAGAAGAAGAAGAAGAAGAAGAAGAAGAAGAAGAAGAAGAAGAAGAAGAAGAAGAAGAAGAAGAAGAAGAAGAAGAAGAAGAAGAAGAAGAAGAAGAAGAAGAAGAAGAATAAAAAGAAGAAGAAAAGTGTCTTCAATAATCTACTGTAAACAAAACAAGGGAATTAGGTTCCATAACTTGCTAAAACCAGCAACAGCAGTCGAATTTCTTTTTGGCTTGTTTTTGTTTTTTGTTTTTTGTTTGTTATTTTTTGGGGGTTTTTTGGTTTTGTTTTTGTTTTGTTTTGTTTTTTTGTTTTTGGTTTTTTTGTTTTATTTTTTGTTATTGAAAATATGAATATAGATTTAGCACAGTTGCCCAGATTAACCATAGTCAACGCTTTCACAGTGTTTCATTTATATCCTCGTATGGAACCAAATCTCCATATCATGCGGTACTAGTCTCCTGTTTGTGTACTATTAACACTCTTACAATATCCGTCACGTAATATAGCCAGGTACCCATTCACACCTGGGTCGAGTGTGCAATGTGTGTCAAATGCCTTACCACCCCCCCCCCCCGCCCCCTCCAAAAAAATAAAACACGACGTCGGACGAGACCAGTATTTTCAAAGATCACTGTCACCCATCCGGCCAGTGACCACGCTTAACGTCGATTGACCGTCGTGACAAGGCGAGACAAGACACGCCTATACCCGTTGAGCCACCGAGTTAAAGACAAAAGCCCGGTTGTTTTTGGTCCACATAGATAAATAGAAGGTCAAGGTCACCCTGGGTGCTCTTGACCTAGTTACAGTATAATGCTGATATGACAAAGAGATAACCACATTCGCTGTTTTACATCATCATTAATTATCATCGTCGTCGTCGTCGTCATCATTATCATCATCATCGTTATCATTATCATCATCATCAATATCACATCATCATCATCATCATCATCATCATCATCATCATCATCATCATCATCATCACCATCATCACAATCATCAATTTCACAATCATCACCATCATCACAATCATCATCATCATTATCATAGTCACCATCATCATCACCATCATCATAAAATTATCATCATCACCACCAATATTATTATCAATATCATCATCATCATCATCATCATCATCATCATCATCATCATCATCATCATCACCATCATCATCATCATCACAAGCATAATCACCATCATCACAATCATCATCATCATCATCATCATCATCATCATCATCATCATCATCATCATCATCATCATCATCATCATCATCATCATCATCATCATGATCATAGTCACCACCATCTTGGACTGGAAAGGATTTTTTCCCGATGGGGGCGGGGTCTTATATGGCCTACTAACGAGGCTAGAGATAAATGCAACATGATTAAGCGCAAAGAGCATGGTGAGACTAACAAAAATACTCTGTAAACATAAAAGCGCGTAATACATATCGGAAGTGTAACGGACCAACACTGTGTTATCTTGGTCGTAAAAAGATAGTTCGAAGATGACGTCACTCATGTCTTTGTTATTGTTTTTTTGCCATCCGCGTTTATGAGTAATTCTCACTGAACTGTATTAACCCGACTATAAACGATCATGGTTACACAGGGTCTTGTGTGTTGGTCCGTTATACTTCCGGATGGCAATTCTGTGAACTTATTAGCCAAGTGCATACTATCTGTCTGGTCAATACAGTTAAGTGAGAATTACTCATTAATCATTAACAAACGTTAACGCCTTGCTTTGTTCATTACGATAGTTGTAAACATTACCCAAGGGTCAAGCTGCACAAAATGACCTATAGGATTCAATAGTTGTAACGAAATCCTTCCTAATGACGCATGGTAACTTAGTAACACTGGCTCTAAACTATCGGAACAATGGCGGACGCCCGTATGAAATATTTCTCCGGCGAGCATAAAAGCGTATCCAGAGGAAAAAAAACAATAAATTTGATCATGTTTTGACTTTTACACATTCTGATCACAAGACATATGAAAAGTTATAGCCAGCATGAAAAATACAAAGTAATGATTTTCTTTGTTTAGAACCAATATGGCCGCCGTTGCCAGGCGGCGTGACATCAGACTATTAAATCGTATTGTTATGATGAGAAAAGTGAGTGGAGCAGGCACTTATGTTGACAATAACAAGAAATTACGTGAGTAGGCAAGTGTCAGAAGACGATCGAGAATAAAAATTTCACGGCGGCGATGGGGGCTCGAACCGCAGCCATCGTTATGTTATAGCCTGACACTGAAATCGGCTTTGTGGTCTTGTGGTATGACACTCGCTTTCGGATCGCAAGGTCCTGGGTTCGAGCCTCGCTCGGCGCATAGTTGAGTCCTGGAGAAGGCTCTTTACTCACATTCTCTCACTGTACTCAGGTGTAAAATCTTATCTCTGTCCGAAAGAAATGATAACATCGCCTAACAGGCGTCATGTTCCGTCCTAAATGTTAAATGTTGCTGTTGGCTAGGGACCCCTTGTAAAGCGCTTTGAGCACATTAAGTGGATATTGCGCTATAAAAAGTCTCAATTAAAATTAATTAAAATCCAAAAAGACTGGCATTTTGACGTCATTATTTGTTTTGTTTTTTTGCACCGCTTAGTGAGTTGTCGTTAGTAGAGCTCATGGAAACAAGTTATTTTATTGGTTGAACTATTGAATACAACTCACGATTTGTTTTCTTTTGTGGCAAAAGACTGGCAATTTGACGTCATTTTTTTTTGGTCAGTATCAGGCCATAACTTTACGAAGGCCACGCTCTGAAACCCACAAAGACTGGCATTTTGACGTTATTTTTTGGTCAGTATCAGGCCATAAATTTACGAAGGCCACGCTCGAACCCGCGATCTTACTGGTATCACAATTCCGTCTGGCCGGGGAGAGCTTGACTCTACCGTATCCACCACTCCAAAAAAAAAAAAAACTGTTTCAAACTGGATGCCAAACTCTTTGTGTGTGTGTGTGTGTGTGGAACCGTGGCCTTCGTAAAGTTATGGTTTATTGTTTTTGCCATCCGCGTTTGTGAGTTGTTCTCACTAAACTGTATTAACCAGACTATAAAAGTTCATGGTTACACAGAGTTTGTGTGTTGGTCCGTTATCGTAAAGTTATGGCCTGATACTGACCAAAAAATGACGTCAAAATGCCAGTCTTTTGCCACAAAAGAAAACAAATCGTGAGTTGTATTCAATAGTTCAACCAATGAAATAACTCGTTTCCATGAGCTCTACTAACGACAACTCACTTGGCGGTGCAAAAACCAAATAATGACGTCAAACTGCCAGTCCTTATGGATTTCAGTATCAGGCTATAACTTAACGATGGCTACGGTTGAACCCGTGACCTCAAGAAGTCGGGTAGAGCTGCTCATTATAGATAGAATGCGCTTGGCCAAGACGCTCATAACATTGCCATCCGGAAGTATAACGGACCAACACACAAAACTGTGTGTATCCATGAACGTTTATAGTCAGGTTTATACAGTTCAGTGAGAATTAGTGCGGGGCGGTCCTTGGCAAGCTTAAGGACCACGGTCCTACGGTCCTTGGGAAATGAAGACCGCAAGGACCGGTCTCTAGACCGGTCCGTTCATTCTTGAACCGTTAAAGACCGCTACACGATGAAAACCGTGGCCTACAGGAGTAAAACACACGGAGTAGTCACACTCATTTCAAATTGTAACCTAATTAGAGAAGAGGGGTGATGCCTTCTTTATTTGCTCACCGTACTTCATTGTTACTTCGATAATTTAATAAAATTTGAAATTTATCCCCATTAACGGAGATAATGGCATCGCCCAAGGCGTTGATCGAGTTGTTCGTGGCGTTGATACACACACGCAACTCCTACCCCCCCCCCCCCCCACACACACCACACACACATTAGAGGGCAGCGAGCATTGAAGAGTAAGAGAGAGACGTGAAGTTATAATAAGAGGGGGTGGATGAGGTGATAAGAGGGGTCGATGGTGACTTTTCGCCAGATCTAACAAACTCAGCTACCCATTCATTGCTGAGTAGACAGGGATTCAGAAAAAAATCGACTGCACCCGGGATCGATCTCTGGCCCTTTGCGTATAAAGAGAGTGCTCTATCAACTGAGCTATCGGGGTCCCCAAATATTCTATTGGACCTTTTAAAAATACAGACGTTATAACTGGTTTTTTTTGGACGGAAGAAACTAATGAAACTCATATTACTTGATTAGTTAAAACACCAAACGAAATTTTAATATTATTGTATTATTTTAAATGACAACAATGCGATAGAAGGGAGTGGCGACAAGAGATGGACAAAAGAAAACAAAAAATCAGACTTGCAACTTGCTAGGTTCGACACACACACACACACACACACACACACACACACACACACACACACATCTTTAGTAGTCACATACATTTCAAACAATAACCCATTAGAGAAGAGGGGTCATGCCTTCATCATAGATCATTGTCATTGCGATCATTATGGTGTAGTAAATTTTGAAATTTACCCCGTATAATGGAATCGTCCAAGGCGTGCGCCTCCTGTTCCCCCCATCTCACACACGAAAGGGCGGTTTGCGGAGTGGAGGGAGGTGGTCGTCTGCCTCTATGGTCGTCTGTGTCGTTTAGTGTATGGCAAAGGGGGGTGGGTGCGATTAATTAAGTGGGATGGGTGGTGATTGGTGGAAGATAGGCAAAGGACCGAGGCAACGAATCGCTGGGGAAGTAGTATGGCGCGAGACCGTTGAAAGGTGATAAGAAGTGAGGACCGCCGGCGGTCTTCCTCTTTGGGACTGGACCACGGTTCACAGCTAAAAGACCGTGGGACCGGTCCTCGGTCCGGTCCTCAGCGCGGCACTAGTGAGAATTACTCATAAATGCGGATGGCAAAAAACAATAACAAAGACCTGAGTGACGTCATCTTCGAACTATCTATATACATAGAGTTTGAAACCACTTTTTTTTTGTTGAGTGCTGGATAGCTCATACGGTAGAGTCACGCTCTCTTCGGCCAGGCGGAGTTGTCGTATCAGTAAGGTCGCGGGTTCGCCGCCGCGAAATTGTTATTCTCTATTATTATTGTCTTCTAGCACTTTCCTACTCGCGTCATTTCTTGTTATTGCTATGTTGGAAATACTCTTCAACAGTCGTAACGTCACTTCCTTCCTAATGACGCATGGTAACTTAGCAACACTGGCTCTAAACTATCGGAACAATGGCGGACGCCGTATGAAATATTTCCCCGGCGAGCATAAAAGCGTATCCAGAGGGGAAAACCCATAAATTTGATCTTGTTTTGACTTTTACACATTCTGATCACAAGGCATATGAAAAGTTCTACCCAGCATGAAGAATAAAAAGTAATGATTTTCTTTGTTTAGAACCAAGAGGGCCGCCGTTGCCGGGCGGCGTGACATCAGACTATTGAATCCAATTTCGATAACTGTGTCGACCCTTTTCATTATGTGGGTCGTTGACCTTAGATATCAATCGTCCCTGTAAACGTACACTCAAAAGTCAATCGAAATATGGGTTATCACACAAGCACACACACACACACACACACACACACACACACACACACACACAAACAGTAGCCTAGTTACACAAATTGGTTCAAACACGATCACTGACACACTTTGCACCAATGAGAAGAAGCATTCTTTGATTGTGCCTTAGATTTAGTATAATTTCCAAGTATTTTGGAGGGTTTTATTTTTTAAAACGGTACCGGCATTCTCAAAACGGAATTAATTATGTCGGGGTAATTGGATTCAATAGTCTGATGTCACGTCGCCCAGCAACGGCGGCCATCGTGGTTCTAAACAAAGAAAATCGGTACTTTTTATTCTTCATGCTGGGTAGAACTTGTCATATGTCTTGTGATCAGAATGTGTAAAAGTCAAAACATGATCAGATTTATAATGTTTTTTTCCCTCTGGATACGCTTTTATGCTCGTCGGAGAACTATTTCAGAAGGGCGTCCGCCATTGTTCCGATAGTTTAGAGCCAGTTACTAAGTTATCATGCGTCATTACGAGGGAAGTGACGTTACGACTGTTGAAGCGTATTGAATTCGATTCAGTTCAACGTTTATTTGAGGCAGTTTGCCCAATAAAGAACTCAAATCAAAACATGGTTACCAGTACATGAACAAAACCGATCATTTTCAGTATTTTCCCAAATGGTAGGCTTACCCAGCAGAAAAATAGATATTATAAAAAAATTCAATCAATCTCTCTTCAAAATAACTTTATGTTCTTATTAATTAAACAAAGACCATTCTTCAAAGTGTGTGATGTACAATTTTTTTTAATTGAGCTTTATATAGCGCAATATCCACTAAATGTGCTCAAAGCGCTTTACACTGGGTTCCTGGTCAACAAAAACATTTAACTCATGTAAGACGGGACATGATGCCTGTTAGGCGATATTACAATTTTTTGGACAAATACAGCGCTGTTAACGGCCAGGTACTCATTTTACACCTGAATACGGTGACAGAATGTGAGTAAAGAGCCTTTTCCAAGGACTCAACTATGCGCCGAGTGCAAGGCTCGAACCCAGGACCTTCCGATCCGAAAGCGAGTGTCATACCACAAGACCACATAGCCGAACAAAAAAAAATCATAAAGCTGTTGGTAAACAAGAATCAAATAAATGATTTAATACTATGGACGAAGGAGGAGGAGGAGGAGGAGGAGGAGGAGGAGGAGGAGGAGGAGGAGGAGGAGGAGGAGGAGGAGGAGGAGGAGGAGGAGGAAGGAGGTTATGTCGAGATCTTTTTTCTGAACCCCCTGTCTACCCATCAGTGATTGGGTAGCTGGGCTTTTTAGACCTGGTGGAAAGTACTTTGCGATAGACTAGCGTCCTCTCCAACGGGTAACAAGCAATTGCTATTGCGCGTTTCACGCCATTCAAAAGTGTAGCTCCATGAGTTGAAGGACTAGTATGGCTAAGTGGCTTTGTATTATGTGGTCTAGTGGTAAAGCACTCGCATTTGGATCGGAAGATTGTGGGTTCGAGCCTCGCTCGGCGCATAGTTGAGTCCTTGGAAAATTAAGGCTCTTTACTCACATATCTCACCGTACTCAGGTGTTAAAATGAATAACTGGCCGTTAACAGCGTTGTCTCTATCGGAAAAAAAAATGTTATATCGCCTAACAGGCGTCGTAACTCCTCCTAAATGCTACATGTTGCTGTTGGCTAGGAACCCATTGTAAAGCGATTTGAGCACGTTTAGTGGATATTGCCCTTTATCTATTTTTTAAAAAGCTCAACTAGCACTACTACTACTGTGCGGCTATGTGGTCTAGTGGTATGACACTCGCTTTCGGATCGGAAGGTCCTGGGATCGAGCCTCGCTCGGCGCATAGTTGAGTCCTTGGAAAAGACTCTTTACTCACATTCTCTCACCGTACTCAGGTGTAAAATGAGTACCTGGCCGTTAACAGCGTTGTCTTTGTCCGAAAAAATGTAATGTCGCTTAACAGGCGTCATGTCCCGTCCTACATGTTAAATGTTGCTGTTGACCAGGGAACCCGAAGCCTTGTAAAGCGCTTTGAGCACATTTAGTGGATATTGCGCTATATAAAAGCTCAATATTTTTTTTACTAACGGCGATTGCAACACTTTAACTCTTATCTCTCTCCTTACCGATCATTTTCAGTATTCTCCCAAAATGGCCGGCAGGCTTACCCAGCAGAAAAATAGATTTTATAAAAAAAAAATTCTAACAAACTCTCTTCAAAACAACTTTATATTCTTATTAATTAAACAAAGACCATTCTTCAAAGTTTGTGATGTACAATTTTTTTTTAAATTGAGCTTTATATAGCGCAATATTCACTAAATGTGCTCAAAGCGCTTTACAAGGGGTTCATGGTCAACAGCAACATTTAACATTTCGGACAAAGACAACGCTGCCAACGGCCAGGTACTCATTTTACACCTGAGTACGGTGAGAGAATGTGAGTAAAGAGCCTTTTCCAAGAACTCAACTATGCGCCAAGCGCGAGCCTCGAACCCCAGGACCTTCCGATCTGAAAGTGAGTATCATACCACTAGACCACATAGCCGCACAGAGTATGTACAAAATAACTTTGAATAGGAAAAATGTATAATATTGTGTCCTAACAACTGTGACGATTTTGCTGCAGGTGGTAAGGAAGGGGTTAAATGCGGCTATGTGGTGTTGTGGTATGACACTCTCTTTCGGATCGGAAGGTCCTGGGTTCGAGCCTCGCTCGGCGCATAGTTGAGTCCTTGGAAAAGGCTCTTTACTCACATTCTCTCACCGTACTCAGGTGTAAAATGAGTACCTGGCCGTTAACAGCGTTGTCTCTGTCCCAAAAATGTGTAATATCGCCTGACAGGCGTCATGTCTCGTCCTATATGTTATGTGTCGCTGATGGCCAGTGACCCCTTGTAAAGCGCTTTGAGCATGTTTAGTGGATATTGCGCTATATAATTTTTTTTTTTTTTTAAGATAATAATTTTATCAACTTAAAACAAAAAAAACAAAAACAAAAAAAAACAATTTGAATGATTGCTTCAACAATTCAATGACCTTGAGCGGAGGAACGCAAGGTCAAAATCAAAGGCCTCTGATTAGACGGATACAACAACAACATCAAGGCCGCGTAATCGGGACTTTGTTTATTCGAACCCCGTCAAATAGAGCAATATGTGCGGCTATGTGGTCTAGTGGTATGACACTCGCTTTCGGATCGGAAGGTCCTGGGTTCGAGCCTCGCGCTCGGCGCATAGTTAGTCCTTGGAACAGACTTTTTACTCACATTCTCTCACCGTACTCAGGTGTAAAATGAGTACCTGGTCGTTAACAGCGTTGTCTTTGTCCGAAAAATTGTAATATCGCCTTACAGGCGGCATGTCCCGTCCTACATGTTAAATGTTGCTGTTGACCAGGGACCCATTGTAAAGCGATTTGAGCACATTTAGTGGATATTGCGCTATAAAAAAGCTCAATTAAATTTGGTTTCAAATTTCAAGGGGAAACAATGCCCCGAGGGGTAACTTTACCTTTGCCTTAACTCACTGACCCTAACACGGACTATATCCGTAGTTTACCCGGGGTTACTTTTACGCCATGCCTATTTATTACATTTCTATGAGACAAATTGTACGCGTAGTATCAAAGCTAATGTTTTTAGTTTTTTACATGTTAATGGTAGTTGAATAAAACTTCCTATGTACAAGCTCATTTTTAATACACTTTTTCCAATATTGAAAAATAAGACAAATATCTAGGATTGAGTGAGTTAATGGATAATCTTTACCTCCAGAAATAACTTTTGCCTCAATGGGTAGCTTTGCTTCAAATGGGAATTTTACTTAAAGGGGTAACTTTACCTCAAGGGGTAACTTTGTCTCAGGGGGTAACTTTGCCTTAAGGGGTATCTTTACCTCAAGAGGTAACTTTGACTTAAAAGGTAACTTTACCTCAATGGGTAACTTAGACTTAAGGGGTAATTTTACCTCAAGGGGTAACTTTGACTTAAGGGGTAATTTTACCTCAAGGGGTAACTTTGACTCAAGGGGTAATTTTACCTCAAGGGGTAACTTTGACTCAAGGGGTAATTTTACCTCAAGGGGTAACTTTGACTTAAGGGGTAATTTTACCCCAAGGGGTAACTTTGACTTAAGGGGTATCTTTACCTCAAGGGGTAACTTTGACTCAAGGGGTAATTTTACCTCAAGGGGTAACTTTGACTCAAGGGGTAATTTTACCTCAGGGGGTAACTTTGACTTAAGGGGTAATTTTACCTCAGGGGGTAACTTTGCCTCATTTGGCAACTTTACCTCGTGGGGTAATTTTGTTTCTGTCGATTTGAGATTCTTGAGTAATCTCAGCCATATTGCATTTATTATCTTTTAAAAAAAAAATAATAAAAAGACCTCATTTCTAATCAAATCAAACATCTCACGAGACAGGGAAGGGGGGGGGTGGATAGGCTGCGTCACATGACATCCTAGCTCACTTTGCGCTGATACACTACCACTGAAACTTTGGATTATTCCAATTTTCCATTGAAATAGAGCCTAAAGGGACATGACGCCTGTTAGGCGACATTACAATTTTTTTCGGACAGAGACAATGCTGTTAACGGCCAGGTACTTTTTTTTACACCCGAGTAAGGTGAGAGAAAGTGAGTAAAGAGCGTTTTCCAAGAGCTCAATTATGCGCCGAGCGAGGCTCGAACCAAGGACATTCCGGTCCAAACACGAGTGTCATATCACTAGACCACATATCCGAAAGTAGGCATACTCTGTTATCTGTTTAGTTATCTAACCGTCGTCAACTTTGGAAGGGATAATTATAGAACAATAGGTTTTTCTTATCAAAATGAAAATAATATTATGTGATTATGATAATTATTGCAAATTTCAAAAGCGTCAAATATAATATGGTAGATAAAAGCACAATATTAAAGTTTTAGCTGAATTGCATTAAACCCCCCCCCCCCCAACACGACGGCACATGCACACAAACAAATACACACACACAGACACACACACACACACAGACACACACACACACACATACACACACACGCGAAGTGTTGACATGTACCTACTTCAGTAAAATTTGACTTCATTTCCTGAGCCGGAGTTTAATCCGGTTTCTGGGGCAGTTCAACAGATTGAGGCAGTTGGTTAATATAATAATAATAATAATAATAATAATAATAATAATAATAATAATAATAATAATAATAATAATAATAATAATAATAATAATAATAATAATAATAATAATAATAATAATAATAATAATAATAATAATAATAATAATAATAATAATAATAATAATAATAATAATAATAATAATAATAATAATAATAATAATAATAATAATAATAATAATAAGTTATTTATTTAGCACCCAACTTCCACATGAGTGCTCAGCGGCGCTTTACGATATTAAGGGGGTACGCGCTGGTCGAGAGGACGGCTGTACTATGAATTCCACTAAAATTATCGAAAATGAGATTAGGGCACTTTCAGGTAATTCAACCTTTCTTTAACACACTGAAAACATTCAAAAGGCTAAATTTATTCAAAAAAGTGCTTTAAATAATTTTTTTGTGACGCAGCTATCGTCTAAACGCAAAGTTTTTCCGTCATTTTCTTCAGAATCAACGTTCGATAGTCCTTAGTAACCCGCACTGAACCCCGGCTTATTTGGTATGAGCAGAAATGTCAGGGAAAGGGCATTTCCGTTCTTTCACATTCTTTCGCGTATGTGTCACAGGACGGCGGGGAAATCGAGAAATTCCAAGCCTATTTTCCTTTCTTTGATTGGCTGAAGAGACGGCTAGGAGTTATTTTTAGTAATTACCGTCATGGAAAATTTTAGCTCACGTTCCAAGACCAATCGTAACCCGGTTTTCAGTCACGTGACATAACAACGGGTACATTTCCGGGAGCATTCCACTACGTTTACTATCGCTTCGATTCGAACTGATTTTTGGTCGTTTCATGACAAACTTCACTCCATTTACTTATTTGCAAAGTTTTATCATCATTTTCCAAAGAACCAAGAATTGGTAGATAATCATTTCGACGCCTGGATACCGCTTTAGCCAGTAAGTATGTCTATTTATTTATTACTAGTGAAATCGGATTGACCGGTTACAGTCTCAAAGTGTGCATTCCATTCTAAAATGTAAACATTGACGATAATAAAAGAGAATGCTGCTCGTAAATAATTCTAAAGGCTAATTTTTGTTTTTATTTTATTTTTAATACGATTATTAAGAACCATACTGTTTTCTTTGATTTACATTAGACTAGTGAAGATCATTGAGCTTGAATAAGGAGATAACTAAACGCCCATCTATAGTAGATCTTAGACAGACAGATAGACGTATCTTATAGCTAACTTAGACTTAGATTACCATTGACGTCAGTGAGTTAGAACTTAGAGATTATCTAGATTGTGCTTATTTTTTTTTATAACCATCAGTCTACAAGAGTCTGTGTGTGTGTGGGGGGGGGGGGGGGGTGCTCTCAATGCTCCGAGGTATGGTTCTCGTCTCTTGACCTAAAGGCGTTTCTTTCTTTCTGATCTATAGTTCCTGCCTTTTCACCTTTCAGTGTAGGGCCACTTTAAAGTGAAATTACTCTAGACCAAGGCATTAGCCAAGCAGGTGGTCAGCCCACTGTGACCTTTTGTTACCTTATTGTGGTAGGAATTCATTTTGCCCAGAAAGTGGCCTTTCTGCCTGCTCTTTTAATTTCTTTAACGTTTTTTTTTCTCTGATCCAAAGCAATACCAGATCTGTGCTTAACTATGATTGGTAGCCAGAATTCTTATGTGTGGGTATCTTTTGTGCTTTTCAAGTCAAAACTTTGGCTGATTCCAACACTGCTTAGCAGTAGGGGGTGCAATAAAAATGTTATAATGAAATTATTTTTTTTAAAACCCCTTTATTCATCCCATAGTGGAAATTATTCTCTAGGGTCTATTCCAAGGGTAGATTGAAATAACCCAAGGCGTCAACCGCAGTGCAGTGCCGCAAATTGAGCTAGGGCGAGATGGCTTGCTCAAGTCCACACAGCACAGAGGCTGGTGATCGAACTCGGTACCTTTCCGGTACGAAGCAAAGACCGTAACACTGAGCTAAGCTAACCCCCGATTTATTTATTATATCTATATATATATATATATATTATTTATTATATATTTATTTATTTTCACAGATTGTCATGCCTAGAGCCAAGGTTTCCACCTTCAATGCTTCCATTAGCAGCATGAAAAGGAAGTCACGGTAAGATGTTTTGAAGAAGGCAAGGGATGCGAAGAAGCAGAAATTTTTTAATGAACCAGAGCCAGCATCCTAATCTTCTGTGACTTCTTCGTCGCAACCAACAGCTTCAGCTTCTGCTTCTTCATCATCAGCTCGTAAGTTGGATTTCTTTGCCTCTACATCTGAGTCCGAGCCTGCATCTTCGTCTTCATTGGAATGTTCCACCATCGTGCAGCTGATTGTATTCCAGGATCTTGTTGATTGTCTTCTCTGCCCATTTTGTTTCCAGTCTACGTTGGAGGTTTCACGTGATTCTTCTGTTGGTCTTGCCATTCGTCTACATTTGTGATTTGTTGGGGAGATGTTTATTTGGAATGACTCAGAATGTAAATGAAAGCATCCATGCTTTGATTTGGTCCAGGTGTCCTAAACATGTGTTTGTAGGGAGACAGCGTTTGGAAATTTCATGTGGGATTGGAGTAGGAGAATTCAACAAGGGAGCAAAGGCATCGCAGGATTTCATTTCGGCAATAGGACTTAGTGTGGGACGACATTTTGTGGAGCATGGGACTAAAAGGGACAATGTTAGGATAAAGAATGCAGACGGAGCAGGTGAATTTGTCTTTAAAAGGAAAAGGGAGATGAGGAGGTTAGCACAGACAAGGGAGGAAGAACGTTTACATCAACTGGAAGGCGGTGAGCAGTATGCTGCAGGCGGCTTCAGATTGCGGAGTCCCAGACGACACGTGACATTGGATGGATTACCTCAAACGGATAAGTACCATTTTTATAAATTCAAAACTAATTGTATCTTTTTTCCACAGGAGAATGATTCTTGGGTTTAAAACAACACAGTTTAGGGGGTTCATGACACTATATTTTGTATAATCTACGAGAAGGTTCGTTTTTTCCCATTTTCTCAAAATGTCATTTTCTTAGGGGGTGGGATAGCAGGGAACAAGATTTCTCAAAAACTGTCTATTCAATTTCTTTTTCCTTTCACACACTTGTGTGTTTATAGTGTGGCTACATTATGTCAGAGGCTTTTGGCAATATAAGCATTATTTTTTTAGATATGGTGGTCCAAAGAGGGTAAAAACTGCGAAAAAGGAAAAATTTTCACAGTTTTACGGATTGAAGACTTCCGGATGCTATAAAATCTTTACTAGGATAAGAATAAAAAAATCCCTCTGATACAATGTAGAACAGTATTAAAGACACCTACATAGCAAGTTTCAGTGAAATTGAATAGAAACTTTTTGAGAAAAGTTGTTCCCAAAATCTGAAGTTTTCGGGGCTGGGTACCCCTAAAATGCCACCTCATACGCACCGATAGTGGAAATTATTCCAAAAAGTCTTTAGAAATATGCTTGGACACACATAATACTGCAGAAAAAGCATTGAAAATATAATTTTTGATAAAACTTAATAAAATTGTCCTTATTGTGACAGTACCCCCTTAATTGTCATTCAAATATTCACTCTTTGACAATTTTGAGATACATAATAGATAATATGAATACACAAACACGTACACACGCACACAAACTCACACACAGATTCATTTACATTCATACACCAACACACACACACACAAACACAGACACACACAGACACACACATACTTACGACCAATATTACTCACTAATATCAGTAATTTATTCTAACGAAAGACAAAAATATAAAATAAAAAACAGAAAAAAGAAAAAAGTTCAGTTATACAGTGGAAATTGTCAGTCTGAACTTAAGGTCAAAGACTGGAATAAAATGAATTTAAAATTAAAATTCGATTTAAGGCGTATTCTATGAGCAAAACTATTCGTAAGCGTCGGCTACGTGGTCCAGTGGAATGACACTCGCTTTCGGATCGGAAGGTCCTGGGTTCGAGCCTCGCTCGGCGCATAGTTGAGTTCTTGGGAAAGACTCTTTACTCACATTCTCTCACCGTACTCAGGTGTAAACTGAGTACCTGGCCATTAACAGCGTTGTCTTTGTCCGAAAAATTCTAATATCGCCTACCATTTTATTTGTCATGTCCCGTCCTAAATGTTACATGTTGCTGTTGGCAAATGAACCCCTTGTAAAGCGCTTTAAGCACATTTAGTGAATGTTGCCAATTTATATTTTTTTTGACAGAGAAAACGCTGTTAACAGCCAGGTACTAATTTTATACCCGAGTACGGTGAGAGAAGGTGAGTAAAGAGTCTTTTTTTCAAGGGCTCAACTATGCGCCGAGCGAGACTCGAACCTATAGAACCTGCCGACGATCCGAAAACGAGTGTCATATCACAATACCACATAGATTCGGTGGGGCCATTAATAAATAAATACCGTATATCAGTTAGTCTGTCATATTCTAGTAAAGCGAAGCCATTAAATAAATACCGTATATTAGTTAGTCTGTCATATTCTGGTAAAGTGAAGCCATTAAATAAATACCGTATATTAGTTAGTCTGTCATATTCTGGTAAAGCGAAGCCATTAAATAAATACCGTATATTAGTTAGTCTGTCATATTCTGGTAAAGCGAAGCCATTAAATAAATACCGTATATTAGTTAGTCTGTCATATATTCTGGTAAAGTGAAGCCATTAAATAAATACTGTATATTAGTTAGTCTGTCATATTCTGGTAAAGCGAAGCCATTAAATAAATACCATATATTAGTTAGTCTGTCATATTCTGGTAAAGCGAAGCCATTAAATAAATACCGTATATTAGTTAGTCTGTCATATATTCTGGTAAAGCGAAGCCATTAAATAAATACCGTATATTAGTTAGTCTGTCATATTCTGGTAAAATGAAGCCATTAAATAAATACCGTATATTAGTTAGTCTGTCATATTCTAGTAAAGCAAAGCCATTAAATAAATACCGTATATTAGTTAGTCTGTCATATTCTAGTAAAGCGAAGCCATTAAATAAATATTGTATATTTGTAACGAAACGCTTCCGTGTAGGCGTCAGTTTACGACAGGATGTACGTCGTCGTAGTATTAGTTGTTGTTGTTATTGTAATCCCTCTGGAACAACCCTTCTTTTGTTGATACAGGTCGTATCAGATCATGCACCTATGGCCCGGAAGTTTCAATTAAACTACGTAGTGTGGGTGTTATTGTGAGAAAGGCATCAATCTTGTTTTCTCCGTAAACTTATAAGCAAAGTAGGATCCCTGTATTCTACGGGAGTGACTTTGTTATGGTATGGCTTGATTGATATCTCGTAACTATGGGGCTGACGAATTTATTTATCCTTGATATGAGGATGTCCGGTATCAGGATGGGTTGTTGTTGTCCATGATTATGGAATCTGGGGGAGTTTTAAGGAATTTCAGATGTTTACGGATATGACTAACATCCGGTTGTGTGGGTAGAATTTTGCTTCGTTTGCTTGATTTTTGCCTATAAATGCCAGAGTTTTGAGCAGTTTCTTCAGACCACTCAGCGGAGTCTTTTAGGCTCATAGTCTCTAAGCGATAACCACAGCGGAGTCTTTTAGGCTCATTTGTTTAACTCTTGTGTAGAGTTAGATTAAAGTCTTGTGTAGACTTTGTAGTGCTCAAAGTTCGAGCTGAAACACGTTTTGTGTTAACTCTTGTGTAGAGTGTGATTTAAGTCTTGTGTAGACTTTGCGGTGCTCAAAGTTTGAGCTGAATCAAGTTGTGTTATAACTCTTGTGTAGAGTTTGATTAAAGTCTTGTGTAGACTTAATTTGTGATTTCTATAATCTGTTCGGCTCTGGTGAGATTTTGAATAATATGTTGTGATTACAATTATGATTGTGTTTTGATATTAATATCATAATATCACTTTAAATTTTGAGTCTCAATTAATTAATCAGATAATTAAATTAATTGTATAATATATTCTTGTTGTAAAGAAAATAAGCTTTTCTTGCTATAAAGCAATATTATTTCATATCTACAAAGTAAAGCAATATTAATCAACATTAATAAATTGATTTGTTAAAGTAAAATAATATTTACTCATTTAAAGTAAACATATTGAATGAGTTCGAATATAGATAGAGTTATATTCGTATGATTATCATGTGATAACAAAATCATTTTCTTTCTTTAAAGTGAATGAGCCGTTGGAGGCTGGGCTTTAACAAGCCAACTTTAGGCTATACACTCATAGCTTGACCCTAATAGAAACTGAACATTTGCCTGTTTTATAAGTTACCTGTGAAGAACCATTTGCTTATTTTAATATCAGAACATTGAGAAACAATTGATCTGTTTATGAATACTGTGAAATCAGAACAATTTCAAGAAGAGACAAATTAACAATATTAGAACAACCTTACAGTTTTTGTTGAATATCAAGGACACTCTTTTGGCTTTCTTCTACACGACTGGATTGTGTTTAGTTAGTTAGTTAATTATTAGTTGCCTGTATGACTGTGATGGTTGCAACCTATCTGTGAGATTGTCTGATGTGGTAGCGGTTTGGTAAAGTATTGATAATTAATTGATTTAATTATATATTTTCATATCGCTTTCATATCATATTCATCATCACACCATCTCCATCAATTTGTCATCCATCCATTTGATTTCATACTTATTACATCTATCATTTCATCTTTATATTTCATAATATCTTTGTTATATTGTAATAAAATATATCTTCATTTAGCTTCAAAACCTTTATCAACGTATTGTGTTTGGTTATTGATCGATGTCGTAGCTTGAATATAGCACACATAAACAAGGTTGCAAACTGCGCTACATAAGCATACGGTTTACGTGCGCACTTTGTGACATAATTTGGTGTCAGAAGTGGGATTCTTATTGTTGTGCATTCAAGAGACATCGCGACCAAACAATTGTTGAGACAGGTTAGGGAGTTGTTTCAAACTTGAGATAGATACTATCTTTGAGCTTAAAGCAAATTGGTATCCATTTAATGGTTATAAGACTGTCATTATACGCAAGGTGTAATACAAGTTATTCTGGTAATTTTCACTTGTTCGGTTATACGTTGTCAGTCATCTGTCATAGTGATACGGATCACTGACTTAGCGCGAAAGCGGTACTCGCGCTGTGAAGCCTCCATTGTCCCCCCTCTCCCTTTTGTAAGGAACGAAGGTGGTTGTTGGGGTAATTTGATTCCGTGTAGGAATCTGGGTGAAGATTGTGTTGGTCCCGTGTGAGGATCTGTATTAAATCATTTGTTTTGACTCTCTATGCACATATAGTAAGTCAAGGTATTGATTCTGTGTAAGAATCTGGGTGAAGATATTTTGTTGATTCTGTAATTGAATCTGGGTGAAGATTTGGTTGGTTCCGTGTGAGGACCTGTAATAAATCAGTAGTTTGATTCTATGTATTATCTGAGTCTATATAGATCAATGTTGGGTTCCATGTAGGGATCGGTATTAGTTGCCTGTTTTGATTCCGTGTAGGGATTTATATTGACGCGTATCGTTATAAGGTTACTTGTAGTACCACTTTATTCTACGTGAAAGTAACAATTACGGCAACAGTGTTGATAAACATATTGAAGTTTGTTTATTTGAATTTGAATTGGTTTGATTAATTGTCCTAGAGATGGATGTGGAAAGATTAATTAAACTTGGAGAAAAATTGGAGTTAAGGGGTGAAGATCTCCGTGCTTGGGTGACAGCCCAGTTACAAGAAGATGAAGAGAGAAAAGAGAAGGAGAGAGAACGTGCCAAAGAAGAGGAGGAGATAAGCAGAGCACGAGCTCAAAGACAAGAAGCTCTGATGGAGAAAGAGCTTGAACTGCTTAGGTTAAAGTCGGAGTGTCAGGCTTCCTCCAACAACGACAGTATGACAAGTGACATTCGATCATTTACTCATGCTCCTACTGTTAAGAGTCCTCGACTTCCATGTTTTGACGAAAACAAGGATCATATGGACAGCTATCTGCTCCGTTTCGAGAGATACGCTAAAGTCAACGGCTGGGAATGCAGGGATTGGGCAATCCAGTTGTCTGCACTTCTCAAAGGGAAAGCACTGGACGTCTACACTCGACTGAGTGATGAAGATGCCATCGATTATGGGGTAGTAAAAGCGGCTTTATTGAGACGTTATAATCTAACGGATGATGGATTCAATGAAAAATTTAGGAAGAGTAGACCGGAACAAGGGGAGCGTTTTAGCCAGTTTGCGACTAGATTGGAGAGTTATATGGAAAAATGGATTGAGTTGTCGGGGAAAAGGAAGGACTCAGTTGCTGACATTCTGGATATGATATTGAAGGAACAGCTTGTCAGTGTCTGCGGTCGGGATTTGACGATTTTCATAAAAGAAAGACAACCGAAGACAGCAAGGGAAGTAATAGATTTAGGAGAAAAGTACATTGAAGCGCACGGTGTCGCAGGAACATTTTCCAAAAGTGGAGTGGCTCAAGAAAAATCAAAGAACGTCAATGAAAGTAGTCGAAACAACGTAATGAAGGACACTACCCGCTTCGCTAGCCAAATGGTTTGCCACAACTGTAAACGGCCAGGACATATGGCACGAGATTGTCGACAAAAGAAGCAAGCTGCTGCTGTGGTCGAGAGTCCCTTTTGTTATTACTGTCGGCGAAAAGGACACTTAATAAAAGATTGCCGTGAGAAGAAGAGGCACGAAGACAGGAAGGCACCTACCGGTATAGAACAAGTCTCCGCGATCACAGAAGATCATGAACCACAGAAATGTTTGAGACATGACAAGGTGGAATTAAAGTGCGGATGTGAGATGCCAATGATTTCTGCAGCGTGCTCAGGACATGTGCCAGTCGCACCTGTAATGCCGGTGGCCGTCGGATGGTTGAATGGGAAAAAGGTGAATGTGTTACGTGATAGCGGCAGTAGTTGTGTCATCGTCAGAAAAGGACTGATAAACAAGAGTAAGGATGACTGGAATAAAAAGGTCCTGATCTACTTGGCTAACGGAGAGGCTATTTCCGCACCACACGGTGAAGCTTATTTGGAATGCCCCTATTTTACCGGGAGATTGTCAGTCGTCGAGTTAGAATCCCCATTGCATGACGTTATACTTGGGAATATTGAAGGGGCCAAATGCCCAGGAATGCATGTAAAAACAATTACTGACGAGCAGGAATTGGGTCATGGAGATGAACTGAGCGCCGTACAAACACGAGGGCAACGTGAACGCAAGATCAAAGACTTGGTCACAGCTCCATCTATAGAGACAGGTGTAAGCGTCGACGAACTAAAGGAGAAACAAAAGCATGACATCACACTAAAAGCTGCGAGGGATGCTGCTACCAGAGGAGAGGTAAGAAACACAGGCAAGAGTAATACCAGTTGGTATGCCTATGACAGAGGTTTGCTGATCCGCTATTTTCAATCTCCAAGGGTTGAGCACGGGGATTTGGTAAAGCAAGTTGTCGTACCAAAATGCCTGCGTAATTCAGTCATGCGGTTGGCCCATGAAAGTGTACTCTCTGGACATCTCGCGGCAAAGAAAACGACAGATCGAATACTGAGTAATTTTTACTGGCCAAATATTTGGGAGGATGTCATGAGATTTTGTCAGTCTTGCGACCAGTGTCAAAGGTCAGCTCCGAGAGGAATCACCCCTAAGGTCCCTCTTACTAAAGTTCCGCTCATCGATGAACCCTTCAGTCGGGTAGCAGTGGATCTAATTGGCCCCATCATGCCGGCATCAGATAGAGGAAACCGATATATACTCACTGTGGTGGATTACTGTACGAGGTATCCAGAGGCCATTGCTCTGAAGAGTATGGAAACAGAAAGAGTAGCAGAAGGATTGGTTGACATCTTTAGCCGCACGGGAATACCTAAGGAGATGCTAAGCGACAGGGGGACGCAATTCACATCAGACCTGATGAAGGAAGTATGCAGACTGCTCTCCGTAAAACAAATCACTACTAGTCCTTATCAACCACAAGCCAATGGGCTTGTAGAGAGATTTAATGGAACTTTAAAAGGAATGCTCAAGAGGTTGGCTGCAGAGCGACCCTCAGACTGGGACAGATACATCAATGCTGCATTATTTTCATACAGGGAGGCTCCTCAGGAATCTCTTGGTTTCTCTCCGTTTGAGCTCTTATTTGGAAGGCCTGTGAGAGGACCGATGAAAATATTACGGGAACTATGGACCGAAGACATAGAAGACCCGGATGTGAAAACGACGTATCAATACGTAGTCGATTTAAGGGAAAAGATAGAGAATACTGTGAAGGCAGCACACGATAACCTGCAGTATTCATCCTCGCGTTACAAGGCACATTTTGACAAAAAGGCCAAAGTAAGGTCATTTGAAAAGGGAGATAAAGTATTGCTCTTACTGCCCACGAAACATAACAAACTGGAATTGAAGTGGCAGGGTCCTTTTGAAGTGAAAGATGTCACGGGTCCGAATAATTACGTCATTAATATAGACAACACCAGAAGGACATACCACGTCAATTTGCTGAAAAGGTACTACGTGAGAGACGTGGAGAAGGAGAATGAAGTCGGTGTTCTTCAATGTGCCGTGGCAGCGGTTATCGAAGATAACGATGGTGATGGAGAAAAGGTTCTTCCTCGGATGGAATTGCCTGCTCTGAAACAGACTGAGACCAAAGACGATGTCATCCTGCATGAAGGAATGAGTCCTCAGCAGATAGGTCAATTGCAGGGCATGCTCCAGGATTTTGATGACGTATTGACCGATGTGCCAGGACGCACGAATAATTACATCTACGACATCCGTTTGACGTCGGATTGTCCAGTCAGAAAGAAACCATATCCCGTGCCTCAAGCATTAAAAACCACATTAAAAGAAGAAGTGAAGGCCATGCTTCGCGCCGGGATAATCGAGCCATCGGATAGTCCGTATTGTTCGCCATCTGTCGTTGTCAAGAAGAAGGACGGAACCATTCGTTATTGTGTGGACTTCAGATCCCTTAACAACATTACGGTGTTCGATGCGGAACCAATGCCTAGACTTGATGATCTGTTTCAAGAAATTGGGACATCATGTCACTTTGTCTCAAAGATTGATTTATCCCGTGGATTCTGGCAAATTCCATTGTCAGACAGGACCAAGGAGAAAACGGCATTTGCAACAGAGTTAGGACTGATGCAGTTTACTGTAATGCCCTTCGGACTTCAAGGGGCGCCCTCCGCGTTCTCGCGGATGATGAGAAAAGTCGTTGGTGGACTTCCCAACGTGAAAAACTACATCGACGATATTCTCATTCACACTGCAACATGGGATGAACATTTAAAAACGTTAAGGACAGTTCTTCAAAGGTTGCGTGATTGCGGCTTGACGGCGAAACCGTCAAAGTGCCTGCTTGGTTTCCCGGAGGTGGAGTTTTTAGGCCATTCTATTGGTGGAGGGAATTTAAGGCCAACCATGGACAAGGTCAAATCGATCCAAGAGGCAAACTTACCCTCGAACAAGAAACAAATGAGAAGTTTTCTTGGGCTGGCATCATTCTACCGACGTTATGTGCCAAACTTCTCAGCAGTGGCAGCTCCCCTGACAGACGCGACAAAGAAAGGCATGCCCAACAGAGTGATTTGGGGCGAACCACAGAAGAGAGCCTTCCAAACGCTGAAAAATATGCTTACATCGGATCCCGTGTTGCGCCTTCCAGATTATGATAAGCCGTTTATTTTATCTACGGACGCCAGCGACACAGGATTAGGTGCTGTGCTATCTCAGGAGCATGATGGAGTCAAATATCCAGTTACCTATTTAAGCAGGAAATTGTTACCGCGGGAGCAGAGGTACTCTGTTGTTGAGAAGGAATGTCTGGCCGTAGTTTGGGCTGTGAAAACACTAAATGTGTATTTCATTGGTAAAGAATTTATAATTGAAACTGATCATGCCCCACTTCTGTATCTGAACAGGGCGAAATCAGAGAATGGGAGACTGATGAGGTGGTCTCTCTTGCTTAATCAATACCGATTTGTCCTACGTTCCGTAAAAGGGAAGGATAATCATGGTCCAGATTATTTATCGAGATCGATGTGATCTTGAGGCATTTCGATGATCTAACTAAATGTTGTACCAAATTTAGTCTTAGGGGGGAGATATGTAACGAAACGCTTCCGTGTAGGCGTCAGTTTACGACAGGATGTACGTCGTCGTAGTATTAGTTGTTGTTGTTATTGTAATCCCTCTGGAACAACCTTCTTTTGTTGATACAGGTCGTATCAGATCATGCACCTATGGCCCGGAAGTTTCAATTAAACTACGTAGTGTGGGTGTTATTGTGAGAAAGGCATCAATCTTGTTTTCTCCGTAAACTTATAAGCAAAGTAGGATCCCTGTATTCTACGGGAGTGACTTTGTTATGGTATGGCTTGATTGATATCTCGTAACTATGGGGCTGACGAATTTATTTATCCTTGATATGAGGATGTCCGGTATCAGGATGGGTTGTTGTTGTCCATGATTATGGAATCTGGGGGAGTTTTAAGGAATTTCAGATGTTTACGGATATGACTAACATCCGGTTGTGTGGGTAGAATTTTGCTTCGTTTGCTTGATTTTTGCCTATAAATGCCAGAGTTTTGAGCAGTTTCTTCAGACCACTCAGCGGAGTCTTTTAGGCTCATAGTCTCTAAGCGATAACCACAGCGGAGTCTTTTAGGCTCATTTGTTTAACTCTTGTGTAGAGTTAGATTAAAGTCTTGTGTAGACTTTGTAGTGCTCAAAGTTCGAGCTGAAACACGTTTTGTGTTAACTCTTGTGTAGAGTGTGATTTAAGTCTTGTGTAGACTTTGCGGTGCTCAAAGTTTGAGCTGAATCAAGTTGTGTTATAACTCTTGTGTAGAGTTTGATTAAAGTCTTGTGTAGACTTAATTTGTGATTTCTATAATCTGTTCGGCTCTGGTGAGATTTTGAATAATATGTTGTGATTACAATTATGATTGTGTTTTGATATTAATATCATAATATCACTTTAAATTTTGAGTCTCAATTAATCAATCAGATAATTAAATTAATTGTATAATATATTCTTGTTGTAAAGAAAATAAGCTTTTCTTGCTATAAAGCAATATTATTTCATATCTACAAAGTAAAGCAATATTAATCAACATTAATAAATTGATTTGTTAAAGTAAAATAATATTTACTCATTTAAAGTAAACATATTGAATGAGTTCGAATATAGATAGAGTTATATTCGTATGATTATCATGTGATAACAAATCATTTTCTTTCTTTAAAGTGAATGAGCCGTTGGAGGCTGGGCTTTAACAAGCCAACTTTAGGCTATACACTCATAGCTTGACCCTAATAGAAACTGAACATTTGCCTGTTTTATAAGTTACCTGTGAAGAACCATTTGCTTATTTTAATATCAGAACATTGAGAAACAATTGATCTGTTTATGAATACTGTGAAATCAGAACAATTTCAAGAAGAGACAAATTAACAATATTAGAACAACCTTACAGTTTTTGTTGAATATCAAGGACACTCTTTTGGCTTTCTTCTACACGTCTGGATTGTGTTTAGTTAGTTAGTTAATTATTAGTTGCCTGTATGACTGTGATGGTTGCAACCTATCTGTGAGATTGTCTGATGTGGTAGCGGTTTGGTAAAGTATTGATAATTAATTGATTTAATTATATATTTTCATATCGCTTTCATATCATATTCATCATCACACCATCTCCATCAATTTGTCATCCATCCATTTGATTTCATACTTATTATATCTATCATTTCATCTTTATATCTCATAATATCTTTGTTATATTGTAATAAAATATATCTTCATTTAGCTTCAAAACCTTTATCAACGTATTGTGTTTGGTTATTGATCGATGTCGTAGCTTGAATATAGCACACATAAACAAGGTTGCAAACTGCGCTACATAAGCATACGGTTTACGTGCGCACTTTGTGACAATATTAGTTAGTCTGTCATATTCTGGTAAAGCGAAGCCATTAAATAAATACCGTATATTAGTTAGTCTGTCATATTCTGGTAAAATGAAGCCATTAAATAAATACCGTATACTAGTTAGTCTGTCATATTCTGGTAAAGTGAAGCCATTAAATAAATACCGTATATTAGTTAGTCTGTCATATTCTAGTAAAGCGAAGCCATTAAATAAATATAGTATATTAGTTAGTCTGTCATATTCTGGTAAAGTGAAGCCATTAAATAAATACCGTATATTAGTTAGTCTGTCATATTCTGGTAAAATGAAGCCATTAAATAAATACCGTATATTAGTTAGTCTGTCATATTCTAGTAAAGCGAAGCCATTAAATAAATACCGTATATTAGTTAGTCTGTCATATTCTAGTTAACCGAAGCCATTAAATAAATACCGTATATTAGTTAGTCTGTCATATTCTGGTAAAATGAAGCCATTAAATAAATACCGTATATTAGTTAGTCTGTCATATTCTAGTAAAGCGAAGCCATTAAATAAATACCGTATATTAGTTAGTCTGTCATATTCTAGTAAAGCGAAGCCATTAAATAAATACCGTATATTAGTTAGTCTGTCATATTCTGGTAAAATGAAGCCATTAAATAAATACCGTATATTAGTTAGTCTGTCATATTCTGGTAAAGTGAAGCCATTAAATAAATACCGTATATTAGTTAGTCTGTCATATTCTAGTAAGGTGAAGTCATTAAATAAATACCGTATATTAGTTAGTCTGTCATATTCTGGTAAAGCGAAGCCATTAAATAAATACCGTATATCAGTTAGTCTGTCATATTCTAGTAAAGCGAAGCCATTAAATAAATACCGTATATTAGTTAGTCTGTCATATTCTGGTAAAGTGAAGCCATTAAATAAATACCGTATATTAGTTAGTCTGTCATATTCTAGTAAAGCGAAGCAATTAAATAAATACTGTATATTAGTTAGTCTGTAATATTCTAGTAAAGGGAAGCCATTAAATAAATACCGTATATTAGTTAGTCTTTCATATTCTGGTAAAGCGAAGCCATTAAATAAATACCGTATATTAGTTAGTCTTTCATATTCTAGTAAAGACAAGCCAGTAAATAAATACCGTATATTAGTTAGTCTGTCATATTCTGGTAAAGCGAAGCCATTAAATAAATACCGTATATTAGTCTGTCATATTCTAATAAAGCGAAGCCATTAAATAAATACCGTATATTAGTTAGTCTGTCATATTCTGGTAAAGCGAAGCCATTAAATAAATACCGTATGCATTCTATCACATTCTGGTAAAGCGCGTATCTAAAAGTTTAACCAGAAAACTCGACCTCCAAAAAGATTAATCTGATCGATTAAAATTAAACCTTATCTTATCAAAAACTCTCAAACCTGGGACTTCATCAAAATACTTCAGAAAATGAAGTGAGTAGAAAAGTGACAGAAGGTAATGGAGAATAAAAATGTCACGGAGATGGAGACTCCAACCCACAGACCTTACTGATACGACAACTCCGCCTAGCCGTGAGAGAGAGAAGCTATGCAGTCGACGTCATCCCCCACGCCTCACCACTCCTTACTTCGCGATGTTTTTCCTTAAAGTCCCAAGCTTGAGAGCTGGTTGTTTTGTTTTGTTTATTTGTTGTTGTTGTTTTTTGTTTTGTTTTGTTTTTTGTTCTTTTGTTGTTTTGTTGTTGTTTTTTTTTTTTTGTTGTCAGTTCTTGGGAGTTTGTTTTTTTGGGGGTTTGTTGTTGTTTTTTTTTTTTTTGGTCTTTTTTTTTTGTTGTTGTTTTTTTTGTATTGTTTTTTTTGGGGGGGGGGGGGGGTTTGTTTGTTTTGTTGTTTTTTTTGTCAAGATGAGGGTCATTTAAATCGAGAGATATCAATTTGAATTTTATGACCAAAGTTTGAGATACGTATTTTTTCCAGAGCACGGCTGTATCTAGTGTAATGATTAATGATGTATATCACATTGATATTAATGCCGCGTGGACAATCGCCTCCATCAAACGTTTTGCACGAGTAGTCATCGCACATAGCAAGGATCCATAATTAAATATGTGATGATAGGACTAGTGGGATAAATCAACAGAATTTATTACATGACCAACCCTATCTAATCTCTCAGCGACATTATTAACTCACTCAACCCTATCTAATCTCTCAGCGACATTATTAACTCACTCAACCCTAACACCGACTATATCCGTAGTTTACCCGGGTTACTTTTACCCCATGCCTATTTATTAATTATTTTTTTTCTGAATCAAATTATAGGCGTAGTATCAAAGTTAATGTTTTCAGGTTTTACGTGTTAATAATAGTATTGCAACTTATGACGTAAAAAGATAAAACTTTAAGCGAGATTTGAAAGTTGTCAACGAATCCGAGCATCTCACATGTGATTGGAGAGAGTTTCAAAAATTTGGGGGGGGGGGGGGGGGGGGGGGGGGGGGAAGGGGGGCAAAATTGAAAAGGGTCTATTCCAAGGGAAGACTGGAATAACCCATGCATCAGCCGCAGTGCAGCGCCGTAAATTGAGATAGGGCGAGGCGACTTGCTCAAGGCCACACAGCGCAGAGTAGGCGGATGATGGAACTCGGTAAACCTTCGGGTACGAAGCAACGACGGTACCGCTGAGCCACGCTGCCTCTCGGTTGCATGAATTTTTAAAAAGTCAATAAATAAATGTCTGAATACAAAGATAAGACATGCGATTTGATAGATTAAAAGGTATAGGAACAAACAATTTGTTGGCTCTCCTATCATTTTTTTTTGTTGGAGGGGGGGGGGGGATTCCTATAGATAGTATGCGCTTGGCTAAGAAGCTCATAACATTGCCATCCGGGAGTAGAACGGACCAACACACAAAACTATGCGTATCCATTAACGTTTATAGTCAGATTAATACAGCTCAGTGGGCATTACTCATAAACGTGGATGGCAAAAAACAATAACAAAGACCTGAGTGACGTCATCTTCGAACTATCTATATACGGCCCTTTGTTTTAAGATGGCCGAAATGATCTGATAAGGGCGTTTAAAAAACGGATTGAAAAGGTCTGGGCGGCAATTAACAATAATTTGTTCAAAGTTTGGAACAGTCGGGAACGGCGAAGGCTAAAATTTAATTAAGTAATTCAAAATACATGCGCTCTCAATCATTTTGTATTACGAAGCGTGGACTATCAACAAAGCAGAGAGCACAAAGATCACAGCTTTTGAAATGGCATGCTACAGAAAAATACTCAGAATATCATGGACTGAAAAACAAACAAACAAAGAAGTCCTGAGAAGGATCGGAATAAAATCACCAATTCTTCTTCAAACTGTAAAGAAATTGAAACTAAACTATTTTGGCCACACGACTCGCCACGAATCATTAGAAAAGCACATTCTGCAGACAAGGGTAGACGGCAAGAGAGCAAGAAGCTGGGAACAAGATATGTGTGAATGGCTGGGAATGACAACAACTCAAGCAAGTAGACTGGCGGAAAACCGTAATGTGTGCAAGAAAGTTCGGGAAGCAACGTCCTACGCAGGATCAGCTGACTAGAAGAAGATGGAGCTGGTATATGGAAAACGACAACCGAAGGTGAGAGTGAGAGGAAATTGGTTACATTTCTCCATAAAGATTTTGATGCGTCTTTTAAAAGTAAGAAGGCCAATGAAGAAAAAAAAAGGTCAAATGAGGAGATCAGGAATAGAGTTAAGATCTTTTCTTGAAGTAAAATGGTGAACCTCGATAGAAAATGTCGGGGAACTTACATATCTTGCCAGCAAAATCAGTCAGACGGGTGGAACTGATGAAGACATCATTGCCAGAATCAAAAGAACACAGCAGAAACCAGTGGGAGAGGAAAAACGAGGAAGAAGACGATGGAGGTGGATTGGACACACGCTTAGAAAGAATGATTCCACTATAACAAAGAAAGTATTGGACTGGAACCCTCGGGGCCTTTGCAATATTGAGACCAATATGGAAAGCTCCCAGCATATCCACAAACACCAATCTTAAAATATTTAACACTAATGTAAAAGCAGTCCTGCTCTATGGGTCAGAGACTTGGCCAACAACCTTGACCACATCAGCCAAGATACAAACTTATGTCAATCGCTGTCTTCGACATATCCTCAGGTTGAAATTGTTTGACAAAGTGCCAAATGCTGACTTCTGGACAAGAACAAACCAAGAACGAATGGATGTCCAGGTCAGACACAGAAAGTGGAGATGGGTTGCCCATACCCTGCGGAAAGAGCCCTATAGTGTAACCAAGCAGGCCCTCGAATGGAACCCAGAGGGCGAGAGGAAACGGGGTCGTCCAAAACAGACTTGGAGGAGGAGAAGCCTTCATCAAGATTTGTGCGTCTCCAATATTACCTGGAGTGAGGCAAAGGTCTGTGCCAAGGACAGAAGAAGATAGAAGAGTGCTGTTGAGGCCCTATGCTTCGCCAGGAGCCAAGGGGCATAAGTCAACAAGTAAGTTAAGAGACGGAAATGGACGATAGGGCATGGGTTAGGAATGCCGGTCAACAGCCTCCCTCGTGTGGTACAAGCACTAACTTGGACATCAAAAGGAAGAGAGACAGACAGAAACATGGAGCAGGTGTAGCAGGAAAGATCTTCTGGTTTCGGTGTGACGGGCATTTTATTTCCTTGTCTAGTTATATGCTGGTCGTCAATAAAGACCATCCATCCACACTCTTTCACCTCCCGTAATCCAAAGAATCTGCCTGTACATCCTGCTATTAAAATAGTCATGCCATCTTAATAAATAGCATTACTATAGCGCATAATCATGACGATGCCTCATGATTCAATATGAAACCTATTGATCATAGATCCCCAAAAGATGGTTACATACACACTTCCAATGAGCTTGGAACCCTAAAATAAAAGGTAAAACGTCATGACTGCTCTGTCCTATTAAGGCAAGCAATTAAAAAGATTTGAATTTGGCCAATTTTGCCCCCCCCCCCCCCCCCACACACACACACACACACACACAAATCGGTTTACACCTATTAAATATTCTAATGGCAGATCTGTCTTCATCTGTTTACATAGCTATCCACCTCATGATTCATTAATGTATTTGTCCACCTACCCATTCATCCACCTTTGTGCCCAGCCATCCATTCATCCAACAACCCAATCATCCACCCACCCATCCACCAATCTATCGATCCATCTATCTACTCACTCATCCATTCATTCATTAACCATCCAACAATCCATTCAACACACATTCCACGCATCCATCTATCCATCTATTTACTAATCCATCCATCCATTCATTTAGCATCCAACAATCCATCCATTAATCCATCCATCCATCTAACAATCCATTCATCAAACATTCCACTCATCCATTCATCCATCTATTTACTCATCCATCCATCCATCTATCCACCCATC
Source organism: Berghia stephanieae (assembly GCF_034508935.2). Taxonomy (NCBI): domain Eukaryota; kingdom Metazoa; phylum Mollusca; class Gastropoda; order Nudibranchia; family Aeolidiidae; genus Berghia; species Berghia stephanieae. The sequence goes on along the minus strand of NC_088374.1, from coordinate 26,646,759 downwards.
AATCCATCCACTCATCCATCCACCAATCCATTCATCAAACATTCCACTCATCCATCCATCCATCCATTTATTCATCCATCCATCTATCCATCCATCCACCCACCCATCCATCTATTTACTCATCCATCCATCCATCCATCCATCTATTTACTCAACCATCCACCCATCCATCCATCAATCCATCCACGATACTAAATTGAGTACTAAATGCCATGCCTTTTTATTTACACAGACGGACAACACACACACACACACACACACACACACACACACACACACACACACACAATCAAACCGTGGCCTACGTTATACTATTAGAGTTCACGAAGACCTCGATCAAACACACACACACACACACACACACACACACACACACACACACACACACAATCAAACCGTGGCCTACGTCATACTATAAGAGTTCACGAAGGCCTCGATCCAACGCCACACACACACACACACACACACACACACGCATTTAATTTACACTCACGCAGCAACACTCCCAAACACAACATCATACATACAGCCACAATAAATTACAGTGTAATACATATTACCCCCCCCCCCCCCCCCGCCCACCAATTCGAGGTCTTCCACCACCAGAAAGAGGGTACCACCATCAAACAAAACTGATAAAAACTAATAAATGAATAACTGATGAATAAGATATATTATTATTATTATTATTATTATTATTATTATTATTATTATTATTATTATTATTATTATTATTATTATTATTATTATTATTATTATTATTATTATTATTATTATTATTTATTATTATTATTATTTTTTTTTTTTTTTTTTGTTATTATTATTTTTTTATTATTATTATTATATATTATTATTATTATTATTATTATTATTATTATTATTATTATTATTATTATTATTATTATTATTATTATTATTAATTACAAGACAGACAGACAGACAGACAGACAGACACATCTAACAGCAACCGCGGCACGCTTTCTCCATATAATAAAACATGGCGGCCACAACACTCACGGGTGCAACTTTCAACTTCATCCATGTCGTAGATAGGGTTCGTTTGTTTGTTTTTTTTTTTTTTGTTTTTTTTAAAGTGTTTTACGGTGCTTGCAACACATTAAGGTCATAGCAGCGCCAGTAAAAAGGAAGAAAATGGGATAGTAAAAAGTTCTAGAATTACAATTAAAGCATCCAATATAAAGCAGACAAAGGTGAACTGGGAACAAAAAGGGATCAAATGTAGATTCCAAGAGCACACTATCAATGTACTTAGTTTGAGATCACCTAAAAGTCTCATCCAGACACAAGCACTGGTCCCTACTAAGAGGGATACACTCAAATGTTCACAAATCATATAATATAATATGTAAACAAAACATAATACAGTGCATAACAGAGAGATGATTTACAAGGGAAAAAACATCCCATCCCCCAAAACTAACAATACATTCGACTGTTTCCCTCTCAGCCAGGGTATCCGGCCAGGACCAGGACAAAACCAAGTAATCTCATTCCAAGACAAAGACAGAAAGCAAGTTGGACAACAGATATAGGGGGATAGAAGACACAATAAGTACCTCCCTGCCCACTATGGGAGGTCAGGATCCCCACCCAGGTAGATAGGGTTCGGTTCGGTCAAGGTGCACATGGTATTTATTTGCAGGTCTGATATCCTACCGTAATTCTGGGCTTGGTTTAACATTGTTGCAATGGACAATATTTTTTGCGCTGGTTTGTCAGATTAGATTTACTATTGTGCGGCTATGTGATCTAGTTGTATGACAATCGCTTTCGGATCGGAAGGTCCAGGGTTCGAGCCTCGCGCTCGGCGCATAGTTGAGTCCTTGGAAAAGGCTCTTTACTCACATTCTCTCACCGTACTCAGGTGTAAAATGAGTACCTGGCCGTTAACAGCGTTGTCTCTGTCCGAAAAATTGTAATATCGCAATAACAGGCGTCATGTCCCGTCCTACATGTTAAATGTTGCTGTTGACCAGGGACCCCATGTAAAGCGCTTTGAGCACATTTAGTGGATATTGCGCTATATAAAGCTCAATTTTTTTAATTTTACTATCACAACAATGCTCCCATGCATAACTTTCTTTTGGATTACCAGACCTGCAGACCCCTCACATTCCAAACGTGGAATCTGATAGAACGGCTGAAAATAGGAATTTGAGACCAAAAAAGAAATTAGGAATTTCACCTTTTTAACACCCCCCCCCCCCCTCCCCCCAACACACACACACTTACACACACACACTTACACCCCACACACACACCTCTTTCCTCTTCTTTTTTTTTCTTCTTACCATTATCATCATTATTTTTTTGTAAATCGGAATTTTTGAGACAATGGCGGAATAGTACAAAATGGAAGAGTGAAAAATAGGAATGATTCCGCCAAAAGTGGAAGGGTTGGCAGGTATGCATAATATAAGTACACATCTGGTTGCAGGCTAACTATCAACTATTTACCTATAGGGAATGAGATTAGCGGAAGAGTAGCGTCCCTTGATTGGACGTCACCCATAGTCTGTGACGTCACCGGCGGAAAAGTTATTAGAGAGAGAACGTCATGTTGGTTGTGCGCATGCGTCTCTCGTCCTCGCCTCCCATGTTGGTTGTGCGCATGCGTCTCTCGTCCTCGCCTCCGAGGACGAGAGACGCATGCGCACAACCAACATGACGTTCTCTCTCTAATAACTTTTCCGCCGGTGACGTCACCCGAGGACGAGAGACGCATGCGCACAACCAACATGACGTTCTTTCTCTTAATAACTTTTCCGCCGGTGACGTCACAGACTATGGGTGACGTCCAATCAAGGGACGCTACTCTTCCGCTATTCTCATTCCCTATAAATTAAGTATTAATTAATTCGCAACATTTAAAAAGTAAAGAAAAGGAAACAAAGAAAGACAAGTTTTAAAAATCAATACACAAACCATTATACCCGCCGGCCCGTCGTATCAAACCAGTTTCGTGTCTTAGGAGTGAACCTGGGCCTTCAAAGTCAATGCTCAAGTTAACTAATGAAATTTATGTTAACTCTCTCCGTACCGATCATTTTCAGCATTTTCCCAAAAATGGCAGGGCTTACCCAGCAGAAAAACGGATTTTTAAAACTCAATCAATCTCTCTACAAAACAACTGTCACAAGGTGCGTTCATGTGAGTGTGTGTGTGTGTGTGTGTGTGTGTGTGTGTGTGAGTGTGTTTGACCACGTACGCATTCGTGTAAGCTTATATTTGAACGGCTGTATGTGTGTGTGTGTGCCTGTGTGTGTGTGCGTGTGTGTGTGTGTGTGCGTATGTATGAGTGAGTGTGTTTGACCATGCACGCATTCGTGTATATTTGAACCGGTGTATGTGTGTGTGTGTGTGTGTGTGTGTGTGTGTAAGTGTGCGTGTGTGTGATATTTAAATGTCAGGATATGTCAATACGCTTGGTTACATTCCAGCGATTGGGGAAAATTAGAGAGGAATTATATTATATTACATTACATTACTCATTACATTATATCATATTATATTATATTATATTATATTATATTATATATATTATATTATATTACATTATATTATATTATATTATATTATATTATATTATATTATATTATATTATATTATATTATATTATATTATATTATATTATATTATTATATTATTATATCATATCACATCATATCATATCATATTATATTATATTATATTATATGATATGATATGATATGATATTATATATATATATTATATTATATTATATTAATTATATTATATTATATTATTATATTATATTATATTATATTATATTATATTATATTATATTATATTATTATATTATATTATATTATATTATATTATATTATTTTATTATATTATATCATATCATATTATATCATATTATATTATATTATATTATATTATATTATATTATATTATATACAACAAACTTATTATTTAGAGCAATCTCCACTAAACGTGCTCTAGGCGCTTTACAAGAGGGGTCCTCAGCCAACACCAACACTTAACATGTAGGACGAGACATGACGCCTGTTGGGCAATATTACAAATTTTTTTTTATTCGGACAGAGACAACGCTGTTAACGGCCAGGTATTCTTTTACACCAGAGTAAGGTGAGAGAATGTGAGTAAAGAGCTTTTTTTTTCCAAGGACTCAACTATGCACCGCAAGGGAGTCGAACCCACGATCTTCCAATCCAAAGGTGAGTGCCATAGCACTAGACCAGATAGCCGCACAATTTATACAATAAGAAAGAAAAAAAAAATTTTTTTAAATAAAAAGAAAGAACTTAAAAAAAAAAACAAAAAAAAAGAAAGAAAACAACACAATAAACAAACAAAAATGATTTTTTCAAAGAAATGAAAATCAAAATCCTTATTTATTAATTGTATTTTATACATTTGTTGACGTTTGCTTTGGTCGCTTTCCCATTTATTTTTTTTTCTTCATTTCATCGTTCTGCTTTGTCATCAATGATTTTGTGAGGTATTTTTATATTTATTATTATTTAATTATTTTTTTTTAAAATATATTTATCTATCTATCAAGTTATCTAGCTTTATGGGGGCTGATGGCCTGTGATGAAATGGATTGATAGAATACCCGCATTTATTGTGTTTATCAATCACAAAGTCAAAGTCCGGTGGTGGCGGTGGCAGGTGTTAGGATCTGGTTTGGTGTTTGTAACCACTTAAATGGCGTTTTGTTTGTTTGTTATTTGTTGTTTTGTTTTTGTTTTTTGGGGTTTTTTGTTGTTTTGTTTTTTTGTCGTTGTGTTATTTTTGTTTTGTTTTTTTGCTTATTTCATTTATTTGTTTTTGTTTTTGTTTTTTGTTTTGTTTTTTGGGGGGAGGGGGGGGTATGTTTGTTTTTTGTTTGTTTAGTTTCTGTGTTTTTGTTTTGTCGGGTTTTTATTATCATTTTATTTATTTATTTTTGTTTTTTTTTTGTTTTTTGCTTTTGTTTGTTTTGTTGGGTTTGTGTGTGTGTGTGTGTGTGTGTGTGTGTGTGTGTTGTTGTTTGTTTGTTTGTTTTGTTTTTGTTTGTTTTTTTCTTCTTCTTCTTCTTCTTCTTCTTCTTCTTCTTCTTCTTCTTCTTCTTCTTCTTCTTCTTCTTCTTCTTCTTCTTCTTCTTCTTTCTTCTTCTTCTTCTTCTTCTTCTTCTTCTTCTTCTTCTTCTTCTTCTCTCTCACACACGCACACACACACACAGAGTTTAAAATGGAGCTGCTCTGAAGTTTACACCCTCGCTAACAAGACCCATGTTAGCGCTATTCGGTCTTGTGGTATGACACTCGCTTTCGGATCGGACGGTCTTGGGTTCGAGCCTCGCTCTGCGCATAGATGAGTCCTTGGAAAAGACATTCTCTCACCGTACTCAGGTGTTATTAGCGTTGTCTATGTCGAAAAAAAATGGTAATATCGCAATATCCACTAATCGTGCTCAAAGCGCTTTACAAGAGGTTCCTGACCAACAGCAACACGTAACATATAGAACGGGACATGTCGCTAGTAAGGTGATATTAGTCATGTGATATTACATTTTTTTTTCCAACAGAGACAACACTGTTAACGGTCAGGTACTCAACTTACAACATATAAACCAAGCTATCGGTTCCACGCCTCTCTCTCTCTCTCTCTCTCTCTCTCTCTCTCTCTCTCTCTCTCTCTCTCTCTCTCTCTCTCTCTCTCTCTCTCTTTCTCTCTTTCTCTCTCTCTCTTACACACACACACGCACACACACACACACACACACACACACTGTGCGTGTGCGTGTCTCTAATTTTAAGAGTATGAGAAGGGGGTGGAGCGGAGGAGGAGGAGAAGGAGGAGGCGGGGGGCAAAAACGCCAATAACAACAAGAACAACAACATAATAACAACAGCAACAACAATAACAAAAACAAAAACATCAACAACATCAACAACAACAACAACAACAACAACAACAACAACAACAACAACAACAACAACAAATACCACCACCACAAACAACAACAACAACAACAACAATACCACCACCAAAAACAACAACATCAACAACCACCAACACCACCAAAAACAACAACAATAACCACCAACACCACCAAAAACAACAACAACAACAACACAAACAACAACAACAACATCACAAACAACAACACCACCAACACCACTATCAACAACAACAACAACAAAACTACCATCACCACCACCAACAACACAAACAACAACAACAACAACAACAACACAAACAACAACAGACATGAGTACAACTGACCAGCACGCCTCTGTAGGTATCCGTCCCGCTTGCCCAGAAGTTTCTGTCGCTCGTCAAAGCTTGACTCCATCACATCGTCGTCATCGTCCCATTCAGACTCTGAGGAGAAACCAAACGAAAAAAAACTTCAGCTTTAAATTATTTCTTTTAAATTGAGCTTTATATAGCGCAATATCCACTAAATGTGCTCAAAGCGCATTACAAGGTGTCCCTGGTCAACAGCAACATTTAACATGTAGGACGGGACATGACGCCTGTTAGGCGATATTGTTGGAGTGATGGATGGCGTCGACTGCATAGCGTCCCTCACACGGCCAGGCGCAGTTGTCGTATGAGTTTGTTTGCTATTTTTTGTTGTTTGTTTTTAAGGGTTTTACGGCGCTTCCAACACATTCATTTAGGTTATATCAGCGCCAGTAAAAAGGAAGAAAATGGGATCGTAAAAAGTTCTAGAATTACAATTAAAGCACCCAAGAAGAGGTAAGACAAAGGGGAATTCGTTCAAATAAGAAACAGGTGTAGATTCCAAGAGTACACTATCAAAGTACTTAGTTTGAGATCACTAAAAGTCTCATCCAGACACGAGCACAGGTCCCCACTAAGAGGAATACACTCAAATGTTTTACATATATAAATATATGTATATAACATAAAGAAAACAATACAATGCATTACAGAGAGATGATTTACAAGGAAAAAAATATCATCTCACAAAACTAACTATACATTTGACTGTTTCCCTCCCAGCCAGGGTATCCGACCAGGGCCAGGACAAAACCAAGTAATCTCATTCCAAGACAAAGACAGAAAGCATGTTGGAAAAAAGAGAACGGGGGATAGAAGACACAGTAAGTACCTCTCCCTGCCCACTGTGGGAGGTCAGGAACCCCACCCAGACATAGGGGAATAGAAGACACAGTATGTACCTCCCTGCCCACTGTGGGAGGTCAGGAACCCCACCCAGACATAGGGGGATAGAAGACACAGTATGTACCTCCCTGCCCACTGTGGGAGGTCAGGAACCCCACCCAGACATAGGGGGATAGAAGACACAGTATGTACCTCCCTGCCCACTGTGGGAGGTCAGGAACCCCACCCAGACATAGGGGGATAGAAGACACAGTATGTACCTCCCTGCCCACTGTGGGAGGTCAGGAACCCCACCCAGACATAGGGGGATAGAAGACACAGTATGTACCTCCCTGCCCACTGTGGGAGGTCAGGAATCCCACCCAGATATAGGGGGATAGAAGACACAGTATGTACCTCCCTGCCCACTGTGGGAGGTCAGGAACCCCACCCAGACATAGGGGGATAGAAGACACAGTATGTACCTCCCTGCCCACTATGGGAGGTCAGGATCCCCACCCAGGCGTCAGCTTTTAAATAGCACAATATCCACAGTTGATGGAGTACTTGTATCACAGACAAACGGACAACAGAGATAGAGATTTTTTCTCTGACCCGCCTTGTCCATCCGCAGTGATTGGGTAGCTGACTTTGTTTGATCTGGCAGAAAGCATTTTGCGATAGACTAGCGTCCTATCCAAAGGGCAGCAAGCAATTGCTATTATATTGCTATTGTCTCTATTCGCACTTCTTACATTTTGCCAGTTTCAGGTGACCAATGACAGTATGCTGTCCACCAAATCAACCACAAGCAATACACAAAATGTCATTTCACCTTTAACTCAAAGTCCACCTGATTTAAGTTGATTTGAACTTTAAATTAAGCGTTTGTATAGCGCAATATCCACTAAAAGTGCTCAAAGCGTTTTACAAAGGGTCGGCCCATGACAAACATCAACACTCAACGTGTAGAACGAGACATGATGTCGCCCGTTAGGCAATATTATTATATATTTCTTCCGATAAAGTCAACTCTGTTGACGGCCAGGTACTCATTTTACACCTAAGTATGGTGAGAGAATGTCAGTTAAGAACCTTTTCCAAGGAATTAACTATGTCCTGAGCGAGGCTCGAACCCAGGACCTTCCGATCCGAAAGCGAGTGTCATGTCACAAGACCGACATACCCGCACCAAAACGGATGTTTTGAGTATTTTACCTCAACGCAGAGCATGTATAGTTTTTGACCACTATTTTGTCCACACTGAAATATATAAACACCCATAGTCTGTGACGTCGCCGGCGGAAAAGTTATTAGAGAGAGAACGTCATGTTGGTTGTGCGCATGCGTCTCTCGTCCTCGTCAGGTTAAGAATCAAGGGAGAAAACCCAGTAATTATAGACAATTGTAGTGTTCATGATTGAATAACCTCCCTTGATAGTTTAATGGAAAAAGTTGACATCGTTCAGTTGTGATTTCTTTAGTAGTACATTCTATGTTTAGTTTTGTCTTTGGGTTCTGTTTTTTGTTTGTGTGTGTGTGTCTTTTTTTTATATTATTTTATTTTTTTGCTTTAGTTTTTATTAGATATCATACAATTCTCTCTTGTGGACTAAACTGTGAATGTTGCTGTTGTTAAATTTAGATTGAAACATCATTTATTTTAAGAGAAATACCTTGCACAGAGCCCTGTATTGTAGCGTTTGGTTTTAGATGTATGTGTCCATTGGCATTATATGTGTTATTAGATTATTGTTACAAA
>NC_088374.1:26615366-26632866 GCF_034508935.2 Berghia stephanieae | reverse complement strand
ACTACTACTACTACTACTACTACTACTACTACTACTACTAGTAACCACTTCCTACTACAACTACTACTACTATCACTTTTGTTAAAATGATGGGGAATTCACATGTATAATGCATAGACATGTTAAATACTTCTAAAAAAGGTTCTAGTGAATTCATTTTGAACCAATCAGCGTTCCTAAAGATGCCTGCTTGGTAATACAAAAAATCAGACTCATTCAAAATAATAAAGAAAAATAAATGATCATAATAAATTTTAAAACCAAAATACAGTAATCTTAGTTATTATAAATGGAAATAACCCACTTATTTTTAAGCTTATTAGCAATACAGTTTTTAATTGACGGCTTCATTGTCAAAGATGTCCGTTCAATTTAATCTCCACTTAATATTTTCTATTTAACAAGAAGTAAAATCTTAAATGTAGCATTAGGCCATTGAAAGTATAAAATAAGCTTACATGCATAATCCTATGCAAATCCCCATTAATGTATGAGGAAAATATTAGTGAAAATCAACATGATATAACTAACTGGAAATATAATTATAGTACAAATTACAACATGTGATGCATCACACAACAGTTGATGTATGACATAGATGTATGTATCATTGTATCAAATGTATCATTTTCAACATCATTCACCCTTGGGGAAAAATAAACATTAAAATACTGAATCCATTGGTTCCAAAATTCTTACTAAAATACATTTGGCAGGTTTTTCGAGCACTTGCTTCACGGCCAAATGGACTGAGACTGAGATCGATCTCGGGTACCGTCGAGATTATTTCTGATCCCCCGGCCAACAGTGATTGGACAGCTACTGTTAGACCTGGTGGAAAGTACTTTGAGATAGACTGGTGTCCTACCTAAAGGGGAGCAAGCAATTGCTATTGGCCGTTTCAGGGTATAAAAACCGGGATAACAATGGGGCCCAATGGCTCTGAAGGACTACCTTTTAACACTAAAAAAACAAAAAAAACAGAAAAAAACTTTGGAGCCCTGAAGGATTAAGTGGCAATATGACTAAGATTAAGCAAGTTTCTAACCTAAACCGAGACACTTGGCACGTGGCATGTGGCAGTAACATTGAGCTTTTATATAGCGCAATATCCACTTAACGTGCTCAAAGCGCTTTACAAGGGGTCCCTGGTCAACAGCAACATTTAACACATAGGACAAGACATGACGCCTGTTAGGCGATATTACAATTTTTCGGACAAAGACAAAGCTGTTAGGTAACGGCCAGGTACTCATTTTACACCTGAGTACGGTGAGGGAATGTGAGCAAAGAGTCTTTTCCAAGGACTCAACCAGGACCTTCCGATCCGAAAGCGAGTGTCATTAAGAGTCACACATAACATAACATGCTTAAAGCAGACCTGCCGAGTACCACGAAGAATTCGTAGAATTACGAACTTTTGGCTCCGACTGCAGAGCTGCAAATGTGTCTTTGACTCAATAAATCTTATCGAAAAGGAAAGTGACATTCCAGAGAACCTATAGATAGTTCGAAGATGACGTCACTCAGGTCTTTGTTATTGTTTTTTGCCATCTGCGTTTATGAGTAATGCTCACTGAACTATATTAACCCGACTATAAACGTTCATGAATACACACAGTTTTGTGCGTTGGTCCATTATACTTAAGATGGCAATGTTATGAGCTTCTTAGCCAAGTACATACTATCTATATATAAGGCTTGGGAGCATTTTTGTATCGTGTTGAGGACAAATTATAATTTGTAAAGCTATTTTCATGGTGAATTTTCTTTCTTTTTTCCCTGGGAAAACTACAAAATTCTGAACTTTCAAGTAGGCAGCTCCGGTTAAAGACTTAATTCAGGATTATATCCTTTAAATGCCTTTGATATTGTGCAGCCATGTGGTATGACACTCGCTTTCGGATCGGAAGGTCCTGGGTTCGAGCCCCGCTCTGCGCATAGTTGAGTCCTTGGAAAAGACTCTTACTCACATTCTCTCACCGTACTCAGGTGTAAATTGTAATACTAACAGGTGTCATGTCTCGTTCTACATGTTACCTGTTACTGTTGATCAAGGGCCCCTTGTAAAGAGCATTGAGCACATTTAGTGGATAGTGCGCTATATAAAAGCTCTGGATTTTAAAAAAAATTTTTACATGAAAAATACAAAGTCCATTCATCAATATCATCAATAAATCATTAAACGAATGAGTTAGAAAACATTACTGGTCATATTGAAATCTCAGTCGATCAAAGTTTTTAAACTATCCACAGAACATGCATTCTGTGTTTCGAATCCAACATTATTCCACAAGTGAATGGTAATGGTACGAAACATTAAAGATTTTTGTCTATTTTTAATTACAATCAGGATAAGTAAAATTTGAATTTATCTCCTCTTGTAAAATTTAGAAGAGAAAGTAAAGAATTCTGATGAATCAATATTAGTAATCCTGTGTATCAATCTATTGATGCTATGCATTTAGGTAAAATAATAACAACATCCACCAGCTGGATATAACGTACCAACACACAAAACTGTGTATAAACTTGAACGTCTATAGTCTGACTGATATAATTTAATGAGAAGTAATCACCAAAATAGCTGTCTGAAAACGATAATAAAGAGCTGAGTGATGTTATTTTCGTTCCTTCTATAAATTTGAATTTTTTAAAAATAAATTAATTTAAAAAATTCCTTTTATTCATCCCATAGGGGGAAATATGTCTCTAGGGTCTATTTCAAGGGAAGACTGGAATAAACCTAGCGTCAGCCGCAGTGCAGTGTCGCAAATTGAGCTAGGGCGAGGTGACTTGCTCAAGGCTACACAGCGCAGCGGCGGGTGATTGAACTCGGTACCTTTCCTGTACAAAGCAAAGACCGTACAGCTGAGCCACACTGTGCCCACACTTGTAATACATTTTGGCAACAAATCAAATTCCTTAAATTTCACCTTTTAGAAAGATCAATCTTAAAGTAAAAATTTGATCAAGTGTGTGTGAATGGTGCCAGACAAAGCAAGGAAGAAAGAAAAAAAAACCATCCCAAAAAATCAGTCGACCTCGCCTAGAGAATCTGATAATTCAGGGAATTCTGTTTGCTACACATTTCCTTCCCTTGATCTGAGAGTGAGACCGATTGACGTCAAAGAAAAAACACACAAATGTGACCAAGAACATCAAAACAATATTATGCCGGGGCAGTTAAGATGCTAGAAATTGAAATTATAAACATAAATATATGAATACTGACTTAAATATGTTTATTTTATTATTATATGATAATCATTTCGAAAAGATGCGTGAGAGATCCCAGTCCGATGAGAAAAGATGCAAAAAGTTCATAATTAATTAAGTGGTTTTAAAACATTTAATGCATGAGATTTGAGATATATCAGATTTCATAGAGTCTAATTCACAAGGTCTTAGTCTTAAATAGCTAAAAATTTATTTTTTTCTAATTTTAAAGCAATCCAGATTACCTATTGTCAGTTATATTTTAATTCACTTTTTTTTTAAAAGGCATCATTTACATTAGCAAGAATTAAAATGAAATCTTATACTTATGATACATACACTGAGATGACAACACAAAGACTCCAGTTAAAGTTAACTAAAGTTAAAGTGTGTAACACAAAGAGCCGTCTTCTCCAACGATACGTCTAGATAAGACAGATGACCCAAATATAACAAATTAACCCAGACGTGTTCAAGTGATAGAGAACATCAATGTAATACCAATTATAAGTATTTTTTTTCATTCTTTCAGAATGTCATGGCCATGGTGTAAACAATCAAATCAGACATGAGCTGGTACAGTACTCTAGTTCTAGTAGTAATATAATTTACAGGCTTAATCGTGATCCCACCATCATCGTTGTGTATAAGATTGGGAAAAACCTCTATTAATTAGAAAGTATAATACGTACATAGTCATAGAGACAGACTATTTACCAATTTTTTAAAAAACCAACAAACTTGAGCTAAACGTGCACAAAGCGCTTTAAGAGGTCCCTAGCCAACAGTGGACTGACTTAAAATGTAGGACGAGACATGATGCGTCTTATACTTTTCGCTGTGTTTTTATAGAATAGAATGGGAATAGAAGGTATCGACGTCGCTTGATTAGGCCACTGGCCTGTCGCCGAGTCTTTCCAGTCACTGAATGTCTTGTTCACAACTGATCTAATGCATATTTCCCTACCTGATCTTGTGATCAGGGGCTAGCCTACACTACACTTTCTCTACTGATCTTTTGATCATAGCTATTTTGGGTGGGAGGCACTTCTACACTATCCATATAACTTTCCATCACAGCATCTAGTCTATTCTTTAAGGCATTGAAGATCGGCGCTTCAACGACATTTGCTGGCAATGCGTTCCAACGTTCAATTACTCTCTGTGTAAAAAAGTTCTGTCGAAGGGTGGGTTTAACTCTGGGTTTCAGTAGTTTATATGAGTGGCCCCTGGTGACTGATTTTTTGTCTACTGTGAACAGCCTATCCTGAGTCGCGTACAAGCAATGTGTGAACGTCAATAGACCATACTTGGTAGTCCTACTCTGTTCAGGCGCTGTTCATAACTCAAGTCTCAAGTCCTTGAGTCCACCAACGACCTTTGTTGCTCGACTAAGCACACTCTCTATATAAGCTTCTTATATCTTATAGATATTTTATTAACTTTCCTTATTTCTATGTGCATTTGGAAACATTCCATATTCTGGAATGTGGATAATTGTTTAAAAGAGCGGAGTTTCAAATATGTGTCTGGGAATAACGAATTTTCATTATCCCCAGACAGGTGTCTGGGGATAATCACAGTACTCTCCGCCAGAGACAACGATGTTGGCGGCCTGGTTGTCATTTTACACCTGAGTACGGTGAGAGAATGTGAGTAAAGAGCCGTTTCTAAGGACTCAATTCTGTGCCGCTCGGGACGGGACTCTACTCTAACCAGGGACCTTTCGATCCGAAGCCGAAAGCCATTCTTATTCATTGTCATACCTCCATGCTGTGGACCGAAGTGTATGACGCAGTAGTCTTCTTATCAGAATCACACTCCTTCAGTTAAATCAATTTAAAATAAATGAAAGAAAACTATTTTTTTATGAATGCCCTCATTTAATTTAAAGTTACCATAGGGAAAAAAATAATCTTTCTGTAAATCAGCAGAGATAATCATTCATTGGAATTGGATCGTTTGATCAATCTGTTGTATTTTAACTTACATTTTTGTCTCTTCTACTTCTAGCCTCTAAGTGAAAAATCTATACTGTGCTGAAATGATAGGAAACTTACGTAAAAATGCACTTATACTTATAATTCCAAGGTTCAATTAGTATCTAATAATATCTATCATTTTTATACTTTCTAAGCTCTTTCTAGCTATCTGGGACATACACACCACGAAACAACGTCATTGTTTACACAACAGTTGAAGGTACATAACTCTGAAATTATGATGCCGCATTTAGTCTGGTTCTTATTATTTCCCATGACTGATCAAATAATATATTGGTCAGCCCATTCCTCAACCGTAGCTCCATTTTCGTTATCACTGTATCCCTTGGTGCTGTGGCTAAGTCAAACCATTCTTCTTCTTCTTCTTCTTCGTTCCCGCACAACCATTCATTGGTTTCTCACTTGTGGTGGACATAACTGGCCACTTGAATGGCGTTGGTGAAGGTTTGTTGACATATATCATCACATTGAAGTGCGTGCTTTCAATTCTGGGAATTTCCATCTCACTTCTTAATGTCATGTCCTGGCTGTATGTCGCTATTGATTTGTCTTTGATAGCGCGACCGTGAATATCGCTGTCATGTTGTATGACTAGATGCATGCCAGGGGTGTTTGGTGCCTTGTAGACAAAGTATATTTGCCTCGAGGTTGGACAATATTAATGTTATATTTTTGTTGATGACAATCCTTCTACGTTTAAACAATCTTAAAGTCGTCCATGGAGAGGGCTATCCTTTTACCACCCTGACCATGGAAGAATGTGTTGTTGGTGTTGTTGTGCGTGTAGTACCAATCTGTCTTCAGCGAGGGATTCCAGGGACGCAAGGTGGACGCTTTCTACATGTCCCCTCAAGGTAAAGAAAAAGGGGAATGGTTCAAATAGGGAACAGATGTAGATTCATCGAGAATACCATCAATGTACGTACTTAGTTTGAGATCAACTAAAACTTTCATCCAGACACCAGCACATGATCCCACTATACATTCAAAAGTCTACAGAATATATCCAAAACAGAAAACATAGCTAACAATATATAACAGAGAGACAGTTTACAAGACAAAACAAAATAATATCCCAAAACTAATACTAAACATTTGACTGTTTCCCTCACAGTTAAGGATTCCAGCAAGGGCTAAGACAAAACCAAGCAATCCCATTCCACCAAGACAAAGACAGAAAGCAACTCGGAAAACAAATATAAGGGGATAGAGGAAACAGCAAGTGACCATCTGCCCACCATGGGAAGTCAGAGGACTCCACTAAGTAAAAAGAGGTTTTAAAGTTAAAATGACCACCAAAAAAAGTACACTTATAGTTTTAGTCTCTAGACATTATGTTCATTCTGTTTCCATAAAGAAACATGAAAACTTTACACAAGTTTTATATTTATGTCTATTATGCAGTTTTGTGTTTTTCTTTTTAAGGGTTCTACATTTAGGTCACTTCAGCGTCAGTAAAAAGGAAGAAAAAGGAATAGTAGAAAAATTCTAGATATACAATTGAAAATACACAAGAAAAACTAAGACAAAAGGGATTGGTTCAAAATCACATTTTTCAACGTTTATTTTGGAAACAAAAATAACAAAAACAAAACAAATTTTTATTTTGAAGAATAAGAAAGAAAAAAAACGAAAAAAAAAAACCACAGAATTTTAAAAAAATTCATCAAATAACAAAATTCTCCAAAATCTTATAAAAAGCCTACGATATTATTAATGTTACTTTCGTCTTTGCATACAGGCCTGTATCAAAAATATAATCACAATCAAGGCATTTTAACAGTAACAATGAAGAAGGGGGGGGGGGAGTAAATTTGTCTCAAGGAGAAACTTTGGCTCATTGGATTTAGGAGTATTTCGAGTGTTCTCACTCTTGTCGCAATTGTATTTTCCTTATGGACGCTTCAATTGAAGTAACAAAGATATATGATGTGGACCGTTCAGGTTTTCCCCCCTATGTCAACAAAACTGACATGATGAATGAAACACTACGGACCAATGAGAGATGAGAGGATGTCCTAGTTAAGGCAAATAATAAACAACACAATGATGGGACAGGAAATAGAATGCTCCTCATTAAGGAAGCGGAATCGCTATTGGTCATTACTGACCCCCAGGCGCTGGCACCTGCTGGTCAATACTGACGAACAGGCGCCAGCGCCCGGGAGTCAGTACTGACCAATAGGTATCGGTGCCTACTGGTCAGAACTGAATACAGATAAGTGAGAGTTCTGTGGTACTGCTGAGCCAGACTTGGCGCCTGCACTGACGATGCCAAAATTATGGAAAAATGACATTTTAAAGAATAACTTGTTCTGCAACAAATAAATCCGCATTTCCTGTCCCATACCAGTCACAGGTTTTGTCGGTTTACGTGAGATTTGTTTAATAAATTTATCAATTAATTAAACAAGTGAAATAAATTTCAATCCTGAGAAAAAGACCAAATTTGGTGTTGAAACGCCAAACTGGTAGCCTTGTATTTCAGTTCATCATCTCCATCGCGTATGCTCACTGATATGTGACGCCTTCAAGGTTTTTATCTAGAACTGAAAGTAAAAGCTCTTTCATTGTCTCGTCTTTCTTCATTCCGTCATTATTCATTCGAAATTCGGTTTGTCTGATGTGAACAACGCGCTGGGAGCATTCATTTGACTTTTGAGTTGGAGGGACAGGTGGTTAGTTTGTGGTGCTTAGTTGCAAGAAACCTGGTTTCAATGCTTGATGTTATTCTCCAATTGGATGGAATTGCTCACTTCGAGGGCATACATATTGATAAAGAGAGGAATAAGCAATTTAATTTAGATTCATGTGTTGTGATCGGGGCTAGTTCAACTTTGCAATCGGTATAAAGGTAGATGAATGTAGAAGACACTGATTTCATAGCAGAGTTTGATGGAGAGAAGTGGAGGGTTGTGTGGAATGGAAAGACGGTGAGACTGTGTTGACATACACGTGTGGAGAATATGCTAGGGATATACAAAACAGGGAGTTATTTGAGGAGGAAGTCTATCAGTGGATCGAGGATGGTTGGCTGGAACCTTACGAAGAAAAAACATGAAAGAAACTGATTGTATTCAAAATAATGAGAGGAACCACTACCTGGTTCCGATTCCATGCAAGTACTCCCATCTCAATTGTCATACTCACAAACCGGATGGTTGACACGCAACCCACAGGCTAAAAAATGATGGCGTCTGTTTTTGATGGGATTTGATGAAACAATTTTGATTTTTCGATAATATCACGATGTCTAATCAATCTCATACCCATGATACACCCAAACCATCTTCATGTCAATTGTAAACACCATGCAAAATTTGGTGACAAGTCGTCCAGTGGTTTCAAAGCCTTAGTGTTACAAAGTATCCAATTTGCCAGATATATATAATGAGATATCCACTAAGCATTATCAAAGTGCTTTACAACGGGTCCCTAGCCAACAGCAACGCTTAACATGAACGACAAGACATGATGCCTATTAGACGATTTTACAATGTTTTTTCGGTACATAGACAACGTTTTTAATGACCAGGTACTTATTTTATACCAAAGTACGGTGAGAGAATGTAAAGTAAAGAGCCTTTTCCAAGGGCTCAACAATGCTTTGCTCAGAGTGGGTCTCGAAACTTAGACCTCCCAATCCTAAGGTGAGTGTCATACAAGACCACATAGCTTCACAACTCATAAGTCTGTGTATTGTTGCATTAAGCCCTTTATGTGGAAGAGAATGAGATTTGTATCTAAAACTCCAAACAGTTCAAATTCCCTGATTCTTATTATTTTAACACAAGTAAAAATAGTCAAATTGATGAAAGCTACAATTTAATTAATGAAGACAATGTGGACGTTTCAGGTTTCCCCTTTGTCAACAAAACCCAATGAATGAAATACTGAAGACATTTCCTGAACAACACCATCCTCTCATCTCTAATTCTAAGTCCTTAGTGAGTCATTCATCATGTTTTGTTGGCTAAAGGGAAAACCCAAAACGTCCACATCATCAGTCTTCACTCATTAAATTGAAACATCCATTCCAATTAAAAATTGTTATTTTATTTCTTCGAGCATCAAGCAGTAACATTTGTATTATTTTGACACGAAACGATCAATTCCCTTTGTCTTCTTCATTATGATTGTTGTGGTGAGTCAGATATGGAATGCATAAAGCAAGGCTGGAGCCCTGGGACCTCTGGGTACAAGTGCAATATCTAATCCACTCAGTCATCTTGCCCTAGGCTAGCCATGTCAAATCAAACAGAGATTCTATTCATCAATTGGTGCTGATGTCCTTTGAAAGGTGTGAAATCCATACAAAATCATCAACAACCACAACGACAACCCTCCATCTCAGCCATCTTGCCCTAGGCTAGCCATGTCAACCAAACAGAGATTCTATCCATCAGTTGGTGCTGGTGTCCTTTGAAAGGTGTGAAAACCATACAAAATCATCAACAACCACAACGACAACCCTCCATCTCAGCCATCTTGCCCTAGGCTAGCCATGTCAAACAAACAGAGATTCTATCCATCAGTTGGTGCTGGTGTCCTTTGAAAGGTGTGAAAACCATACAAAACCATCAACAACCACAACGACAACCCTCCATCTCAGCCATCTTGCCCTAGGCTAGCCATGTCAACCAAACAGAGATTCTATCCATCAGTTGGTGCTGGTGTCCTTTGAAAGGTGTGAAAACCATACAAAATCATCAACAACCACAACGACAACCCTCCATCTCAGCCATCTTGCCCTAGGCTAGCCATGTCAAACAAACAGAGATTCTATCCATCAGTTGGTGCTGGTGTCCTTTGAAAGGTGTGAAATCCATACAAAATCATCAACAACCACAACGACAACCCTCCATCTCAGCCATCTTGCCCTAGGCTAGCCATGTCAACCAAACAGAGATTCTATCCATCAGTTGGTGCTGATGTCCTTTGAAAGGTGTGAAAACCATACAAAATCATCAACAACCACAACGACCCTAGGCTAGCCATGTCAAACAAACAGAGATTCTATCCATCAGTTGGTGCTGGTGTCCTTTGAAAGGTGTGAAAACCATACAAAATCATCAACAACCACAACGACAACCCTCCATCTCAGCCATCTTGCCCTAGGCTAGCCATGTCAAACAAACAGAGATTCTATCCATCAGTCGGTGCTGGTGTCCTTTGAAAGGTGTGAAATCCATACAAAATCATCAACAACCACAACCACAACCCTCCATCTCAGCCATCTTGCCCTAGGCTAGCCACGTCAACCAAACAGAGATTCTATCCATCGGTGCTGGTGTCCTTTGAAAGGTGTGAAAACCATACAAAATCATCAACAACCACAACGACAACCCTCCATCTCAGCCATCTTGCCCTAGGCTAGCCATGTCAAACAAACAGAGATTCTATCCATCAGTTGGTGCTGGTGTCCTTTGAAAGGTGTGAAAACCATACAAAATCATCAACAACCACAACGACAACCCTCCATCTCAGCCATCTTGCCCTAGGCTAGCCATGTCAACCAAACAGAGATTCTATCCATCAGTTGGTGCTGGTGTCCTTTGAAAGGTGTGAAAACCATACAAAATCATCAACAACCACAACGACAACCCTCCATCTCAGTCATCTTGCCCTAGGCTAGCCATGTCAAATCAAACAGAGATTCTATTCATCAATTGGTGCTGATGTCCTTTGAAAGGTGTGAAATCCATACAAAATCATCAACAACCACAACGACAACCCTCCATCTCTCATCCCTCCTCTTTCTCCATGTTTAGATACTGAGGTGTCCTAGGCAAAGATGTCCACTTTTTCATACAGTTGTACCTAAAATAAAGAATAACAAATATGTATTAGGAAGGTGGCCCGCTTTTTTTTAATCTGGTATTATATCAGGGTGTTCCATGTACTGAAAATTGACGTTCAGTTCTAAATATCAAATTAATGAGAAGGATAAATATACAGTGGAACTCACTTAAGATAAACTCCTTGGGAGCAGAAAAAACGTTTATCTTGAGCAAGATCTTATCCATTTTCAAGGGAAACAACCTTTCAATTCAAAATTTACAATGGGGTCAAGATCAGTAGCCTCCCCAGTTCATTTGATAACCGACTATTTATTTTGTTTGTTTGTTTGTGGGGAGGTGGGGTTAGAAGACCACTACAGAGGATCGAGGCTTATTTGTGTCTATTTAAACCACACATTAATTAGTTATATAGGGATCAATGACGACTCAAAACATTTGTCTCAATCTATACTAATTTCCACATTACAGTAAAATGATAATTACGATAGATGAGTGCCTGTTCCTAATTGCCCATAATAGCGGGTTCTTCTTTAGTGATATAAATAAAAACATCAAGCAGAAAAAGAGAAAAGACTTTTCTTTCATTCAAATAATAAAGGTAAAAACTATGACTATGGCACAGACCTGTATTCATTGTTTCCTTTTCGAACAGACTAAACTCTGCATTTTACCCACAGCAGGACTTGAACAGTCAACCTTACAGGTCAGAAGTACATGTGTATTAAAGTGGAGTCAAGATAAGATAAAACTCACTTCAGATAAAATCTATGTTTAAAATCCTTCCATTTTATTTTTTCTTATAACAGCCAACTAATCAAAAGCGGTTAAAATAAACAGAAATCTATCTCTGTATAGATAAAAAAAACTGCTCTCAGCCATAGTGACCTTATTTTCCCACCCCCTTGCACCATCCTCTCCCCTTCCTCTAAAAAAAAAAAGCATGTGGACTATCTAATGACAAGACTTTGCATGAATTGTTGATGAAGAGTCACGCACTTCATTTTCATGAACAGGGGAGGCTGGACTTTGAACTT
Source organism: Berghia stephanieae (assembly GCF_034508935.2). Classification (NCBI taxonomy): domain Eukaryota; kingdom Metazoa; phylum Mollusca; class Gastropoda; order Nudibranchia; family Aeolidiidae; genus Berghia; species Berghia stephanieae. The sequence continues at coordinate 26,620,809 of NC_088374.1, read as the reverse complement.
TCACTCATTTTGAATTGTATGGTTGTTTCCTTTGAAAATTGATAAAATATAAACCTAAAAATTAGTCCTTCAGTGCCTTCAGCACCATTCGGCACATGGAGCCGGATTTTATCAAAGTTGCTATAGCGTGAAATAGACAAAAGCAATTGCTTGCTACCCTTTGGATAAGACGTTGGTCTATTGCAAATTACGTTTAATCAGATCTAGCAGATGGAGTTAGCCAACCACTGCTCGATCGACCATGATGAGGGGGGGGGTCGATCCTGGTCCCTTTGCATGTGAAGTACATGTCTACCAACTGAGCTATCAAGACCTCTTGAGATAAAACATTTGCTAAAGATATACTTTTTATTCGGACCCCAAGGAAAGTTGACTCCATTGTAGTTTTCTTACCACTCACCTTTCCAAAAGATAGGTAGCCGTGTATGATAAAATCAGTAAAAATGACATGAAAATAGCCCACATTCTTGCCAGTCTGGAGAGAAAGGATAAAAATAAATATCCTGTCATTTCATTATTTGTCATATTTGATGTATCATCTATTATCTGTATCTGGAGAATCGAACCTTGAAAATTCAATTAAGAATTAAAACCATAAAATAATATATCAATTTTTCAGTTTTTGAAATGTAAGAAAGTTTATTCATACTCCATTCTTAACGTATAGAAATTAACAAGAAATAAAATATATCAATTTTTCAGTTTTTGAAATGTAAGAAAGTTTATTCATACTCCATACTCCATTCATAACGTATAGAAATTAACCAGAAATAAAATATATCAATTTTTAAGTTTTTGAAATGTAAGAAAGTTTATTCATACTCCATTCATAACGTCTATAGAAATTAACCAGAAATAAAATATATCAATTTTTAAGTTTTTGAAATGTAAGAAAGTTTATTCATACTCCATTCATAACGTCTATAGAAATTAACCAGAAATAAAATATATCAATTTTTAAGTTTTTGAAATGTAAGAAAGTTTATTCATACTCCATTCATAACGTCTATAGAAATTAACCAGAAATAAAATATATCAATTTTTAAGTTTTTGAAATGTAAGAAAGTTTATTCATACTCCATTCATAACGTCTATAGAAATTAACCAGAAATAAAATATATCAATTTTTAAGTTTTTGAAATGTAAGAAAGTTTATTCATACTCCATTCATAACGTCTATAGAAATTAACCAGAAATAAAATATATCAATTTTTAAGTTTTTGAAATGTAAGAAAGTTTATTCATACTCCATTCATAACGTCTATAGAAATTAACCAGAAATAAAATATATCAATTTTTAAGTTTTTGAAATGTAAGAAAGTTTATTCATACTCCATTCATAACGTCTATAGAAATTAACCAGAAATAAAATATATCAATTTTTAAGTTTTTGAAATGTAAGAAAGTTTATTCATACTCCATTCATAACGTCTATAGAAATTAACCAGAAATAAAATATATCAATTTTTAAGTTTTTGAAATGTAAGAAAGTTTATTCATACTCCATTCATAACGTCTATAGAAATTAACCAGAAATAAAATATATCAATTTTTAAGTTTTTGAAATGTAAGAAAGTTTATTCATACTCCATTCTTAACGTATAGAAATTAACAAGAAATAAAATATATCAATTTTTCAGTTTTTGAAATGTAAGAAAGTTTATTCATACTCCATACTCCATTCATAACGTATAGAAATTAACCAGAAAAAGTGTGGACTAGTACTTATATCAATAATGATGAGGAATATAGGTAAAAGATGAAAACAGAAAATAAAGATATCACAGTGTCAGAGAGCCAAACTCAGGATTCAATTCATACGACACCCACTGTCTGTCTGAGAGAGAGAGAGAGAGAGAGAGAGAGAGAGAGAGAGAGAGAGAGAGAGAGAGAGAGAGAGAGAGAGAGAGAGAGAAAGAGAGAGGGAAAGAGAGAGAGAGAGATCAGTGAGCAGTCACACTAGCAATTGAGCCACTCAGTAATTTGTTGAATATTGATGTTATACGTTTAATCATAATACTCACCAGTTCTGCCTGTCACTGTCAGATGAATAGTACCAACAAACACGAAACTGTGTAACCTTTAAGAGTTATAGTCTAATTGAGAGAATTTAGTGTGAACAAATCACCCAACTGAAGGTCTAAAAACAACCAAAAAAAAAAAACTGAGTGACGTTATCCTATAATTATTTAATAAAAATAATGATTATTTATTTATATAGTGCGTTACTATCCACTGATAAAGAGCTCAGCAGTGCTTTACAAAACAAGCACACACACACACACACACACACACACACACACACACACACACACACAGATAATTATTATACTTACATCAGAGAATGACCAACAATGACCAATAATGATGAGGTGGCACCAGGGTGGAAGTATGGGTCATTACCACCTTTAGTTGATGCAATCTTTCCATTGCCATCATGACCACGACAACTGTCTGTGTAGAAATTTATCTCTGACAAAATTAGAGAATTAAAAAAGTTAAAAGCAAAGCAGTACAGCACACTGATATAACTTTAATAACGGAAAACAGAATAGAAGCTTCCATTTATTTCATGAAGACAAGTTAGTAATGGATGATTCAGAGTCTCCCCTTTGCCAACAAAGCACAATGAATAAGACACCAGTACAAACACTTCTATTTCTATCCTAAGTTTTTTGGTGTTTTTTTTACTTCTTACAGCTTCAGGCAGCAACATATGCATATTGCCAGCTATGAGAAAAGAGACAGGATGTCTTAAGGATGAGACCAGCTACAAACCTGTAGCCAACATCTGATTGGCTTGGAAGGGAATATTTGTACTGCTCTGTGGTAATACTCTTCAACAGTCGTAACGTCACTTCCTTCCTAATGACGCATGGTGACTTAGTAACACTGGCTCTAAACTATCGGAACAATGGCGGACGCCCGTATGAAATAGTTCTCCAGCGAGCATAAAGGGCATCCAGAGGGGGGAAAAAAACATAAATTTGATCATGTTTTGACTTTTACACATTCTGATCACAAGGCATATGAAAAGTTCTAGCCAGCATGAAAAATAAACAGTAATGATTTTCTTTGTTTAGAACCAAGATGGCCACTGTTGCCGGGCAGCGTGACATCAGACTATTGAATCGTATTGGGATACAATGAAAGTTGGTAAAAATATAAACTCTTTATTTACCTCTAACTGTCGACGTCCAGCCATGAGAAAAGAGACAGGAAGTCTTTAGAATGCAACCAGCTACAAATAATGCATAACCTGTGGCCAACATCTGATTGGTTTGGAGACTGGGACTGTAAGGGAGCGTTTGAACCACTCTGTGGTAACTGGAATACAAAGGTAGTCAGTGAAAAGAATTACAGTTTAACCATCAATGATGGCGTGGACAAACCACCATCCCAAATTGAAGACCACCAACAAAACCTAAGAATGGAGCGCTGCTATCGGCTACCCTCCTCCTGAGTGAATGCACACAATCAGTCCTTTGTAAAGCGCTTTGAACACATTTAGTGGATATTGCGCTCTATGAAAGCTCTAGATTTTTTTAATGCATCCTTCTTGTACTAACACTCTTCCAATATCCATCACTGCCTAAATCCAGGTACTAATTCACACCTGAGTCAAGTGGGCAGTATGTGTTAAGTGCCTTACCCAAGGACATGACATCGGGACCAGAATTTTCAGCAATCACTGTCACTCTTTAATATTGTTCGACTTTTGTGACAAGCAGATCATGTCTCTTTAGAGTTTGTTAGTAGTGATATAGAAGAAGCCTCACCTGATGTAAGTGACACCTGTATATACCAGACAAAAGTACAAGTATAGTCTGCGTGGTTCCAGTCCAAGTTTTTGACTTACAGCCTTGAGAATACCTGTATGAGTCTCCAACACAACAATCTAGAAAATAAAGAAGGAAGAAATATCAAAAAAGAAATGGGCCATTCCATGTCAAGTGGACCAAATTTTCGGAAATTGGGAACCACACCCCTTTTGATTTTCCTCAAACTTGGCTCAATTGAAGATACTTATGAGACATGAAGAAAACCAAATTTTCAGTTCAGAATATGGATATTTGAAAATTTTACAATTTTTTGAAATTTTGTCTCAAAACGAGTCAAAATCAAATTTGCTCGTGGGTCCATTTTTGAGATGCTATAACTTTTTTATTAATCAACCTAACTCTCTCAAATTTGGTAATCCTGTACAACTTTTAGCATAGATTACAATTATTCGAAGTAAAAAGGAATAAAATGGGAGAGTAAAAAGTTCATGAATTACAATTAAAGCATCCAAGAAAAAGGAAGACAAAGGGGTATTGGTTCAAATAGGGAACAGATGTAGATTCCAAGAGCACACTATCAAAGTACTTAGTTTGAGATCACCTAAAAGTCTCATCCAGACACAAGCACAGGTCCCTACTAAAACGAAATACACTCAAATGTTTACAAATCATATGTAATACATAAACAAAACATAATACAGTGCATAAAAGAGAGATGATTTACAAGGAAAATATATTATCTCCCAAAACTAACTATACATTTGACTGTTTCCCTCCCAACCAGGGTATCCGGCCAGGGCCAGGACAAGACCAAGTAATCTCATTCCAAGACAGAAAGCATTTTGGAAAACAGACATAGGGGGATAGAAGACACAGTATGTACCTTCCTGCCCACTATGGGATGTCAGGAACCCCACCCAGGAGTGTACATCTGAACCAATGACAATCCACAAAAGATAATTCAGATGTTGCAATAATCTTTTCCATGGAAAAGAACACGGCAGAAACCAGTGGGAGAGGAAACAGGAAGAAGATAATGGAGGTGGATTGGACACAACCTCAGAAAGAATGACTCCACTATAACAAAGAAAGTATTGGACTGGAACCCTCAGGGCAAAAGATCAAGGGGAAGGCCACGGGGAACATGAAGAAGAATTAAAGAAGCTGATATACAGAGAAGTGGTAAGACCTGGAACGAGATAAAAAAAAGTTAGCTGAGGATAGAGAAGGATGGAAACTGTTTGTCTGTGGCCTATACCCTGACCCAGGGTGATAAAGGCAATGATAATGATGATGCAATAATGGATATTTTTTATTTTCAGATGCTCTGCTTCAAGGGGCGATGTGATCTTGCAGTATGACACTCACCTTTGGACCAGAAGGCCTATCTAGGGTTCGAGCCCCACTCTGAGCAGCACATTGTTGAGTCCTTAAAAAAGGCTCTTACTCAAATTCTGTCATCGAATTCAGGTGTAAAATGAGTTAAGTTCACTATCTCTGACGGAAGACAGTTATAATATTGCCTTACAGGCACCGTGTCTCTTCCTACATTTTAAATGTTACTGTTGCCTAGGGGACCGTTGTAAAGTGCTTTGAGCATGTTTAGAGGATATAAGGCTATATAAATGCGTAAGTTTTTTTTTTCTTTTTTGTTTTTTTTT
>NC_088374.1:26597866-26610366 GCF_034508935.2 Berghia stephanieae | reverse complement strand
AACGTATGTTTGTACTACGTTTTCGTCATCTTTCATCTGCTTCTAACGACGTCAAGCGGTATCCATCTTGGTCAATGGCCGGATAACTGATAAAATTGGTAAGACAATCTGAGACCTTTCTCTCTTTTTTTTTTTTCTTTTTTTTTTTTTTGGAGTGTGTCCTTGTGGAAGGCACTTTACACACATTAATAGACAAGTGAAGTCAGTTCTGACTTTAGACGGAATGATATTATTATATTGATTTTCTTATAGTCAGCGGCGGTTCGTCCTGGTGGGTGAAGGGAGTTTTGCCCCTCAAACGAAATTATTAGATATAGTTGATACGATTGTTTTTATCGGAATTTTTCGAGGTCGAGATATTTAAGGGAAAACTACTCCATTCATACTTTTCGTTCAACGTAAATTGAAAAATAAAAATTATACTTACTATCGAAAATGTGACCTGCCACCTCGAAATGGTATTGTGTTGGTTTGATTTGGATGTTTAAAAAAATGATTTATTGTCAAACAAATAAGGACAACTTCTTTAAGTAAAAAAAAAAAAGATTAAATAATTTAACAATTCTGTTCCCATTAATTTTAAAATCACTTTTTGACATATGTGACCCTTCGCCTCAAAACAGTATTAAGTCGGGATGGTTAAGATGTTGAAAGTTGAATTTATAGCCAGAAATATCAGACTTGTGTTGAGTTTGTATGTTTTGTTGAGGAAAATGGATACCACATTTTGGGGTGCTAATGCCAACAATTTATATTTTTGACCAGTTTAACATTTAATTCGGCTTTTAGGCATATGGCTCGTTCCGATATAATACCGTTTTGAGACGATGGGTCACATATGGTTCACCTCCACATAACATCGTTTTGAGGCGATGGGTCACACATAACATTTGGTGGTGAGGAGAAGGAGGAACGCGTTTTGCAGCTATGCAACTGAACTATAAACAACTGCAAGGTCGCCAAAGTGTCTTTCCTATTGATACCTCTTAGTATAGGTAAAATACTCACAAAATCCACCAACTGGATATATAACGTACCAACGACAGACAAAACTATGTGTAACCTTGAACGTTTATAGTCTGAAAAAAAAAAACAAAAAAAAAAAAAAAAACAAACAAACAAAGAACTGAGTGACGTCAATTTCGTTCCTTCTATATATAGATTACGTGTTTCTACTTTAGGATTTACACCTTATGTTGTCATGCCGTTACACGCTATCTATCCTATCCTATGCTTGATTGACGTTTGGGGAACAGTTATCGATTTAAGCTACTATTTACCTCCATTCGTTGCAGTCGAAGGCTTTTTCGTAAAAAAGGTGTTCCATTCAAGGCCGATCCTGTCTATAGATAGAATGAAGATGACGTCACTCTGGTCTTTGTTATTGTTTTTTGCCATCCGCGTTTATGAGTAATGCTCACTGAACTGTATTAACCGGACTATAAACGTTCATGGTTACACACAGTTTTGTGTGTTGGTCCGTTATACTTCCGGATGGCAATGTTGTGAGCTTCTTAGCCAAACACATACTATCTATAATATAAATTTATTCTCTCAGCATGTTTAATACCTTTTTCTCGTTCTTCTTCCTTCTCCTTGTTGCGCTATTTTCAATAATTTTAGGCAGAGCCTGGTGAGATGCTCTGAATATCGGGGGTACATTCGTCATTCAGGGGTTGTGAGATTGTTTTGTTTTGGTTTTGGGTTTTTTTTTTTTTTTGTTTTTTTTTTTTGTGTGTGTTTTTTTTTTTTTTTTGTTATATGTTTTTTTTTTCTTTTAATTGTTTGTTTGTTTGTTGTTGTTTTTTGTTTTTGTTTTTTTTTTGTTGTTGTTTTTTTTTTTTGTGTGTGTGTGTGTGATTTTTTGTTGTTGTTGGTGAAATGGAAACGGAAAACTATGATATCGCAAGATGCTCTGTAGACACAAACAAACACAAGGAAGTAAAAAAAAAAGGGGGGGGGGGGGTATTTAGAGGTAGATTGAGAAAAGAAGGATACGAAATAAGATAGAAAGAAAGAAAAAGAAGCTTGGGGGCCGGGGAAAAGGATACAAGGGGGAGGGGAGGTTGGGGGGGGGGGGGGGGGGGGGGGGGGGGGGGGGGGGGGGGGAGATATGAAGAGGAAAAGAGGAAGAGGAAATATATTGGTGGCAAGCAATAAAAGTACAGGTAACCAAAAGACGTGTGTGTGTGTGTGTGTGTGTGTGTGTGTGTGTGTGTGTGTGTGTGTGTGTGTGTGACTTTGATCTCATGGTGACGGGCTGTCGCAAAAGTGTGACCCGTCTTACTATTTATAGTAACAGGATCAGTGCATGGCACTTCTTCAAATTATACACCCTTGATGTACATTCTTCCTCTCTTCTCTTTTTCTTTCTCTTTTTTGTTATTTATTTCATGAGTGTTTATGTTTTAGGTTTGTTTTTGTGTGTGTGTGTGGGGGGGGGGGGGGGGTTGCTGGTTTTTTTTTTTTTTTTTTGTTCTTGATTGGTTTCTTTTCTAGTATTTTGTTGGGGGTTTTTTGTTTTTGTTTTTTTCGTTGTGTTTTTTTTTTTTTTTTTGGGTTAGTTTTTTTTTTTTTTTTTTTTTTTTTTTTTGGGGGGGGGGGGGGGGGGGGGGGGGTAGTTTTCTCCTCTTTTTTTGTTTATTGCATGTTTGTGCATTGTGCGTTGTGATGTCTTTGTTTTGTTGGAAAGGAAATGATGACGGAGTATAACATGAAGGGGATGGGAGAAGAGGAAGTGAGGTGGAGGAGAGTAGAGGAGGAGGAGGTGGAGGGGGGGAGGAGGAGGTGGAGAAGGAGGGAGAGAGAAGAGGGTGAGGAGGTGGAGAGGAAGGAGGGTGGAGAAGGAGGAGGAGGGAGGAGGAGTAGGGGAGAGAGGGGAGAAGAGGAGGAGGAGGAAGAGGAGGAGGAGGAGGAGAGGAGAGGAGGAGGAGAGAGAGAGAGGAGGGGAGGAGGAGGAGGAGAGGAGGAGGAGGAGAGAGGAGGAAGAGGAGGAGGAGGAGAGGGGAAGAGGAGGAGGAGGAGGAGGAGGAGGAGAGAGGAGGAGAGGAGGAGGAGGAGGAAGGAAGAGGAGGAGGAGAGGAGGAAGAAGAGGAGGAGGAGAAGAAAGAGGAGGAGGAGGAAAGGAAGAAGAGGGAGGGGTGGGAGAAGGAGGATGAGGAAAGAGGGAGGGAGGGAGGAAAGGAGGAGGAAGATGAGGAGGAGGAGGAGGAGGAGGAGGAGGAAGAGGAGGAGGAGGAGGAAGAAGAAGAAGAAGAGGAGGAGGAGGAAGAAGAAGAAGAAGTGGAGGAGGAAGAGGAGGAGGAGGTTAGATTTTGTTTGTGCAGAGCAAAATCTATCAACTTACCTACCATGAGTGATTTTGAAAACAATGCGTATTATCTTTTCAAACTGGGAATGAAATGTTAATATGATATAAAGTTCAGTAGCATTCAATAGCTTTTATCCGACGTATACATATATTACAGGTCTGATAACCCAAATACGCTTCAACAGTCGTAACGTCACTTCCTTCCTAATGACGCATGGTAACTTAGTAACACTGGCTCTAAACTATCTGAACAATGGCGGACGCCGTATGAAATATTTCTCCGGCGAGCATAAAAGCGTATCCAGAGGGAAAAAAACATAAATTTGTTCATGTTTTGACTTTTACACATTCTGATCACAAGGCATATGAAAAGTTCTAGCCAGCATGAAGAATAAAAAGTAATGATTTTCTTTGTTTAGAACCAAGATGGCCGCCGTTGCCGGGTGGCGTGACATCAGACGACTGAATCCAATTGTAATGGGCTCATCGTTGTAACAGAACGACTCTCAAACCAACGCATAATGTTGTCCATTACAACAATGATAATGCAAACCATAGTTGCGGTTGACGATCAGACCTTTTAATATGTGTACCTAGTTTTTATCATTTATTATTAGATAGATAGGATTTGTTTTTGTTTTTCTTTTTGTTTTTGTGGGGAGAGGGGGGGGGAGGTTGTGGGTCTTTTTTGCTTATTGCTTATAATTTTGTGCAGTTTGTTTGTTTGTTTGTTTGTTTGTTTTTTTTTTTTGGTTTTTGTTTCTTTTTGGGAGGGGAGGGATTTTTTGTTTTGTTTTGTTGTTGTTTTTTTTTTTTTTTTGTTTTTTTTGTTTTTTTTTTTTTTGTTTGTTTGTTTTTTTGTTTTTTTGTTTGTTTGTTTTTTTGCCTTTGGTTTGTTTTGCTTTGTTTTGTTTCTTGTTTTTTTGTTTGTTTTTTAAATAAATAAATAAAACATGGTGCGCAAAGCTCGTATTTAGACTTCAGAGGTTTGATCGGCCGACCATCGATATTTTGATAATCCTACCTTTTGCAACTGAAGATAGACGCAACATTTGATTGGTTCAGGAGGGTGTTTGGGTTACAGAAGGGACACAATCGACATCATCCAGCTATTTGTTTTTGCTTTTAGACAACCATTTTCGTGATTGATTCTCACTGAATTATATTAATCAGACTATAAATGTTCAATCCTACTCATAGCTTTGTGTATTGGAACCTTTTATCCGGCTGATGGATGTTGTGGGTATTTTACCTAAACGCATATTATCAATAGCTCTATATGACAATAATTTTGTCTTCCTCAGACAGAAATGTTTTATAATTGACAAGAAAGTTTTGCATAACTGCCAGAGGTGGTTAAAGACCCCTTCCCCCCCCCCCCCCCCCCCTCTCTCTCCTCCTCCTCTCTCTCTCTCTCTCCTCTCTCTCTTCTCTCTCTCTCTCTCTTCTCTCTCTCTCTTCTCTCTCTCTCTCTTCTCTCTCTCATCCTCTCTCTCTCCCCTCTCCCCCCCCCCCCACGATAGTGGAGGGTTCCTAGTCTGTGCCCCCCCCCCCCCCCCTCGCCAAAACAAAAAAAAATTTCACAAGACAGCTGCTGGGATAGAGAAGCCGGATAATGCTGGGATCGCACGCCGCGACACGGAATGATGGGAAGGGATTTGGCAGACGCCAACCGCCATCACCAAGGAATTGTGGGACGGTTTTTTGTAGAGTCTGTGGAGACAGTTTGAGAGGCCGGTCAGTCACGGACCAGGAGTTTTGAGGAAAACACGTATAAAAACTATACGTGGATATTTTTTTATATATACAAACGTATATTATTGTGAGAAAGGAGATAGGAAAGTAAGTCGAGAATTATTTAGGTTTGTTTTTGCATTGTTTCTTTTGTTTGTTTTTTTTTTTGTTACATTATTTTGTAACGCCTCATCCAAGGTGTTATAATATTCTTAATGTCTATAATTATTATGAGGGGAAAAATATTGTAATTTTAGGCCTTGAAAATATTTTACTCTTTACTGCCCTTTTGAAAATCGTTATGGATTAGATCTTCACAATTTTTTTTTTAAATCTCCTCAAGAAGACTAGCTTTAGAAATATTTTAGTATCAAATGAAATATAAATTTTCCTCTTTTTTAATTTCTGTCTGTGCTTTTATCTGGCTCGCAAAATTTTGACTTGTACCATTTAGGATTGCTGAAAATGGAATTTATATCCAGAAATATCATGCATAAGTTGAGTTTATATGCTTTATAGAGGAGAAGGAATATCATATTTTACTGTGTTAAATACCAACGTTTTCTATTTTTGACAACTTTAACTATACTTTGATTTTTTAGCATATGGCCCATCCCGACATAATACGGTTTTGAGACAAAGGGTCACATATTATATTTGGCAAATTGGATTGGTTTGTAACACTAAGGCTCCGAAACCACTGGACCAATCGTCACCAAATTTTGCATGGTATTTACAATTGACATGAAGATGGTTTGGGTGTATTATGGGATTGATTAGACATCGTGATGATTATAATATATCAGATATTAAATACCAATATAAATAATATAAGGTTTTTATTTATTTATCAAGCCCTTTGTTCACAACACACACTCGCAAGCTCGCCCAGCAATAGGGAACACGTCCGGAATTCCAAAAAGCAAGAGTAAAATATTGTATCATAATTTCATATCTTTTACCATATTCTAAAAAAAAAATTCTTTCTTTTTTCCAGGGGGATCTACGATACATCCACCTTAATTTTTTATTTTAGAAAAGTGACTTAGTGAATCAGGATTAATCCCCCTTGGAGCCCAATTAGAACCAGAAAGCTGAAAGAAGACTCCAGAAACCAAGAAACATATTTGAACAGCAAATACCACAGTCGTCACCACCATGAAAGTTCTAGCGGCACTTTTCGTACTCGGCTGTGAGTTTTTCGTTGCATTTCTTTTTTTTATTAATCACAATTGAATCTATTTATTTAAATTATATAATTTAATCATTCATATCCTTGTTTATTTATCTATTCATTCGTTTATATATTTATGCATTCATTTATATATTTATATAGCCATTTATGTATTCACAGATTCTGTTGTTTGTTTTTGTTTTCTTGTTTTGACAAATCATTAGCTATATAGTTTTATTATATCATTTTCAGATTTTAAATAACTTATTGAAAGCCTCTGGTATGGATAATTGTTGTCAAGAAATACAATTAAAACTGTGATTCTTGCTCTCTCTCTTTCTTTTGCTCTCTCTCTCTCTCTCCCCTCTCTCTCTCTCTCTCTCTCTCTTCCCTCTCTCTCTCTCTCTCTTCTCCCTCCCTCTCTCTCTCTCTCTCTCTCTCTCTCTCTCTCTCTCTCTCTCTCGATCATTGTTATTGTTAGACCACCAAATGGGTGACTTGTTATCACACGATTTTCTCGATCATATTATAAACGTTTAAGTTTACACATCGTTGTCTGTCCTGGTTCTATAGATAGTTCGAAGATGACGTCACTCAGGCCTTTGTTATTGTTTTTGCCATCCGCGTTTGTGAGTTGTTCTCACTAAACTGTCTTAACAAGACTATAAAAGTTCATGGTTACACAGAGTTTGTGTGTTGGTCCGTTATACTTCCGGATGGCAATGTTGTGAACTCCTTGGCCAAGCGCATTCTATCTATATTCATTTTTTCGTCCAACCTTGTCATCGACAACATGCTTTGTTGCTGTACAAAGATTGGACATTTCTCAATAAATGTTAACACGATGCTGTGTTTAAGAAAGTTGTAAACTTACCATGAGTTCGCTGAGCAAAATGGCCAATTGTGATGTTGGATATTTCTCAAAATGTGAGAACTTTTCACTACGTGGGTCATTTTGAGTACATATTCCAATGTGACCAATGACCTCGAGTACATGGAAATGTAATATAGATAGTATGCGCTTGGCTAAGAAGCTCATAACATTGCCATCCGGAAGTATAACGGACCAACACACAAAACTGTGTGTATCCATGAACGTTTATAGTCAGGTTAATACAGTTCACTGAGCATTACTCATAAACTCGGATGGCAAAAAACAATAACAAAGACTTGAGTGACGTCATCTTCGAACTATCTATAGATCGCTCCCATTCGCCATGTTTACCAATCATGACCATTGTTTACATTATGACGACTGTCCGAGAGGCGTGGTTATGTCCCCTTTCTATAGGTATCTATTTTGTTTGGTTATCAAACCTGCTAATGTGTATACATTGATAAAACAAGAAAAGTACATGTATGAATAGTTAGATCGTTTCCAGTTTCAAATGATCAATGTAATCCACAATGCCTCATTGGTTCAGTAAATTGAATCATTCTTGTAATCATCGAAACCAAAGCAAGTTTAAGTTGCCAACAAGGTATTTAAATTCGTTCAACCCTAATAACGACCATATCCGTAGTTTACCCAGGGTTACTTTTACCCCATGCCTATTCATTACATATTTCTGAGACAAATTATAGGTGTAGTATCAAAGCTAATGTTTTGAGCTTTTACATGTTAATGGTAGTTGAATAAAACTATCTATGTACATGCTCATTTTTAATCCATTTTTTCCAATTTTGAAAAGTAGCAAAAATCTCTAGGATTGAGTGAGTTAACTCTATGGATGCCAATCAAGCATCGTTTATTTTGTTATAAAAGTATTTTGTGAAATCTATAGAGAGAATGAAATTGACGTCACTCAGGTCTTTGTTTTTGTTTTTTTTTTTTTTTTTGCCATCCGCGTTTATGAGTAATTCTCACTAAACTGTATTAACCAGACTAGAAAAAAAAATTTCGACCTCCAACCCCTGTTCAGGTAGCGGGCGTTGGGTAGCTGGGTCTGTCAGATATATGGCGGAAAGTTTTTTGCGATAGACCAGCGTCCTATTTGAAGGGTAGAAAGTAATTGATGTTGTCTCTTTTCACGCTATATAAACCAGGATAACCTCCGGTCCCATTGGCCTGATGGTACTGAAGGACTATTTACTTATACATCGAGGAGAAAACCTATGCTCATTTATTACACCTGAGTCAATTGAGATAATATGTATAAAGCGCCTTACCATGGAACCCACTACAGGAAGTTTGGTAATGATTGTTATCTTGGTGCACGTTTTAAATAAATAAACCTTAGCATTTATAGAACGCAAAATCCACTAAACGTGCTCAAAACGCTATACAAGGAGTCCCTAGCCAACAGCAACATTTTAACACGTAAGACAAAGACATGACAAGTTAGGCGATATTATGTGGGGTTTTTTTTACTGAGCAGAGACAACGCTGTTAACGACTAGGTACTTACTTTTCACAGAGAATGTAAATAGAAATGTAAAATAAAATTCCCTTTATTCATCCCATAGGGAACATTTTGTCTCGAGGGTATATTCCAAGGGAAGACTGGAATAACCCAGACGTCAGCCAGAGTTGATTCCGTTTCGTGTAGCAATACACGCTTAAGATCAATTAATTCTTGCTACCCTTTGGACAGGAGGAAGCTTGTAAATCGCAAAATACACTACGCCAAATCTAATAGACCCAGCTACCTAATCACTTCTCCTGAGTAGAAACCGTGGTCAAAAGACATCTCAACAAATGCATATTTATTTGACCCATATCGGTTTCTTTGTGAATCCTGTCACTAACCAACAGAGCCCTAAGAGAACATTCAACAACAACTGAATAAATCATGTTAAAAATAAATAAATAAATAAATAAATAAATAAATAAGCGAAGCAAAAAGAACCCCCCCCCCCCCCCCTAAAAAAAAAAAACCAAAAAAAACACACACACGTGCCAATCATGTTAACGGAGATATCTATAGGGAATGAGATTAGCGGAAGAGTAGCGTCCCTTGATTGGACGTCACCTGACAGAGAGAACGTCAAAAGGGTTTTGCGCATGCGTCTCTCTCGTCCTCGCTTTCGGTGAAGTGTCTCATGCCGCGCAACCAACATGACGTTCTCTCTCTAATAACTTTTTCCGCTCGTGACTTCCAATCAAGGGACGCTACTCTTCCGCTAATCTCATTCCCTTTAATGTCTTCATTTACAAATTTCAGACATTTATGGGAGAAAACTAAGGCCACGTCAGTGGAAACAAGACAAACGGCCACAATTCAATGCACGCACATATTTCATGTTTTCCTGACATCCTAGCAAATCCTTTGGTGACATCTTTATAGGGCTATCGTTTTATTTCAAATGGGATATTCATTCATCATCCATCGTGTTTGTGCTCTTGAGCACGTTGCCGGTCAGCTGTCTCCACGAATCACGATCCTCTGCGGTGCGCATGAAATCTGTGTTGCTTTTAAAATCACATTTGGCCATTCTTAGGTTATTTAAATAAGTCATTCTTTGTCTTCCTCTAGCTCTCTTTCCATCGATCATTCCAGATGCTACCAACGTTTCTATGCCGTCTCTTCTCCACACATGTTCCAGAAACCGCAACTACCTCTTTCTGATGGTATCGATCCATATTCTTCCCTTTCTCACCTTCTCCAACACTTCCTCGTTCGTATACTTGTCTGTCCATGATAGCCTCAACATTCTTCTATACACCCACATCTCAAATGCCTCTAACCTCCTCGTACGTTCTTTGTCAAGCGTCCACGTTTCACAACCGTATAAAAATGGGATATTAAACACCACAAACTAATACCTAAATTACATTCTTTGAATAGATAGAATGCGCTTGGCCAAGGAGTTCACAACATTGCCATCCGGAAGTATAACGGACCAACACACAAACTCTGTGTAACCATGAACTTTTATAGTCTGGTTAATACAGTTTAGTGAGAACAACTCACAAACGCGGATGGCAAAAACAATAACAAAGGCCCGAGTGACGTCATCTTCGAACTATCTATAGACACTTAGATAACCACGCCTCTCGGACAGTCATCATAATGTAAACAATGATACTGATTGGTAAACATAGCTAAGGACACATGTTTTAATATCGACGGTATGTTTCTAAGTAAAATACCCACTGTTCTACTGCTTGATGAATTAAAAAAACAACACAGACTATGTGTAAGCATAAACTTTTATAATATGATTGAGAATATCGTGTGATAACTTGTCACCAATTCGGCGGTACAAAAACAATAACAATGATCAGAGAAAGGTCGAATTCATTAACTTCATTGTTTATAAACAACCAACTATGTTTGTCCGGGTACGTGTGAAGGTGTGTCACAAATTCCATGATTTGATTGGTCAAAAATATACTGGTTAACTCATTCAACCCTAACACCGACTATATCCTTAGTATACCCGGGGTTACTTTTACCCCATTTATTACATTTATTGCCTATTTAATACATTATTCTGAGACAAATTATAGGCGTAGTATCAAAGCTATTGTTCTTATTTTTTACATATTAAAGGCAGTTGAATAAAACTATCAATGTACATGCTCATTTTTAATTTTTTTTTTTAATTCTAGTTTTGAAAGCAGCAAACATCTCTAGGATTGAGTGAGTTAATTCAAACCTAATAGAGAAGGTACAGAATGATGGGCGATTCCTGCTTCCTGAAATCGCATAAGTACCAGACTTGCCAATTTGAAATGAAAAATATTCTTAGTTTTCAGTGATAAAAACACGGTAGACATTATAACTACATTTACAAATGGGGATGATCTATATTACCTTACCATGTGCTCGAGGCCATTGGTCATAATATTGCAAAGTGAGCTCAAAGTGACCTACATAGTGAAAAGTGTTCACAGCTTTTGAAATATCTAATCTAACATCATGATTGGTCATTTTATTCAGCTTGACACATGGCTATGTTTACAACTTTCATGAACAAAGCAGCGGGTTTACATTTGTTAAGAAATATCCAATCGTTGGACAACAACAAATCATGTGATTAATGACTCGGTTTGACGAAAACATGAATATAGATCGCTCCCATTGCCAGTGTGTCCATAGTGGGTTAAAACAAAGCTTTAAACCCCTCTATGGATAGTTCGAAGATGACGTCACTCAGGTCTTTGTTATTGTTTTTTTGCCATCCGCGTTTATGAGTAATGCTCACTGAACTGTATTAATCCGACTATAAACGTTCATGGATACACACAGTTTTGTGTGTTGTTCCGTTATACTTCCGGATGGCAATGTTATGAGCTTCTTGGCCAAGCGCATACTATCTATATACTTGCCCTGGCGCCAACACTTCGTTTTCAAGATGCTTTATTGAACGAAAGATCTGGCCTATATTTAGTTCTTCGTTAGAACCAAAAATTTAATAATAATAATAATAATAATAATAATAATAATAATAATAATAATTATTATTATTATTATTATTATTATTATTATTATTATTATTATTATTATTATTATTATTATTATTATTATTATTATTATTATTATTATTATTATCATTATTATTATTACTATTATTATTATTATTATTATAATAATAATAATAATAATAATAATAATAATAGTAATAATAATAATGATGATGATGATGATGATGATGATGATGATGATGATGATGATGATGATGATGATGATGATGATGATGATGATGATAATAATAATAATTCAACTCGCTTTTTAAGATACAATGGAATCCTCGTGAATCCAACACCACCTGACCAGAAAGATTGGTTGGTTGACTTTAAACACAGTTGACTTTGTCCAATATCAATGGAACACACTTAGATAAAGTACACAAAATTTGGGATCAACTAGAGTTGTTCCCGATACGCAGAAGTTGACTTTAAAAGTATTGATTTTAAGCGGTTTGTACTGTAGATGCGCTCAGACCTACGTGAACATATTTTGCAGGTCTAGTAACCGAACGCATTATCGGGCATTGCTGTTATGGACACTGTTTTGAGAGTATTTTCGTTACAACAATGAGCATATAACGAGGTGTACATACATGCAGGTCTGACATCCGAACCCACTTATGGGGCTAGTTTAACGTTGTTGTAATGGACAATATTCTGAGTCATCTTTTTGAGATTTCCATTATAACAATGAGTCCATAAGAAATTGGGATATCAGACCTACAAATAAGTGCACGTCGGCCTATAATCTTTTTGGCTTATCAGATCAGCAAAGAAGTGTACGTCGCCGCATAGCGCTATCCAAAAACGTAACCATCTACCAAGGACAGCTATGCCAAAAAAAAATGTCCTCCTTGCCATCTACA
>NC_088374.1:26582866-26592866 GCF_034508935.2 Berghia stephanieae | reverse complement strand
TGATTGATTGATTGATTGAATTAATTAATGGATGATTGGGTGAATAAATGGATGGATGAATTCCTGAGTTGGTGAATGAATGGATAGAGTAATTTATCAAAGTGTGAATGAATGATGTAAATGAATTTGTTTTTAATGAAAGAAAGAAAGCATATTTTTACGAACAAATGAATGAATGAATGAATGAATGAATGAATGAACTGATAGGCAATCGATACCGCATTGCCAGATGTCTGATCGACAGCCATCATGTCAGAGACGCTTAAAAACAGACGACAGCATGATTTGATGACGTAAGCACAAATACAATGACGCCGTAGTCACGGGCCGGTAATAAAGAACGCATGTCTTCGTGACGTCATAGAAGTTTGTGTAGGTTGACAGGGTGACAGCGTACGAGACTTTTTGGACAGTTGGACGAGTCTTGGAGATTAAAGGCTGTTGTTAGGGACTTATTTAGGCGTAGTGTGATGGCAATGACCGCTGTGTGTGTGTGTGTGTGTGTGTGTGTGTGTGTGTGTGTGTGTGTGGTGTTGGATGCAAATTTAACAATAATAATGAAGGTATTGTGTGTCGCCATATTAATTAATAATCGAGAGGTTGTCATGTTAATTGTTTGTATATATTTTTTTCCAGGTAGGAAAAGAAAGATAATATAAAGGGGTTATTCATTCGTGAGGTGTGTGTGTGTGTGTGTGAGAGAGAGAGAGAGAGAGAGAGAAAGAGAATGAGAAAGAGAGAGAGAGAGAGAAAGAGAGAGAGAGTACTGTATTCTGAGACCTGGCATCCTGGGTTGTTTATTTACATATTTGTTT
This sequence comes from Berghia stephanieae, assembly GCF_034508935.2. Classification (NCBI taxonomy): domain Eukaryota; kingdom Metazoa; phylum Mollusca; class Gastropoda; order Nudibranchia; family Aeolidiidae; genus Berghia; species Berghia stephanieae. Next base: position 26,592,051 of record NC_088374.1, on the reverse strand, counting down.
TGCTGGATTGTTTTGTTTTTTTTTATTTTGTTTGTTTTTTTTTTTGTTTTTTTTGTGGGGTTGGGGGGGGGGCGGTGAAGGAGTTGTGTTTACTTCATCTTGGAGGCGTGTTTGTGTGGTCACGTGTGTTTGTGTTAGTGTTTGTGTGCGACTGCTTGTGTGTTTTTTAATTCATTAACAAAAGCCATTGTAGTCCATTTTTTGTGACCCCTCGCCTCAATACGGCATTATGTCGGGATGCTTAGGATGGTATTGAGTCAAATTCAAGTTAAACAGGTCAAACATTGGACTGGTCGCGAATTAGCACTATACATAGTATGCAGATGACGTCACTCAGGCCTTTGTTATTGTTTTTGCCATCCGCGTTTGTGAGTTGTTCTCACTAAACTGTATTAACCAGACTATAAAAGTTCATGGTTACACAGAGTTTGTGTGTTGGTCCGTTATACTTCCGGATGGCAATGTTGTGAACTCCTTGGCCAAGCGCATTCTATCTATACCTACAACATTCATTCTCCACATTAAAACACAAATACTCAACACCACTCTGATTTTTCTGGCTATAGATAGTTCGAATATGACGTCACTCGTGTCTTTGTTATTGTTTTTTGCCATCACTGAACTGTATTAACCCGACTTTAAACGTTCATGGATACATACAGTTTTGTGTGTTGGTCCGTTATATTTCCGGATGGCAATGTTATGAGCTTCTTAGCCAAGCGCATACTATCTATAAGTAAATTCAATGTTCAGCATCTTAATTCATCATGACTCAATATCGTTTTGAGGCAAGGCCGAGGGGTCACATTCATATTATATGAATTGATTCTTGATAAATAAATGTCTATGTCTTTGTTTTCTTTTCTATCCAGATGCCACTCAAGTTGTGTTAGCTGCTCCAGCTCCTTCTATCTCGCCTGGTAAGAGTTTCTATCTCCTCCTCCTCTTCTTCGTCCTCCTCCTCCTCCTCTTCTTCTTATTCCTATTATTATTATTATTGTTATTATTATCATTATTATTATTATTATTATTATTATTATTATTATCCTGCTCCTCCTCCTCTTCCTCTTCCTCTGCTTCCTCCTCCTTCTCCTCCTCTTCTTCTTCTTCTTCTTCTTATTATTATTATTATTATTATTATTACTACTACTACTACTACTACTACTACTACTACTACTATTACTACTACTACTACTACTACTACTACTACTACTACTACTACTACTACTACTACTACTACTACTACTACTACTACTACTACTACTACTACTACTATTCCTTTTCTTCTGCCTATACATCCTGCTACTAAACTGATATTCCATCTACTGATCCACTGTTAATGCATCGTCCTGGTTATACACTTCCAGTTTTGAGCCGGAAGAGAGGAAGGTGAGAAGTTACGACTTCTCTTTCCAGTATTATGTCGGAACGAACCAGATGCTTAAAAGCCGAATTAAATGTTAAAACTGGTCAAAATTATATATTGTTGGCATTCGCACCCTAAAATATGGTATCCATTCTCCTCAATAAAACATACAAACTCAACACAAGTCTGATATTTCTGGCTATAAATTCAACATTCAACATCTTAACCATCCCGACTTAATACCGTTTTGAGGCGAAGTGTCACAAATATTTCACCTTATATTATAGGGGAGATAATTCAGGAATAACTGAAAAACAAACCCACTGGTGTAATATTGAACGAGTAACATACCTTGGTTCTCACTCCAATGAAGTCCAGGTTGGATAGGTTTTTTTTGACAAGATGATGGACATTTTGATTGATCGATATTTGTAACTCTTCGCCTCAAAACGGTATTAAGTCGGGTTGGTTAAGATGTTGAAAGTTGAATTTATAGCCAGAAACATCAGACTTGTGTTGAGTTTATATGATTTATTGAGGAGAATGACAACTATATTTTAAGGTGCTAATGCCAACAATTTATATGTTTTTGACTAGTTTAACATTTACTTCGGACTTTTTAAACATCTGGTTCGTTCCGACATAATAACGTTTTGGTGCGAAGGGTCACATTTGGAGGACGAGTTTTCTGGCCCAAATTTTTAATTCCTCTTTTTATCAGAGTACAACACAATGGTCAAAATATCATTCGTTACAATTCGAATCAAACCGACATGAAAATATAATATTTCAAAGAATTCTAGAATTTTTTGTTGGTTTCCTTTATGTTCAATTCCGTTGTAATCCATGGGGCCCATGGAGTTTATCTCGGCTTCTGTAGCGTTAAACCGACAATATCAATTGCTTGCTTCCCTTTTGATAGGACGCTCGTCGATCCCAAAGTACTTTCTGTCAGATCTAACAGGCCCAGCTAGCTATCCAATCACTGTTGGGTGGATAAGAAGTGGGGTGGGGGGTCATAAAAATTATATCTCGACTTCACTGGGAATTGATCTCGGTCTATGTTTGATAACGACAAACTCATTGTTATTGAGGATATAAAAATGCTGTGATATTTATGTCTGTCCTCTTTTTCATTCTACAACCCCCCCCCCCCCCCCCCCCCCCCCCCCCCGTCTCTCCACCCTCATCCCCCAATCACCCCTCCAGCTATGCAGTCTCTCTTGATGGATATGATACAAAAGATGTTGGCACAGGGTAAGTGTGATGATGATGATGATGATGATGATGATGATGATGATGATGATGATGATGATGATGATGATGATGATGATGATGATGACGACGATGCTGCTGAAGAAGAAGAAGAAGAAGAAGAAGAAGAAGAAGAAGAAGAAGAAGAAGAAGAAGAAGAAGAAGAAGAAGAAGAAGAAGAAGAAGAAGAAGAAGAAGAAGAAGAAGAAGAAGAAGAAGAAGAAGAAGAAAAAGAAGAAGAAAGAAGAAGAAGAAGAAGAAGAAGAAGAAGAAGAAGAGAAGAAGAAGAAGAAGAAGAAGAAGAAGAAGAAGAAGAAGAAGAAGAAGAAGAAGAAGAAAAAGAAGAAGAAACATTCATGATCCGTATTTTCGGTGAAATCGTTAAGCTAATACCAAACTATGACAAGATTTGATTCAAACCTCATCATTGTTGGGTTAAACACGTTTCCATATTCTGGCTGATTGACTTACTTACTTTCTTACTTACTTACTTACTTACTTACTTATTTACTTACTTACTTACTTACTTATTTACTTACTTACTTACTTATTTACTTACTTACTTACTTACTTAAATTCTTATTTTTTTTACTTACTTGCATATTTACTTACTTACTTACTTACTTATTTACTTACTTATTTATTTACTTACTTACTTATTTACTTACTTACTTATTTACTTACTTACTTACTTAAATTCTTACTTTTTTACTTACTGACATATTTACTTTCTTACTTACTTAAATTCTTACTTTTGTATTTACTTAAATATTTACTTTCTTACGTACTTAAATTCTTACCGTTTTACTTACTTACTTATTTACTTTCTTACTTACTTAAATTCTTACTTTTTTACTTACTTACATATTTACTTACTTATTTATTTACTCATTCCTCCTCTAACTCATTTACTCACTAACTTACTTACTTACTTACTTACTTACTTACTTACTTACCTACTTACTTACTTACTTACTTACATATTCACTCACTTACTTAACCATTCACTCACTCACTGACTCACTTACTAACTTACTTTCTTACTTATTTACTTACTTACTCACTGCCCATTATTATGATATGGGGCTATGTGGTCTAGTGGTATGGCAATCGCTTTCGGATCGGATCGGAAGGTTCTGGGTTTGAGCCTCGCTCAGCGCATAGTTGAGTCCTTGGAAAATGCTCTTTACTCACATTCTCTCACCGGACAGGCGTAAAATGAATACATGGCCGTTAACAGCATTGTCTCTGTCCAAAAAAAAAAAAAAATAATAATAACATGGCCTAACAGGCTTCATGCACCGTCCTACATGTTAAGTTTTGCTGTTGGCCAGGGACCCCTTATTAAGCGCTTTGAGCACGTTTGGTGGATACTGCGCTATATATATAGAATGCGCTTGGCCAAGGAGTTCACAACATTGCCATCCAGAAGTATAACGGACCAACACACAAACTCTGTGTAACCATGAACTTTTATAGTCTGGTTAATACAGTTTAGTGAGAACAACTCACAAACGCGGATGGCAAAAACAATAACAAAAGCCAGAGTGACGTCATCTGCATACAATCTATATATAAATGCTCATTTTAAAAATAAATGTTTTACCTCTCCCACCACTGTTTTCCTTCAAGTTGCGTAGGGCCTTCCTCTCTTTCCCTCAGGTTTCAAGTGTTCAGTAATCGATTACCTACTTAACATAATCAGAATTATTTTAATTTTTTGGTTTATTTTTTACTGTTGTTGTTATACTTTGATTTGTTTTTTGTTTACTTGTTGTTGTTGTTGTTATTCTTTGTTTTAGTATTTTTGTTTATTTTTTGTTGTTGTTATACTTTGTTTTGTTTTTTGTTTATTTTTTGTTGTTGTTGTTATACTTTGTTTTTGTATTTTTGTTTATTTTTTGTTGTTGTTGTTATACTTTGTTTTGTTTTTTGTTTATTTTTTGTTGTTGTTGTTATACTTTGTTTGTGTATTTTTGTTTATTTTTTGTTGTTGTTGTTATACTTTGTTTTGTTTGTTTGTTTATTTTTTGTTGTTGTTGTTGTTGTTGTACTTTGTTTTCTTTTTGTATTATTTCTTCTTGTGTTTTTCCAGGTCCCAATCCAATGAAGCTTAAACCCCACCTCCCCCCACCCCCAATGAAACCACCAGTGCCACAGCCCATTCCCCAGTGTAAGCTATCATAATATAATAATTATTAGTATTATAATCGTTGTCATTGTCGTCGTCGTCGTCGTCGTCATCGTCGTAGTCACCATCATTGTTGTACCATTATCATTGTTGTACCATTATCTCCGTTATCTTCTTGTATATCGTTTTCATTTAATTACCATACTATGTTTACAACAACAACAACAACAACAACAATAACAACAACAACAACAAGAAGTTCACTTATACACAATGTGACGTAACGACAATCCAAATAGCCAACCAAGAATAATCGGAGACTTAATTCAGCGTGGATGTCCATCAAAACACAGTCCATTGTCTTATTTTTAATACATACAAAAATTTCATCATTCACAATCGTAATGAAAGCAAGTCTCACATTTATCAATACAATTACACAAACACAACAACCTTTAGTGCTACTTCTACAACTATCGCCTTTGAAAGGAGCCTAACGAAGACAACCATAATATATCATCATCATCATCGTCATCATCATCATCATCATCATCATCATCATCATCATCATCATCATCATCGTCACCACCATGATCATCATCACTATCATCATCATCATCATCATCGTCATCATCATCATCATCATCATCATCATCATCATCGTCGTCATCATCATCATCATCATCATAATCATCATCATCAATGTCATACCTCAACATGAATCATTCTTAAAACTACAACCTTAAAACTACAACCAACAAACACAACCCAGTGCCAAACAACCATCAGCACAATAAGCACAATTCCCAAAACCACCACTGTCTCTAATAAAATACCCGAACCACCAGAATCGCATTTTCTGTCACCAAGACACGTCCCAAAACAACCACTCTCAGCCCTACTAGTATCAGAACCACCATTATCACAATTGCTGTCACCAATCCAAGTCCCAAAACCACAACTCTCACCCCTACTATACTAGTATCAGAACCACCATTATTACAATTAATTGCTGTCACCAGTCCAAGTCCCAAAACCACCACTCTCACCCCTACTATACTAGTATCAGAACCACCATTATTACAATTAATTGCTGTCACCAGTCCAAGTCCCAAAACCACCACTCTCACCCCTACTATACTAGTATCAGAACCACCATTATTACAATTAATTGCTGTCACCAGTCCAAGTCCCAAAACCACCACTCTCACCCCTACTATACTAGTATCAGAACCACCATTATTACAATTAATTGCTGTCACCAGTCCAACTCCCAAAACCACCACTCTCACCCTTACTAGTATCAGAACCACCATTATTACAATTAATTGCTGTCATCACCACAGAACCACCATTATTACAAATGCTGTCACCAAGACTACTCCCAAACCACCACTCTCAGCCCTACTAGTATCAGAACCACCATTATCATTATTGCTATCACCTAGATTAGTCCCAAAATCACCACTGCCATCACCACAGAACCACCATTATTACAATTGCTGTCACAAAGGCAAGTCCCAAAATCGCCACCTCTCTTTCATTACTAGTATCAGAACCACCATTATTGCAATTGCTGTCAACAATCCAAGTCCCAGAAATCTACCAATCTCACCACTAATTTTATTAAAACCACCATCATCATAATTGTTGTCACCATGAAAAGTCCCAAGACCACCACTCTCACCACTACTAGTATCAACACCAGTATTTTTTACAATTGCTGTCACCAATCCAAGTCCCAAAACTACCACTCTCACCACCACTAGTATCAACACCAAAGTTATTGCAATTGCTGTCAACAATCCAAGTCCCAAAAAAACCACGAATCTCACCACTAATATTATTAAAGCCACCATTATCATAATTGCTGTCACCATGAAAAGTTCCAAAACTACCACTCTCACCATCAAAAATGTCAAAACGTGGCTTTTATAGACTCATGGCCTGATACTATCCCCCAAATGGCCAGAAAAGAAAACAAATTGTGAGTTGTATTCAACTTTTCAACCAATGGGATCACTTGTTTCCTTGACCACTACTAAAGACAACTCACTAGGCGGTCCACAAACCTAAAAACGACGTCAAAATATGGGTCTTAGTTGGTTTTCGTGTCAGGCTATAAGTAAACGATGGCTAAGGTCAGAACCACCACTGTGTGCCACCACTAAGATAACCTGAATCTCCACTATCACCGTAACCACCATAACCACAACAAACACAACCACAGCAACCACCACGGTCGCCTCTATTCTCAGACATGCCCCCAGCAAGACAACCCCCACCCCAACCTATGCCTCCCCCATCCGGCAACAACAACGTGTTCATGGACATGCCTTGTAAGTAACACACGGGGTAATCAACACGTCTTACCCACGAACCTCCATTACAGATACCCCCCCTCTCCTCCCCCTACTAACAAAATACGTTACTACAGAACTTACAAAACGACTTACCCACGAATCTCCATTACAGACCCCCCCCCCCTTCCTACTTACAAAATGAATTACTACAGGACTTACAAAACGACTTACCCACAAATCTCCATTACAGATTCCCCCCCCCCCAACCCACCCACCCCCTCCCCTAATTATTTATGATTTGCATTAACTTATCCCGTCTTATCCCATCCCTGAATAAATATGATTAATATTGACATGCCATCTTATCTCCCTTGTCTTTATGATTCCAACATTAACTTTTACAAACTTATCCCATCTGATTAAATTTGATTTATTTTGACTTATACAATCCTATCCTTTCCTATTTCAAGATTCTTACATTTACGAGTATACCCTATCCCACCTTATCCCACCTGAGTTAATATGATTTATATTAACATTACCCATCCTATCCTTCCCGATTATATCATACGATCCTATGCTATTGTATTCCATCCTATTTCACATCCCAGCATGACCAATGTGTACTTATTAACAGGTCCGATAACCTAAACTGTTGACTGTTTTGTTGTCTTGTTTGTCTTGCAAATAATCAAGCCCATGATTTTGTTTGGATACCAGATCTGCAAATAGTAAGCCTCTCCTTACCACTCATAGGAAAATCGTCACATTCGTTACGATGCAGCCAACAATTTTCTTATTCTGATTTCATTTTGTTAGAGTAATAGCTCTAAAATCTCGACACTGTGTTGTTATAGTTATAACTATGAAAACTCAACACTGTGTTGTTATAGTTATAGCTATGAAAACTCGACACTGTGTTGTTATAGTTATAGCTATGAAAACTCGACACTGTGTTGTTATAGTTATAGCTATGAAAACTCGACACTGTGTTATAGCATATAGCTATGAAAACTCGACGCTGTGTTGTTATAGTTATAGCTATGAAAACTCGACACTGTGTTGTTATAGTTATAGCTATGAAAACTCGACACTGTGTTGTTATAGTTATAGCTATGAAAACTCGACACTGTGTTGTTATAATATATAGCTATGAACACTCGACACTGTGTTGCAAAGCTAATTTTTCTGAACAAAACATAGATTATACTCGTTGCTAATCTATTTGAAAAAAAATTGTGTTGGATGAGTATGAAGTTAATGGTAACATTTTGAAAACAGCTGGTAAGAAGAGAGTTGAGTAAAAGTAAAAAGTATAATTCCCTTTATTCATCCTATAGGGGAAATTTATCTCTAGGGTCTATTCCCAGGCCAGACTGGAATAACCCAGGCGTCAACCTCAGCGCAGTGCCGAAAATTGAGCTAGTTTTATCAATTTTAGATTATTGTGGATAGCTCATAGGGTAGAGTCACGCTCTCCCCGGTCAGGCGGAGTTGTCGTACCAGTAAGGTCGCGGGTTCTAACCCCCATCACCGCTGGGGAATTTTTTTTATTCTCTATTGTCTTCTGCTGGCACTTTTCTACTGACTTCATTTCTTGTTGTTAGATTTGTCTGTGACTTTGTGCTATGTTAGATTTGCCTGTGAGTTTGTGCTATGTTAGATTTGCCTGTGAGTTTTAGCTATGTTAGATTTGCCTGTGAGTTTGTGCTATCTTAGATTTGCCTGTGAGTTTGTGCTATGTTAGATTTGCCTGTGAGGTTGTGCTATGTTAGATTTGCCTGTGAGTTTGTGCTATGTTAGATTTGCCTGTGAGTTTGTGCTATGTTAGATTTGCCTGTGAGTTTGTGCTATGTTAGATTTGCCTGTGAGTTTGTGCTATGTTAGATTTGCCTTTTAGTTTGTGCTACATGATAAAAAGTTGACATTGGCTTTAGGAAACAATGTTGACAGCCAACCCTATCTAGTCTAGAAAGAAAAAAAAGAAGAAAAAATAGGGTTTTAGGATCAAGATTGTTCCGTACAGCCAATGTCACATTTTTATCATCGAGTACAGAATTACTGACAAATCTTAAAATTATAAATCTATTTATTTTTACAGACTGATTGATATACGAGTAACTTGTAAACC